>NW_024062692.1:1800000-2341804 GCF_006381635.1 Hibiscus syriacus | reverse complement strand
AATCGTCTTTATTCGAATTTTGCCAAAAATAGCAAAAATCGTATTTATTCGAATTTTGCCAAAAATAGCAAAATCCCGAAAATCACTCTAAATTGAAATTCGAAATAAAATAAGCAATCTCCCAAAAATCCGGTCTAAATCGGATTTAAATTGACTTCCTAATTAACAATCGAAATATTACCATAAATAGTAAAAAATAACTAAATCTAGTGATTCGGAGGGGAAAACGGCAGAATTTGAGGTTGAAAAAAGGCCACATGGAGCGTAGCTCAATGTGGAGAGAGTGCGCGTCGAAAAGAGCTTTCCGGATTGGGGTCTTATGCGCGATTCTGACACCTGTAGCCAAAGTTATGGCCAAAGACTGAAACATACTCAAACGACCCCAATAAGGAACATGTCACAATCAATTCCCGCCTTTGCGCTGATCTGCCAACTCATGGTATCTCAGCGCCATCAACGTGCAATCTGACAGCTCAGCATCATCTGTCTCAGATCCCCCTGCATCAGTCGCCCGGGTTGGAAAGAACGTCCTCGAGTTCAGAGTAGTGTCATCAGGATCCACAAAACAATGACTCAGGTGCTTCACATTAAAGACATCAGAAGTCTTCAAGTGACTGGGAAGTCGCAACCTGTAAGCATTATCATTGATCTTCTGCACGACCTCACAAGGTCCAATCTTCCGATCCTTAAGCTTATTATACTCACCAACAGGAAAACGATCACGAGTTATACAGCCCAAACAAATCACCAACATCAAAAAGTACCTGACGACGATGATTGTCGACCCGAGTCTTGTACTTGGTATTGCTCTCATGAATGGTCTGTTTCACCTGCTCATGGATACCCCGAAGATACTTTGCCATCTCATCTGCTTAGGACTGAAACGTCCTATACGTGAATAGGGGCTAAGTCCAACACCCCGGATGGGTTCTGACCATAGACAATCTCAAATGGGCTTAAACCTGTGGTTCTGTTTTTTGATCGTTGTAGGCAAATTCTGCCTGAGGCAATGCCAAATCCCACTGCTTCGGCTTCGTTCCTGCCAAACACCTTAAAAGGTTTCCCAAACTTCGGTTCACCACTCAGTCTGGCCATCCGTGGGGGTGGTAGGCGCTACTGAAATTCAACTGCGTTCCCAGTTTCCCCCACAGGCTCTTCCAGAAATGACTGATGAACTTAGTATCACGATCTGAAGTGATGGATCGAGGACCATGTAAACGCACAATCTCCTTGAAATAGAGATGGGCAATCCGGTCAGCATCCATAGTCTTTCTGCAAGCTACAAAATGAGCCATCTTGGAAAACCTGTCAACCACAACAAAGATAGAATCAGAGGCCCTTTGGGTGCGGGGTAAGCCTAGTACAAAATCCATGCTGACATCGAACCAAGGAGCTTCAGGAACAGGTAAGGGAGTGTACAATCCCGCATTGGTGAGAACTCCCTTAGATCGCTGGCACACATAACAACGGTCCACATAATGGGCCACATCACTAGTCAACTTGGGCCAATAAAATTCAGAAGAGATAAGGGCCAATGTCTTATCTCGGCCAAAGTGTCCCTCATTATGGAGTTCACTTATAATTTGCTGCTCAATGAACAATCTGGAATGCCACAATTGTAATCCACGAAACAGATACCCATTATGCAAAACAAAATCATGACGGTGACCCTCAGTTACCTCCTGAAATATCCTTCCAAAGGAAGGATCAGCTGCATACATATTGTGAACGTCTCAAATCCTGCAACTTTAGTACTCATGGTGGTGAGAAGTAAGGTACGACGGCTCAGGGCATCTGCGACGCGGTTCAAACTCCCTGCTTGGTGCCTCAGCGTAAAAGTGAATTCTTGCAAGTATGCTACCCACTTGGCATGACGTCTACTCAGCTTGTGTTGGCCATTGATGTACTTCAAGGCCTCATGATCGGTAAACAGAATAAACTCCTTCTGTACTAGGTAGTGACGCAAATGCTTCAGGACTGAACTATGGCATAGAACTCCAGATCATAAGTGGAATAATTTTTCTTTGATCCCGATAGCTTCTCACTGAAAAAAGCAACCGGACGACCTGCCTGACTCAGAACACCACCAATGCCAACGCCAGATGCATCACAATTTACCTCGAACACTTTGTCAAAATCTGGAAGTGCCAAAAACTGGAGCCTCGGTCATCTTCTGCTTGACCAGTTGAAAACTGGCCTCTGCCTCCTCAGACCACTGGAAATCACGCCCTTTGAGGCACTCTGTGATAGGGGCGATCAGAGTACTGAAATTTCTAATGAATCGACGGTAAAAAGACGCCAAGCCATGGAAACTTCGGATGTCATGTAATGTTCTGGTCTGGGCCACTCCAAGACTGCATCTATTTTTGACTGATCTGCATGAACACCATCAGTAGACACAACAAAACCAAGAAAAGTCACAGAAGTGTGAAGAAGAAAGAACACTTCTTTTGATTGACAAACAAGCACTCCGTTTTCAGCATCTCAAAACAGCACGGAGGTGATCGAAGTGTGAAGTCCATGTCGGACTATAAACGAGGATATCATCGAAGTAAACTACAACAAATTTCCCCATAAAAGGCCGCAAGACCTGATGCATAAATCTCATGAATGTACTGGGCGCATTGGATAACCCAAAAGGCATGACCATCCACTCATACAACCCTTGTGGCGTTTTAAACGCGTCTTCCACTCATCTCCAGGCCTTATTCTGATTTGGTGGTAGCCGCTCTTAAGGTCAATTTTGAGAAGATCTTAGAACCAGATAGCTGATCCAACATATCATCTAGACGGGGAATTGGAAACCGATACTTCACTGTAATTCTGTTGATCGCTCGGCTGTCAACACACATACGCCAAGAACCATCTTTCTTTGGCACTAACAGAGCAGGGACTGCACATGGGCTCATACTCTCTCGGATATAGCCCCTCTCCAACAATTCCACCTGTCGCTGCAACTCTTCGGCCTCCTTGGGACTGAGGCGATATGCTGGTCGATTTGGCAAACTTGACCCAGGAACAAGGTCAATTTGATGCTGAATATCCCTCATAGGTGGTAGTCCAGGAGGAAGATCCTCTGGCATCAAGTTAGAGAATTCTGCTAGCAACCGCTGCACCTCTACTGGTAAATCTGTATCCACGTCTACATTGTTCTCGCAAGGTAGCAAGGCATAGACCACGTCGCCATGCTCAATCTCATCTAAAAACCTGGACATAGAAAGCAGATTAGTATTATGGGTTACTGGGTAGGAGTAAGTCCTTCCCGCCGGGGTGCCAACACAATCTTTTTTCCCTTGATGCTAAGGGAATATGTATTCTTCCGTCCATCATGAATGACACTGCGATCATACTGCCAAGGTCGACCCAACAATATGACACGCATCCATAGACACAACATCAACCAGGCATTATCAAAATATTTTCTACCAATTGAAAAAGACACCAGGCATCGCCTATCAACTGTTACCTCACTGTCTTTATTTAGCCATGACAACTTGTATGGCTTAGGATGACGGTCCGTCTTCAACTGCAATTTCTGGACAACCTCCTCGGACACTACATTCTCACAACTGCCGCTGTCAATGATCATTTTGCAGACTTTATCTGCAACTGTGCAAGTCGTGTGGAAAATATTGGTTCTCAACCAATCGTCCCTGAATCGCCCTTGGGGGTAAGTAGACTCTTGCGAACGACCAGAGTCTCATGACCATCTCCATATAGCACATCATCAGTCTCATCATCGTCATACACAGGTTCGCCAATCTCCTCATTCTCGTCTTCCACGTTTTCCTCAATCACAAATTTTTGCCCTTTGACTAGCAGGCTTCCTGCAATCAGTCGCCCTATGCCCTTGTTCACCACAACGAAAACATCTAATAGTAGGGTTAGAATTACCCTGCGGTGGCTGCTGAGCAGGACGGGACTCTTGAGGGCGAACTGGTCGACTGTTGTGATCGCTCCTGATCACTGGTCTCCTGTTTGCTGTTTTTCAACAGCAAGTGCACGCTGGTATGCTTCCGAAACACTCCACAATGAATGAAGGCTGAGGACATCTTGCAAGGGCTGGCGTAAACCCCCAAATATCGCGCCACCATCTGCTCCTCCGTCTCAGATAAATCGTTCCGGGCGACCAATTGGTAAAACTCCTCCGTAATCATCGACTGATCGCGCGCCCTGCCTCAACGCATGAAGTCGCTGAAATAAGGTTTGCGTGTAGCCGAAGGAAGGAAGTGGCCCTTCATCTTCTTTTTCATCTTCTCCAATCAGTGATCTTGGCTTTGCCCTGTCTTTCTCGTGAACGTCGTAACTGTTCCCACCACGCAGATGCTCTGCCCTTGAGTTTGATGGCGATCAGTTTCACTTTCACACGATCGGGGACTTCCTTATATTCAAAAATACGCTCCACTTCATTAATCCAATCCACGAATCCCTCGGCCTGTAATGTACCAGAAAACTCAGGGAGATCGACCCGAAAACCGAGGTCTCCATGACGCTCCTCCCGACCACGGTGCTCCCGGAATCCTGCGCCCCGGAATCCTGCGCGATTGTGATATGGGTTTTCGAAAGTGGAATTTGTATCGTGATCAGAGGCCTCACGATCCTCTAAATCCTGCGCCGCTAGGCGCTGGGTTAATTCTGCGACTTGCCTCTGCAAATCCGCAATCATCACATCCTGAACGCTGCGATCACGGCGTTGGGCTTCCTCATTCGAACCTGCTCACGACGACCACGACCACGACCTCCAGCCATTGAAACTGGTGAAATTTCCCAAGAAGATGTTGAAGCTCTGATACCAACTGACGCCAGACAGAATAGTGATTATCCTGTAGGCTAGCTCCGACAGACGATTCACAAGAGAAAATTCGCCCAAAAACCAGAGAAAAAAGTCTCTAGGGTTTAATAAAATATTATAAAATCAATAACTGTCAAAAGCAGTCCACAAGCCGGACTGTTATAGCTAAAAAAATCGTCTTTATTCGAATTTTGCCAAAAATAGCAAAAATCGTATTTATTCGAATTTTGCCAAAAATAGCAAAATCCCGAAAATCACTCTAAATTGAAATTCGAAATAAAATAAGCAATCTCCCAAAAATCCGGTCTAAATCGGATTTAAATTGACTTCCTAATTAACAATCGAAATATTACCATAAATAGTAAAAAATAACTAAATCTAGTGATTCGGAGGGGAAAACGGCAGAATTTGAGGTTGAAAAAAAGGCCACATGGAGCGTAGCTCAATGTGGAGAGCGTGCGCGTCGAAAAGAGCTTTCCGGATTGGGGTCTTATGCGCGATTCTGACACCTGTAGCCAAAGTTATGGCCAAAGACTGAAACATACTCAAAACGACCCAATAAGGAACATGTCACAATCAATTCCCGCCTTTGCGCTGATCTGCCAACTCATGGTATCTCAGCGCCATCAACGTGCAATCTGACAGCTCAGCATCATCTGTCTCAGATCCCCTGCATCACATATTTTCGTTGCATTACGTTTATCGCGATTGTAATTATGATTGTGAATATAACGGATATATTGTGCTGATTGTGGATATTACGATCATGTAATAATAATATCAGACGATACTATTACTGTTATATAATAGACGTTATTACAATCGCAAATCACTATTTAAATTTCTGACGGTAGCAGTTGTAACTTCTAAAATTTAAAGCATTTACCGCTGATATTGTTGAGAATTAGGAAAATTTACACTTGATCGAAGCTGACATAACAGAATCTAAAGTTATGACAGAAGGAGAGTAATCTTGTACGGGCAGAACTATCAATGACATTGCTTCTTGGAATCATGATTTAAATATACGATTCTGATCGTTTTTTGGCGTATTATGTTTATTGTTGTTACAGACATAATAGATATTTGTGGTCACTATAAATATTGTAGTTATATTTTTTTAAAAGTTCGCACAAGTTATTATAAAAATTGTTATAATAGACTGTTGTTTTTAAAAAAAAAATTATGGTAATGAAACAATAATAAGAATAACGATATGTTATTGTCGCGATTGGTTGTTACCCACTAAATTACGTAGTAATTCATCATTATTGGTATAATTCCTCTTCATACCGTTATTTTCGACAATATCGATTTTAGATAATTTTGCTACCTCCATATAATGATCACTATTATGCTATCCTATCACTATTTTAATCTCTACTCGGAAGAGTAGAAACATACATCTGCCCCTAAAAAGGGCAATGGTTACCGGAACAGTGGAACCAAGGAAGACAATGAGAGGCTTTATATAATTATTGTTAAAATATTATAAAAATATTAAATTAATAATTATCTAAAGTTCAAGATAAAATTAAAATTAACCCTCTTTGTCAATGTATCATATCATCTATAATCAACTAACTTCTCAATGACTAATTTATAATTAATCGATAATACAAGTAACTGAAATATAATAATTCAAAATTGATTAGCCAAATATAAATAAAAAGATAGAAGTGGCTGCCCCAGTAATTTACCCTACTTATATTTCGAACTTCAGTGTAAGCCAACGGTAACAGATTTTTAGAATGAGAAAATACTGCGCTGAAAGTAGTAGTATACCAGTTGGTTTTGGTTTCTGTTTTTTGTTTGGTTTTGTCTTTTCTGTAATACTGTTCTGATGAACACGTCTGTTAGGTTTATTATAATTTTATAATATTTTTTTGGGTTGTATTTCCGTTTTAGGATTTCGTCCTCGTTAATCCAATACGACCAACATCAAACACACTTAATTTTAATGATTGACTTTTCAGTAAGGATTTTTTTATATACAAGGCTTCGAACTTAAAATTTGTTTAAACAATATCAAGTTACTTATTATCAGTAGCATATCGAAAAAACATTTTTAAAGTAGGCTGTTAACATAAAATTTTTAAGTAGGGTAAGCAAACAAATAAAATTTCAAGGTAGGCATCATCAGTAAAATATGTAATTAACAGAAGAAAATTCAAGTTTCAGAGCGGACATAAATAAAATTTTAGAATAAACATCATCAGTAAAATAAGTAATTAATTAAAGAAAAATCAATTTTTAAGGTAGAACATACTCACACCTAACCTTTAACGAATATGTCAGTAATTACCATTTAAATTAATTGCATTGATATTTTATAATAATTTATGTGGTGATAATTGCGTATTTGTTTTTTCATGATTGGGGGAGGTAGCGTAACCCAAATTATTTACTCTTTAATTAAAAAAATATTTCTTTTAGTTTTCAAGTGGGGAATTATAGCAATAATCTATTTTTCTACATTTATTAATTGATAAGTATGTCTGATGCAAATTAATCAGGTGAAAAATTAAGTCTAACACAAGTAGAAAAAAAAGTTCTTCAAAGGAAAAAAATATTTATATGATTATTAATTTAAAGGTATAAGAAGATCTAGAATTTTTGAAAATTAATTAAATCTTTAAGTTTTCTCATTTAATTAAATTATATATTTTAAAATCCGAGTAATTTACCTCTTTGATCAATGTTGATTATTAAATTTATTATTTTGTGAATCGATACGTATATCATATTAGAGTATTGTCTAATGGTACTTTAAAAAAATTAATAAATTTCATGTAATAGAATTATAATGTGTAATGTAAATATTAACGGTTAGCGTCTTGATTAATAATTTTTTAAATAGTTAGATAACTTAATTAATAAAATTTAAAAAATGGTGGTTAAAATGAAAATTGTAGAATATAAGCTTAAAACTTGTTATTCCCCTATAGTCTTTTTGGCAGTGTGCAGTGAAAAAACTGAAGAATAAAAAGCTATAAAATGTCAACAGTGAACTCAAGTACTTAATGACTAAACCAAAATTGACTTGTTTGTGATTAATTATTGATTAGCATAGCATAGCATCTTATTTTAATATGTGGAAAGTTGATAGAGGCCGCTGCTAATTAATTAATTAACTATCATAGGACTTTCTTTTTTTTGAACAAATTATCATAGGACTTGATTGACAATTAGTAATTATCTTTTCATCGAATATGCTTCCACAATATTCTATTCTCAAACTGCTGCTATCATAAACAGACAACTCCCCCACCTGGCAATGATTTTTTGTTTCTTGGGTAAAATATGTATTTAGTATCTAAACTATAAGTATTAGTATGTTTTAGTATCTAAATTTTCATTTTTTTCAAAATCATACTTAACGTTTAGTTTTTATATCATTTTAGTACCTCGCTGTTAAAAACTCAACAGAGAAGCTCACCAACACCTTTTCGACCCCCTGAACGTGATTTCGGCCTCTATTTCACCTGAAAACTAAATCTCCTCAAATTGATGATGGACTGTTCGATTTATTTATCATTCGATCTCCATGGTCCACCGTTCGATGGGCTTGAAACTGGACTATGTTGGTCAACTCGTCATTCTCTCATGGTCCACCGTTCGGATTGGTTGTCTATCCACCGGAGTTATACCACGTTAGCCTGTCCGTTAAGTTTTTAACAGCGGATACTAAAATGAAACAAAAACTAAACGTTAGTGTACTAAAATATATCAAAACTGATAGTGTAGGTACTAAACACATAGTTTACCATTGTTTCTTTCATGTAATATTTGATTTTGTCACTTATTTGAGGAATTTTTTTTATAAAAAAACTATTTATTAAATTCATTTAACAATAATTACAAACATGAATCAAACGATTTCAGTAGTTAAGAGATTATTATCATCTCTTGATATCTCGGGTTCAAACAACTCGTATGCAGGGATATGAGCATTTATTGTCAAAAGATTAAGAGTCTTTGAACATCTAGTACATTGTATTCACCTCATAAATATAAAATAATGAAAATTTATAAAATATTGGTTTAATTCTTAGAAAATAATTTTAAGTTATTTATTTAAAATGATATAAGTATAAAAAATAAAAAGAATATTATTATGGTAATATTAATTATTATTTAAATGAATTGATTTAGTTTTAATTCGGTTAATATGATTATTATTATAAAATATAAGAATATATTATTTTGAGTTTATTTATGTTGTTATTGTCTCGCGATTTATGAATATGAAGAAAAAATTATTTAATTTAGGCATGCTAAAAAAATTATTTAATTTTTTTCCAAAGGAAATATTAATTAAAGGAAGTGATATTTTTGTTATTAATGAAGTGGTATTTGTTTGCCTAGTTTGGACATTTATTTGTATTAGAAAATATTATTTAGATATATATATATATATATATATATATATATATATTAAGAAGTTAGTATTTTAGATATTTTTAACTGAATTGATATTTAATTAATGTATGACGTTGATTCAGGTAAGGGTTTAATAATAATTATAGATACAAATATGGATGTGTATTAGATGGAATCTATTGGAAAAATTTTAGAATTTATAAGTATTATTTTATAGTTCAAATTTATTTTTGAGTTTATGGAAGTTGAGTCAAATAAAATCAAATGAATTTATTCGAGTTTATGTTCAAATTTAAATGTATTTATTTATTTATAATATTATGGTATTGATTGGTTTTTAAATGATTCTTTCTAACAGTATGCAACACATATAGAGCGAGAGAGAGATAGGATTATGTTACACAATGCAAAAAAAAAAAGTTTTACACAAATTTAGAGTCGTTTGATGAGTGAAAATAGATAGTTGTGATTAACACTAGGCAATGAGAAGATATTCACTAGGAAAAAAAAAACAAAAAGTTAATCTCAACCATCTATTTCACTAATCTATTTCACTCATCTATTGTCCTAACTCTATGAAAAACTAAAGAGTTTTTGTTGAGTTAATCGATCGATGGAATTGGCCAAGAGGGGGTGAATTGGCAATAAAAATTTTGGTGGAAGCTTTGCAAAATGAAAATATTTGCAGAAAATTGAAAATATTTGCACAACGATTTAGAGTGATTTGACTTTCTCAACCAAAGTCTACGTTTACTACCTTAGCTATCCACACTAAGGATTTTTCCAACAAATTCACTATTTTGTTCTTTCTTTGAGGTCAAAGAGTAACCTTACAACCTCTGTTTTGAAACCGGACCGGACCGGCCGGTCAACCGGGAACCGTTGCTTAGTCCGGTTCATCTAAACCGGTTGAACCGCTATAGTGACAGGCCAGAACCGCTGAACCGTTCAAACCGGACCGGTTGAAAACCGGGAAAAACCAGGATTTTTTTTTTTTTTAAAAAAAAAAATTAAACCAAACAACGTCGTTTGTTAAACGCACAAGCTAAAAAATATCAAGTCAACTCAAACTCGAAATAATATTGAAACTTGAACTCAAAAGGCTTGAACTCAAAAAAAAAATAGAAGCTCGATTGAAGCCTAAAAATTGATGATTGAAGTGAAAGAATAGTTCACTCAATGCTCACCAAAAGGCTCCATGATTTTGAATGCCAAATACCTCTATTATTTATTGAAGTTAGTTGTGATGCGCTTCTATGTTTCTTAGCAATGTGAGATTGTTTTGTTCTCATATTTTTACTCTTTAGATTTTTGGGATGCTCTTCTATGTTCTTAGCCATGTGAGATTGTTTTTAAAAAAAATTAAACCAAACAATATCATTTTGTTATGATTTTTTAACCCCAAATTATTTTTAATTATAGTTATATATTATATTTATTATTTAATATGTTTTACATTAAATATGTTGTAGTTATTTGAATCATTTGTTTCACTTGATTTTATGGTTTTTAACTTATATATGTTATGACTTGCTTTGAATATGACTTTGATATAAAAATTATTTTTTATTAAATTTTTGGTATTTTTATTTAATTTTTTAAATAATTATGACGTCGTCCGGTTCTTCCGACCGGTCGGACCGGTTCAACCGGTTGAACCAGTGAACCGGTAGCATGACCGGTTCGCTAACCGGTCCGGTTCTGAAAACCATACTTACAACTCCCTCAAGAATTATACCCCAAATTCTTGAGCACACTCTTTTTCAAAGAGAAATACACAAATTTGCAAACTTACAAGGAAATCTCATAAGGTAGATTGTTTGCACAATTCTAGAACAAAGAAAGAACACTCAAGGAT
Source organism: Hibiscus syriacus (assembly GCF_006381635.1). Classification (NCBI taxonomy): domain Eukaryota; kingdom Viridiplantae; phylum Streptophyta; class Magnoliopsida; order Malvales; family Malvaceae; genus Hibiscus; species Hibiscus syriacus. The sequence goes on along the minus strand of NW_024062692.1, from coordinate 2,330,771 downwards.
AAATACAATAGAGCACAAATGGTGTTCTTGAAAGCACAATGAATATTGAATGAAAAATAGGCTTGAAGTGCTCAAACAATGAGTTTGATGCTTTCTCTTTGATTCTCTCTCAATTCTTGATAATTGTTGTTTCTTGTTGTTGATCAATGGCTTCTAGGATTGTTTAAATACACCTTGAATCACTTCTGAACATTGGGGATCATTAATGAAGTTATTGGAGCCGTTTAAGTGTGAAAGCAATTAATATTTCTGTTAGGAGCATGGGGGGAATCGGTACCCCTCATAGGGAATCGATTCCCTAAGTGTAAAATTCAAATATTTTGACCGTCGAATAGGGGGAATCGATACCCCTTAGGGAATCGGTTCCCTCCGAGCATCTGTTGTTCTCGGAGCCAAACCATTCAGGGGGAATCGGTATCCCCTTGGGGGGGGGGGAATCAGTTCCCTCTGAGCAATCTGGAATTTTTGGCTTTGAAATGGTTCGAAATTTTGTAAATTGTTTTGAAATTATTTAAGTTTAAAACTTAATTTTACACTTGAGTAAGGATTAAAAATGACATTTGAAAGATTTGGAGTAATATTTTGATATTCGAATAATTATATCGAATATACTTAGAAAATCTTTTTGGAAAATCTTAAAATTCATTTATCTTAATTTGTTATATCGAAATATCAAAATGTTTTAAACAATCTCCCCCTTTTTGATATAACAAAACATTTTAGTAATTTTAAGATTTTGAAATCAAGTTTTGAAATTACTCCCCCTTACTCTAACACTTCTCCCCTTTAAAACACTTTAACATTTCTCCCCATTTTTGTTAAATCAAAAAGACTGTTAAAAGATTTTAAACAATGTTTTGAAATCATTAAGCCAATTGATTATAAATATATATAGCGCAAGCTGCTAAGATCACAATCAAGAGAAATGTTAGCCATTAGTTCCATAATTCAATATTCATAAATAATGTGAAATGACAAAAATTTGTCATAATGCAACTAATATGTAAATGATGCAAAAAAAACATTAAGCTCAAAATGAAAGTTAAAACCAAACCAAATATATAAGCATGTAAGTTCAAATATCCAATTATCCAACAAATTCAAACATCCAAAATAAAACAATCCATGAACATCAAAATGTTTCACAATTCAAAGTTCTGAGTTCGGGATGATAAATCCATTGGCCCGTTTCCTTATCCTTTTTCCATCTTGCTTTCTTCAAGAAAGTAAGATTGATTTGGTTTTAAAGAGGGATAGGAATATCAGAAGAGACCCTAAGACCGAGTTTGATAAACAAATTACTAAAGAGACAACCATAAACCAAGGTTTCTATATTCTTGGAAGGAATAATGTTTATGGAAACTCACTAAAGATGATCTGTGGTAGATTAATCTTCTTTTTATGTTGGATACAGTATATCCACCATATATCTATGTTCCTAAGGGAGGAGTACCTACCTCCGGATGGTCAAAGCCACCAAGAGATCAAATAATGAAGGAATCTATCACGATGAGTTCCTAGGGTACTCTCACTATCCTTAGACTTATAGGGTGAATCCACAGTCTCTTTTTCATTAAACCTGAGTTATCTAGTCCAAAATGGGCAGCGATTGTGCCGGAGTCAATAAAAATGAATTGTCTTAAAATATAGGATCGAATTCCTATAATTTCAGATTGACGCTCGTTTTGGACACATACCACATTGGAATAGAAAAATGCAGACTAATTGATGATAAACCAAAGGTTTGAGTTTAAAGAGTTTATCAAACTTATAGGATTTAAGAGTAGGAAGATATTGGAAGTCCATATCTTCTATAGCTTGGATCGAAGGGATACGTTCTTCCCGGATTTTGTATGACTCAAAACAAGTATGGTACCTATGTTATAGATCTTGTCTACGACCAGGTACGTGAAACAAGAGTTTAAAATAATCATATTTGGGTTATTTGGATTGGGTGGAGGAATAAGAGGTCGGTTTTGACTTGAGCGACTAGACAATGTCCTAGGTCGTTTAGGATTTGACATGGTTTAAGAATCGGAATAGAATATGTAACTTGCAAATTTAAACACATGTATGCAATATAATCAAACCCAAAACTCAAATGAGTCCTCAATATTTCAAGTTTCTCTAAACCGAATTCTAAAGGGCAATGTTTTGAAAAACTATTTGGAAAATAATGTTTGAAAATCATAATACGTATAGTTTTTATGAAAACAACATAATTGAATCAAAAACATCAATTAAAACAACAATTCTCGATTTTTTATATTTCAAAATTAAAAGATAATTTTGAAAAATTGAGTGTTTTTGATGAAATTGGTTGTAAAATCATCATATAACCAATGCCCGATGTAATGTTCATCTTAGAACTAATCAAAACTAGTCCTAAGTTCAAAAATCAATGAAATATAGGATTTTGAAATATTACCTTGAAAATTTGGATTTTATGAGAATGTGATGTTGTTTGCAAGGATTAGAAGTTGAAGAAAGATCTAATTCCGACTTGTATTTGATGATTTTGGTAAAAATGGAGATTTAGAGAGAAAGAGAGGATGAACGACGTTTAAGAAAGAAGAGAGGTTTTGAGAGAATGGCTTTTCTGGTCGTGATATATCCAGAACCCGTGGGGGGTATCGATTCCCTCAAGGAGGGAATCAGTTCCCATTCAAAGGGGGAATCAGTTCCCCTTCAAGGTGGTATCGATTCCCTCTGCACTAAAACTACTAAAATTTGATTTTAAACACTCAAAATGCTAAATTAATTTTCTCTAGTGGTATTGGCAACTCATATTACGAAAAATTAACTATGTTCAATCAATCAAATTTATCATTAAAATTTATTTGAACATATAATCAATTTTTCACAAAGAATCATAAACTCCCCCTAACTAATAGCAAAGAATGCAATCAAAATTTATTATAAGCATTTTTCATTTATTCTTAAAAGTGCTAAAATTATTTTAAACACTAAGTGAAGATAGGTAAGTTAAACCTAATTCTCTCCTAAGTGTCCAAAATCTTTCCTTGTCTAAAGGTTTTGTAAAGATATCCACTAATTTGTGCAAAGTATCAACAAATTCTAGAACTACATCTTCCTTAGCGACATGGTCTCTAATGAAGTGATGTCTTATTTCAATGTGCTTAGTTCTAGAGTGTTGGATGAGATTTTTAGTGAGACAAATAGCACTAGTATTGTCACACTTGATAGGAATTGTACCTACTTCAATTATATAATCAAAAAGTTATTGTTTCATCCATAAAACTTGTGCACAACAACTACCAGCTGAAATGTATTCGTCTTCAGTAGTAGATAATGCAACACAATTTTGTTTCTTTGAAAACCAAGAAATCAACATATTTCCAAGGAATTGGCAAGTACCAGAGGTGTTTTTCCTATCTAATTTGCATCCTCCATAATCCGCATCATAAAAGGCATGCAAGCTAAAGCTAGAGTCTCTAGGATACAAAAGTCCTAAACTAGGAGTGTCCTTAAGGTATCTAAAGATTCTCTTAACAGCTAGTAAATGTGATTCCATAGGACATGATTGAAATCTAGCACATAAGCAAACACTAAACATAATGTCTGGTCTACTTGCAGTTAGATAGAGCAAAGAACCAATCATTGACCTATATAATTTAACATCCACACATTTACCTCCTTCATCCATGTCAAGCTTTGTAGAAGAGCTCATTGGAGTGTCATGAGGTTTCCCATTTTCCAGTCCAAACTTTTTGAGCATATATTTGATGTACTTAGCTTGATTGATGAAGATGCCATCTTTTCTTTGCTTGATTTGGAGTCCCAAGAAAAATGAGAGCTCTCCCATCATGCTCATCTCAAATTAACTTTGCATTAGCTTGGAAAATTCTTGGCAAAGAACATCATTAGTGAACCAAATATTATATCATCAACATAAATTTGAACTACTAATAAATATTTACCTTTATGTTTTAAAAACAATGTAGTGTCAACGTTCCCTTTTGAAAATCCTTTTTCAATTAAAAAGTTTGACAATCTTTCATACCAAGCTCTAGGAGCTTATTTTAAACATAAAGCGCTTTTGTCAATTTAAGAACATGATTTGGAAATTTTGAATCTTCAAAACCTGGAGGTTGTTTCACATACACTTCTTTTATAAAACCATTTAAAATTGCACTTTTAACATCCATTTGATATAATTTAAATTCATGGAAACATGCAAATGCTAATAACATTCTAATTGCTTCCATCCTATCTACGGGAGCATATGTTTCATCATAGTCTATGCCTTCTTCTTGAGTATAGCCTTGAGCAACAAGTCTAGCCTTGTTTCTCATTATATTACCACTTTCATCAAGCTTATTCCTAAATACCCATCTAGTACCTACAGTAGATTTATTACTAGGCCTTTCAACTAATGTCCATACTTTACTTCTCTCAAATTGATTTAACTCTTCTTGCATAGCCAATCCAATGTTCATCATTTAATGCTTCTTTAATATTCTTAGGCTCTATGCATGAGATAAATGCAACATAATTACAAATATTTCTAAGAGAAGATCGAGTTGTTACCCCTTTGGATGGATCACCTATGATTTCACCATCCTTGACATAGTTGTACTCTCTTGGGTAAGATGCTTCCCTTTCTTCAATGGTTGGATTCTCGAGAGGATCATGAGTTTCCTTATCTTTCGTTTCTTCCTTTAATGATGGTTCTTCAACGTCATGTCTAACGTCATTTGTATTATAATACCTATATCATCATTCAAACAAGAATCCTTCATCGGAAGGAGATTATCATCGAAAACAACATGTATAAACTCTTCTACAACTAAAGTTCTTTTATTAAATACTCGATAAGCTTTAGAATTTAAGGAATAACCCAGAAAAATTCCTTCATCTCTTTTAGCATCAAATTTGTCAAGATTGTCTTTACCGTTGTTTAAAACAAAACATTTATATCCAAAAGGATGAAAATAACTAATGTTAGGCTTTTTATTTTTAAAAAGTTCATATGGAGTTTTCTTCAAAATAGGCCTAATCATTACTCGATTTACAACATAACAAGCAGTATTTGTGGCTTCAGCCCAAAAATATTTTGGCAAATTGTTTTCACATAGCATGGTTCTAGCCATTTCTTCTAAAGTTTGATTTTTCCTCTCAACAACTCCATTTTGTTGAGGGGTTCTAGGTGATGAAAAATTATGGATAATACCATTAGAATTACAAAACTCAGTAAATCCAAGATTTTCAAATTCAGTTCCATGATCACTCCTAACACTAGTTATAGAGTATCCTTTTTCGTTTTGGATTACTTTTGAAAACGTGATGAATTTTTCTAATGCTTCATCTTTAGTACTTAAGAATAAAACCCAAGTATATCTAGAATAGTCATCTACCAAGACAAATGCATATTGTTTTCCACCCAAGCTAGTAGTTCTAGTTGGCCCAAAAAGATCTATATGGATCAATTGTAATACTCTACTAGTTGATGATCCATTAATGGATTTAAAACAAACTCGCTTTTTTTTCCTTTAACACAAGCATCACAGATTTTATCATTATCAAATTTCAGTTTAGGCAGCCCTCTTACTAAGTCTCCTTGAATTAACCGTTGCAAAACACTCATACTAGCATGTCCTAGTCTCCTATGCCATAACCAACTATCATGCTCATCCTTAACAACTAGGCATAAATTAGTCATATTGATAGAATCTAAATGCACCATGTAAATGTTTCATATTCTATGACCAACAAGCATAATCAAAGTAGATGCAATGTCAATCAATTTTGCAAACACTTAATTTAAAAATAAGACATGTATCTTTTGTCAAATTCATCTAATCAGATTATGCTTTAATCCATTCACATACAAAACATTATGCAATGTTGATAATCGAGATTAAGAGTACATGCATAAAGTTTTTGAAAATGTTATGCATTAAAACTTTATAATATTTAAAAAAAATCTATGCATAATCTTTAATAAAAATTTAAGGTCAAAATTTTGCAAAACCAGAGTTCTTGAAAAATCGATATCAATTGTTAAAGAGATATCAATTACATTTTAAAAACAATTTTGACCAAAAATTAATATGATGAACTAGAGTTTATAAAACATTACAAAAAATTATTATGTTCATCATACAATATTTTTCAACATACATGAGACAAAACATAATCATTTAGAATTATTTAAAATTTAAAACCTCATGCATGCATAAACTAAATGAGCAACCAAATAAAATAAAAAAACATTAAGTTTAGAGGTTACCCATTCCTTTTTCATGTGTGGCTAGAGCATCTTGAATATCATCATCTTCATCACCATTGCTCCCACACACCTACAAGAGACATTTAAGTAGATTTTGGTATCCAAATTGCTTTGGATCCTTGAACATTAGTTTCAATGCCTCTTGTTCCTTTTGGAACCCATACTTGTCTAATTTTAAATCGTTTTCCTTTCTTTAAAGGACAAGTATGTTCCTTATGACCATGATAATGTCAATGTGAACATATTGTCATTATTGAACTAGATGAATTATTTAAAATGATATCTTTTTCTTTTGTTAAACATTCAAGCTTAACTTTCAAATCGAAATTTTCTTTTTCAATACTTTCAAATTTCATTTTTGAAAGCTCTAAATCCTTCTTCAAGATTTCATTTTGATTTTCAAAATTCATTTTCGTTTCTAGAAGAAGTTTGTTTAATTTGAAAATTTCTTTTTCAAAGTTTTCAGATTTTATTTTTGAAAGCTCTAACTCATTTCTCAACATTTCATTTTGATTTTCCAAGTCCGTTTTAGCTTTCAAAAGAATATCATTTTTAGCAATAAATTTAGAAATCAATTTATTGTATTTGGAGTTCATGGTCTCAAACTCCGAAAATAATTCATCATAAGCATATTGTAACTCATTAAAAGATTTTGAATTTAATCTATTTGAGTTAGAAGATACCTTTGGCTCTGTAAGAGCTAATAGAGACATCACCTTTATTGGTTCTTCTTCTTCCTTGTCTCCATAGATCTCCTCAAGCTTATCCCACATCTCCTTGGCATTTGAACAAGAAGAAACTCCTTTATATACATTAGGATCAATTGTACAACACAACATGTGCATAGCTTTTGTATTTTGTTGAGCTTTCTTTCGTTCTTGATCACTCCACTTTTTTGCCTTCTTTGTAGAAGAAGAATATCATTTCTCGATCATCATCCAAGCTTCCATATAAAATGATTGGATAAATATCATCATAAGCTTCTTCCAAAGACGATAATTTGTTCCATTGAAGTGTGGTGGCACGTCAATTGGTCTGGATTCTTCCATGGAGAATGAACCGGAAGTGGACGCCATCTTTATCGATTTAACTCTTCCCGGATCTACTCAAGAGGCAGTTAAACCTTCAAATGAGTCAAGCTCTGATGCCAATTGTTGAGTTAATCGATCGATGGAATTGGCCAAGAGGGGGTGATTTGGCAATAAAATTTTGGTGGAAGCTTTTGTAGAAAATTGAAAATATTTGCACAACGATTTAGAGTGGTTCGACATTCTCAACCAAAGTCTACGTCCACTACCTTAGCTATCCACACTAAGGATTTTCCAACAAATTCACTAATTTGTTCTTTATTTTGAGGTCAAAGAGTAACCTTACAACTCCCTCAAGAATTATACCCTAAATTCTTGAGCACACTCTTTTTCAAAGAGAAATACACAAATTTGCAAACTTACAAGGTAGATTGTTTGCACAATTCTAGAACAAAGAAAGAACACTCAAGGATAAATACAATATAGCACAAATGGTGTTCTTGAAAGAACAATGAATATTGAATGAAAAATAGGCTTGAAGTGCTCAAACAATGAGTTTGATGCTTTCTCTTTGATTCTCTCTCAATTCTTGATAATTGTTGTTTCTTGTTGTTGATCAATGGCTTCTAAGCTTGTTTAAATACACCTTGAATCATTTCTGAACGTTGGGGATCATTAATGAAGTTATTGGAGCTGTTTAAGTGTGAAAACAATTAATATTTCTGCTAGGAGCGTGGGGGGAATCGGTACCCCCTCATAGGGAATCGATTCCCTAAGTGTAAAATTCAAATATTTCAACCGTTGAACAGAGGGGAATCGATACCCCTTAGGGTAATTGGTTCCCTCCGAGCATTCTGTTTTTCTCGGAGCCAAACCATTCAGGGGGAATTGATTCCCTCTGAGCAATCTGGAATTTTTGGCTTTGAAATGGTTCGAAATATTTTGTAAAATTGTTTTGAAATTATTTTAAGTTTAAAACTTAATTTTACACTTGAGTAAGGATTAAAAATGACATTTCAAAGATTTGGAGTAATATTTTGATATTCGAATAATTATATCGAATATACTTAGAAAATCTTTTTGGAAAATCTTAAAATTCATTTATCTTAATTTGTTATATCGAAATATCAAAATATTTTAAACAGTTTTACATTATGTAAGTGGATTCTAACTCATATACACATATATATGAGTTAGAATTCACTTACACAGTGTAAAACTCATATAGTTTTACATGTTTTTAGGATGGTTGGATGAAAAAATGACAAACTCAAACAATATTGGATGCACAGTTTTATGTTAGAGACTACGAACTTAGAAATATACATTAAAATTTTAAAAGTACAAAATCATAAAATTTTAAGGAATGTAAATTTAAATTATCAATATAAAATATAAAAGATATTTAAATTATACGACAATTTGAAATTTTCGTGGATGGGTTCGCATCCTAGGGTAGTGCCATAGAAGCCCATTCTCTGTTAACTAATCTCTTCGGGTGCGTTTGGTTCACGGAATATAAGATTACCAGTGGGAATAAAAGATTACCAGGGAATAGGATTACTGGGAATGTTGTATTTTGTATTTGGTTGATTTAGCTGGAATGTAAGATTACTGTGTTTGGTTAAAGGAATAAAAGATTATTGAAATGTATATTTGACCAAATTGTCCTTATTATATATTTGTTTTTTTAACAAGTTGGAAAATATTTATATATTTTCTTTAAAAAAAATAAATTCATAAAATTTATATAATTTTTTTTACAAAATTGAAAATATAAAAAGGTTTAATGAAAGAGTAAAATTTTATTTTAACCCATGAACTTCATATAAAATTTTAATTATAGACTTTTTTTTGTAAATCTAAAATAGTTTAAGGATAAATTTGTAATTTAACCTTCGTAGAATTTTTATTATTCAATGACAGAATAATGATATTTTTTGAAAAAATAATAATTTTAAGGACATTTTAGTCCAAAATGTCAGTAATCCAATAATGCCTAAGGAAAGAGATATATGACATTCCCGATAATATACCCAAAAAATCCACTATTGGTAATATAAGATTACCGGAATGACATTCCCGACCAACCAAACGGGGGAATGTAGATTCCATTCCCATGGGAATCTCACATTCCCCCAACCAAACACACCCGTTCTAGTAAAGGACTCTTGGAAACTTCACTTGCACGTAGATATTCACTCTTGTAACTATTATTATCAAGATAACACTGGTAGACATATGAAACAAAGCCCCATATCGCCAATACCATGGGAATCACCTTCACTGCATCCATTTTGTCATGGAAAAACAACACAGTCATAATTAGAATAACTGCAACACACTTATGGCATTGGAGAAGAGCGAAGACACTTCCAAAATCAATCCCGTTGTGCCCACAATCAAAAACTGTGAAGCTATAACCGTCTCGATCAGGGTACGCAAGTTCGAGAACTTACTGAGTCCGAACTCCGCCATCTCCATCGACAAACCTCTCCATTTTTCGACGGTAAAAAGTCCCACAACGGCGGCGAAAGTGACAACCAGTGACTAATACATAACAATTTTCAACACGTGCTCCTTTTAGGAGCTTCTTGAAGGAGAGCTGTGTTAGAGAAAGCGTCAATCCATACAAAGCGGATGCACCGATGGTGCACACGAATCCGACTGCGTATTTCCCTTTCGAGACCCCACTGTGGCGGGCCGGATTGGTTTGAGATATCAGGAGGGTGGAGGATATGGTTAGTAGAACTAGTGAATTGAGTACAAAAGGAGTGAACTTTTGTGAATGTGTCTGTATGTGGAATGCTTCCGGATTGGTTCGATTAATATTATATGTTCCATGAAATGCTTCCGGCCAATTTGTTTTGCAATTTCGACTCCCTGTAAAATACAACTAATCGATTTAATTTTTAAAAACATAATTAAAAATAGGTGTTTAATATGTAATATTAATCGATAATAATTATCATCGTTTCAACCCTTTTCAACAATAATAATAGTTACTCAGTCCACTAAATTTAATCATTTTGATTTATAAAATTATCTCATTCAAAATATTTTATTATAAAAATCAACAAACAATAATATTTGTACTTTTTTATTCTTATTTATTTCACTGTTTTATACAATGACGAATGCATACTTTATTTAGGATGGACACATTTCTATCCTTCAAGTTTTGTTCGATTAGTTATTTATTTTATTGATTGTGCTCACCCTAAAAATTTATTTATGCCCACTTCATACAAAAGATTTTGTATTGTTAATATATGTGTTCATCCTTAAAAATATTTCTTAATTCATCGCTATTTTTACACTTACCAAAAAAATTTTGTCCAATCTATCAATAACATTTTATTGATAATTTTATCATTTTCCTCATTTTATATAATTTTACATGTGATCAGATTTATCTCCTAAAATTATATATTTGATCAATATGAGATACAAAATATAAGACCTGGGAATAACATTGTATTAAAATGATTTTTTTTAAATTATATTAAAATGATTGTATTTTAAATTCAAAATAATAAATGTATCCATGCCGTTGTTGTTTTTGTTACCGTTGTTGTTGTTGTTTTTGTTACCGTTGCTGTTGTTGTTTTTGCTGCCATTGCTATTTTTTTTCGTTGTTGTTGTTGTTGTTGATGTTGTTGATGTTGTCGCTGTTGTTGATGTTGTCGATGTTCTTGTTGTTGTGGCAGTGACGAAAACGACGATAATAACAACAATGACAGTGATAACAGTAACGACAACGATGAGGACGATAAAAAGAGAAAATAACAGTGACGACAATGACAACAATGACGATGGAGACAACGAAAATGATGGTAATGACGACGACGATAACAACGACAACGATAGTGACATCAATAATGACAACGACAACAATAGGGCGGCGATAGTAGCAACGATGACATCAATGGCGACGGTGGTTACGACAGTAAAGATAATGACGGTAACAACGATAATGGTAGCGACAACAACAATGACGATGATGACGAAGGTAACAACGGTGATGACGAATACAACGAAAGTGATGGTGGCGACGATGACGACAGAGATGACAGTGATGGAAACAACGGCGATGACGACGACAACGATGGTGATAAAAACGACGAAGATGGCGACGATGACGACAATGACAACAATGACGAAGATTACTACAACGACAAATACTGCAACAATGACGACAGTTGCGATTGCAACGATGACGATGACTGTAACAACAACGACCACTACGACGATGACAATAACGATGGATGGGATTATGAAGATGGTGATGGCGATGACGACGACGATGATGACGACAATGACAACAATGATGGAGACGATAGTGATGACAACAATAACATCGACGACAAGGATGGTGACAATGGCGATGATGGCTACGACGTCGATGAAGGCGATGACAACAAAGATAACGACGACGATGATGACTGTAATGACGACAATGATGGAGACGATAGTGACAGTAACAACAACAGCGATGAAAAAGATGACGATGGCTACGACATCTTTGAAGGCGACGATAACAACGCCAATGGAGGCGATGATGACTATGGTAACGATGGTAGTAGAGACGAAAAAGACGACACATATGGTGATAGAGACGACAATGACGATGACGATGACGGTGACGGTGACAACGAATACGACAAAGTCTGTAACAACGACGATGATGATGATGACTGCAACAACGACGATGACAACCTTTGTAATGACAGCGATAGTGGTAACCATAGCGACTGTAATGATGGTGACTGCAACAACGATGACAGCTACGACGATGGTGACAACACCAACGACAGTAATGGCGATGACTGTGGTAACGAGGATGCCGACGATGAAGATGACTGTAATATTGGCAACAACAATGACGACGATGGCAATGACAACGATGACAAGGGAGATGAAGATAATGACTGCAACAACGACGATAATGACAATGACATCAACGGTGATAATGGCGACAACCATGACAGCGGTAATGACAACGACGATAATGACAGTTGTAGACACTAGTTTTTGTCCTATTTACTATTATTATTATTATTAAATAATTATATTATTGTTACAAGCCCAATACAATAAACCGGGGCCCAATTGAAGACAAATCTGGAGCCCCAGTTACAAAGCAAATATGAAGGCCCATTTACAAGAACCCGAAGGTCCAGACTCGAGAAGACAAACTGGAGGTCCAGACCCGAGAAGTCCAACCTGATCTAGGCCCAGATTACAGACGACCCAACAGGCCCGAACTCTTCTAGGGTTTTTTCACACACATCTTCAGCCGCCTCCTCATCACCACCGTTTGATCAAGATGGAGATGACTGAGCCAGATTCGCCAATAGAAACCCTAGGGTTTCATTACAACCCTAGGGCTATTCCGGTCGCCACCTTAGGTTGATGATGAGCTCACCATCGCCGCCTCCAAGTGCTCCAGTCAGCAGTTGTCACGCCACCACCGCCTCACCAGACGAATCCAGAAGATCTTGGTGCATTTAATGCATCCAACAAGATAATCGCACACATCATCATCCCTAGAGTGAGTCACCACCATAGTTTCGGTGACTCACTGAAGGGTTCATCATTATGAACGGCACTCTAAGGGCTATATAAACCCTTACCTGTAAGAGAAGAAAAGGGGACAACGAAGAAGAAAGGAACGATAATGACACAGACACGAACAAAGAGCAAGGCTAAGAGAGATATGAAGAACAAAAAACACGACCATGAAACAACATGAAGACAACCAACCAATAGAAAAATAAAGAGAAGAGACTGAGAAGCTTACCCACACTCGTCAGAGCCTTCACGCGTCACCGGAAACCGTCGTCTGTTCGAATGTATATTCTTAGATCTGGGGAGCTTGGGGGACTTTTAGAACAAAATGAAAGTGGATCTAGGTTCAGGGGAAAAAAGGGCTTTGATTCGGGGTAATTTTCTGAATTCTGGCCACCGGGGTGGTTGTCGGTGTCGGAGCACGGCGGTCGATGGTGGATAGTTATCCCTCTGGTAGAGGGTTCTGGAGAGAGGGAAGGGAGAAATTTTATTTCTCTTACTTAGAGAGATAGGAAAGGAAAAAATGAAGGAGAATGGCCGATTGGGGGTATTTATATCCTTCCACAAACGATATCATTTTGGGGAAGGGGTATCTGTGTATTTTGGGCATGGGTAAACCTAGTTTGTGGTCCATGTACTTTGTAAGCCTTAGAATTTGGTCATTGGAAATCAATTTCTGTGCATTTCAATTTGGTTTTCAAATTTTATTTTAGTTATATTTTAGTCACTAACTAGGATGTATATATTTTAGGTAAAATATTCAATTTAGTCCTTTTAATTTTAATAGCTTTCATTTTAACCCCAAGTAGTAATAAAGGTTAAATTATTTGTAGTACATAGATTTTGTGATATTTTCATTTATGGCTATAAGTTTTATTATTTTATAATTTTATCCTCTAATTTAATATTTAATATTTAATATTTAATATTTTTAATTTTTAATATTATTTTTGGTTTATTTATAATTATAGTACCTAATATATTAATTATTTACATAGGTAACTTTAAACTTTTGTAGTTTTATAATTTGATTACTAAATTTAACCTATTTATTATTTTAATAATTTATTTTATATACATTTATCAATTTTTGTTAATTATAATGTTTTTAATGTTATTTTATTCGAGTAATTCATAAAAATATCTCCTTAACTTGCTAGGAGTGTACTTTTAAAGATATTCGTATTATATCTTATTTTCCTATTTTATCATAATTTAAATATTACTTGAATTTGCCAATTTTAATAACTAAAGATGACGTATAATAATAATAAGTATTAATTTTGAGCGTTGTGGGGTGCTAATCCTTCCCCACTTGTAACCGACTTTTGAACCCTTTCCAAAGTAAATCTCTAGTCAATCGCAAATCAATTTTTTATCTTTTAATTTTTTTTCTTTAAATTATATTAAAATATATTTTTAGGTATTCGACTTACCTAACCCAAAAGTCGATGGCGACTCTAAATTTGTCTATTTTAAAATCCGACATGTTCCCAATATTAAGTCGGATCGATTCCCAGAAAAAGCCTTAAAAAGCCCAACGGGGACCATTTTGACAGCTTGGCGACTCCGATGATGACCTTTTTTTTTAGAGAGTTAAGCTATAATTGATTATAAGTCATATTGTTAGTTAAATATGGCAAATATGAATGATATTTAAATTTTGATTATTGTTTAGTTATACTAATTTGATTAGTTTTTGTGTTTCAGATTTCTAACAGTGTTTTAGGTTGATTGTCCTGACATTGAAGTAAATGATTGTAAGTTTCCCCTCACACACTATAGATGTTTGATATCAAGAGCCTTCTAGTTGTGCTCTGTCCCTTTAGGTAGGGGTGAATACTACGCTTACGTGAGAAAAATTATTTTTCTCCGCATGGACTTTAGAAAGTAACCTCTAGGATACATATGCATCATGTTTATGAGTGAAACATCGAGTTTCCTCGCATGGACATGGGAAAATGAATCCTCTCGAATTGAACTCAATTTTTTAAGCCTATAATGGGTGAGGATTGAGGGTTTGTCAAGCTCAAGCGAGCACCAACAAAGGACAATTTGAGTACCATGTTAGTAGCACCAAATTTTTACCCGTTTTATACTGTTTGTAAGGGAAACTCATTCTAACCTTTTCCTTGAATCTATTTATTTTGCAAAAAGCATGAGAACTAGAAAAGTATGTGGTTAGGTTCATTTTTCATGCAAACTGGATATCATGCGGTTAGGATTGTTTTCTTGTAAATAACATAGCATGAAGGTATTAAAACAGCTACAGATAGGATTGTTATTTAGTAATAGTAATAGCATGTTAGGGTAGATACCATGTTATAGGTAGGATTTTTTTTCCTTTCAATTAATTAATACTAACCATTCTTTTTGTCTTGTTTTTATCTGTCTATTTTGCATTTACATTACATTATTTTATTATTTCTACTAACTTTTTTTAATGTTTATTTCTTTTTTGCTTGCATTGCATGATCATGACATAATCAAAAAGTGTTGATTTGAGAGTGGTCATCAAAGTAAAAGGTTTTCATAATGGACAAAGGGTTTCATGATCAAGTAAACTATAACACAGCTAGGGAATGTCATCATGAGGAAACTCCGAGGATAATGGAGACCTATGCACCCAAAGATCGTATGTTCGATGAATAGAAAAAGGAGATACGAGAGATAAGAGAGTAAATGTCCAAGTTGATGGATAGAATATCTGTTTTGGCCAAAGGAAAAGAGACTTCTACACAAAAAGAAAAAGAACTCGATAAAGATAATCTTGCGATATCAGATATACAAGGGACTACTGATCCTAATCAATCTGAAAAATTATACGCATGCACTATTCGTATCAACAGCTTATCTGGAAATGTCAAAGAAATAGTGAAAACTGTAGAAATTTTAAGAGCTAAAAAGAAGTCATGCAATCAGAACTCGTCGGTATTTAAGAATCTTTTTCCAACGTCAGAAAATCAAGATTAATCCAAGACGAAATGAAGTTCTCATTTTGATGATATCCCTATATCATATAAGGATTTGTACGAGAAACTACTAGAAGCTTGAAAGGTGGCTCTGTATTATGTGAAACCATGGAAACCTCCTTATCCAAATTTGTATGATATTAATGTTCGTTATGAATATCATGCCGAAATTCAAGGACATTCCATTGAAAACTGCACCACTTTCAAGCATCGAGTCCAACATCTTTTGGAATATGGAATTTTAGAGTTCGAGGTAAAGAATCGACCTAGTTTGGTCATTGATTATCCTATCCGATTGATACCAAAAATATTCAAAGGTAAGAGTATCAGTGGGGGCATGAGGAAGGAAGAATATTTATTGAAGTATGAGGCTCAAATACTTCATTTGAAAATTGAAAATGATAGACTGGGTGCATATATGGAAACCATACGTGAGGATTTCCAAAAGATCAGTCAAGCCTTTTAAAAAGTTGGTTTAGGAAATACCCAAAGAAATGAATAATATGGGTCACTAAACTGAAAAAAATTGCAAGACACACAAAGATCGAGCCAAAAAATTTTCTCATGATTTACGGATTGCAAAAGAATGGTGCAATACAACCGTCATCAATTTGGAAAGATGTCAAGCCAAAAACTAGATGTTGAATATATCTATAGCCAATGTGGAAGCCTCGTATCATCGCCATAAGCATGAGAATGATATTGAACTAGAAGGCACTAGGGCTAGAAACAAGACATTGATGAAATTTTTAGATGATTATGAAGATCTTATACAAGAACTTATTGACCATAAAGGCTCTCTTACAAGGAAAAATGAACAATATTGTCTACAAATCCAAGAATTAACATGTAAGATGCAGGAAAAATATAATGTCATAAAGGAATTCGCTACGCAGGTAAGCAATGTGGCTCATAAATTGATTGATTTAGCTAGTTTTAAGAGAGAATTAAAGAAGATTGATAACTCAACACCTGAGTATGAGTGGAAGCTAATTTGGCTTTTGAAGGAAATAGAGAAATTAGGAGTGAAAGTTATTCCTTATCTGTAAAGTTATTTTAGATGTACTGAAATCTTTTGTGTTCAATGAAAGTTTCTTTAAGATGATCACTCTTGAATGATACCTTTTGCATACATACATTTGCATTGCATAGTTCGCATTCCCATTTTTGCATTTTCGCATATGCATCACATTTATTTATTTAAGTATTGTTACATGCATTAGTTATAAAATTGTGTAAATAATTCATGAAAGGTTTTGTAATAGTAAAACCGAGATCATTCATTCATATTACCGTATCATCATCATGAACAAATAAATGTAAACAACCGAGCAACTTCAAAAGGGATCACAAGATCAGTTGTCAGAACATTTGATCGGGTTATATCAAGATATAATGAATTAAGCATCGGGATCTCTTCAAGATGGATCAAATCATATTATCCAATTGATTACAACCAAGACTTCTAATAAATAAGAGATAACTGCTAAAGAGAAACAATGCTATCAGATTAATACGTCGAGAATGATAACATACCTGTGGCATCCCACTCGAACTTGAAGAATAACTTCATTGATTATGCATAATATAAGGAGGGATTCACGCGAATGGAAGAACCAATCAGAACTATGAAAAGTGTTAATGCCTCTCACAAAAGAACTAGAAGCAAGGGAGTTCAGCTTGGTTGCAGATTTGGTTATTCCCCATGAATTCAGGATGCCTGATTTTGAGAAATATGATGGCACAAGTTGTCCCCTAAGGGTATCTAAATATTGATGATTTATTAATTCACTCATTGCATGATAGTCTTGTTGGGACAACAGTAATATGATACATTCATTTGAACCAAGAGCAAATTAAGAGATGGGTTGATCTAGCTGATGCATTTTTGGAACAATATCGATATGTTAAAGGCTTATCTCCCAAACGTAAGGATCTTCAAGGAGTAAGGATGAAAGCAATGAAAGATTTAAAGAGTATGCCTTAAGATGGAGAGGAGTGGTAGCACAAGTTCAACCTCTCATGATAGAAGAAGAGATATCATACATGTTTCACGATTCCCTTCCAGCTCCTTTCCTTGAGTTAATGCTGGCAAATTCGAAGAATAAATTTGAGTAACTTGTGAGAAGTGGATAATTAATTGAAATAAAATCGGTGAAGGAAACTTAAAAGTCACATCCAAAAGCCCAACTGAGCAAAAAGTGAAAACTAATGATGTGAATGAATGTCACATCCAGAGCTCCCGCAACCGCAAAAGAAAATGAGCAATTAGTCGTTCGAACCGACCAAAGAAAGTCCCACGATCAAAAAATACTTTGGAGGTATTCCAAACTTCTATCTCAAATCTGTACCCTCATTTGATTAAAGGTCAATACATCACACCGAGGCCAACGAAAGTGCCACCAAACCTTTCTGCTCATTGCTATGATCAAGATAGTATTTATGATTTCCACTTGGGGTATCTGGGCATTCTACGGGCAATTGTAGGCCATTATTAAAAGAAATAGAGATGCTTGTTAACAATGCGACATTGACACGAGAATTAGTGGAACAGTGGATGACGAACTCAAGTAGGGAATCAAAGCATGATTGAGTCAATTGTCGTCACATTAGATGAGTAATGATGTATCCTAATTATAAAGAGATCATTTCATTTATCATGAAACTTTATATCAATTTGCAGCATCTTGTTTGAAATTGTTTTTTATTCTTTCTCAACCTTCTTGTAAGGTTATTTAAATAAATTTATGTTGTTTTTAAGAGTTATGAGCATTGAATCAATTTTGCAATCTTGTAGTTCTTTGAATATCAATTGGATTAAAAACTCTTTATAATTAGAGTTATAAATTTTTGATAAAGTATGAAGATTGAAAACTGGTAACACAAGGACCTTTGACCTTACCTCCGAAAAATACACTCAAGCACCATACCATTCTCTTACAAATATAGCTTTCTCCTATCGCAAGAAAATAAACAAAAGGCTTGGTATTTGGATATATAGAGGAGCATACAACATGGGGCATCATATGTGTATGACACTGCGTAACTGACTAGACTACTCTTCTATTGATGACGTTCAATGATGATCATAATCTTCACAAATGGAATAGTCGAGTAGGTGAATCTTGTTCAGGTCAGTTGCTTGGAAATTGAACTCTAATAATGAGATTTTCTGACTTTCAATAAACACCTAGACTATAACAGGTTCTTCTTAACAAGCTTAAGAAGTTGAATCCGTATACCCATATTATATAACTATTTTATATAATAAAGCTTGAACTGTCCCTCTAGAGAAATTGGTTAATAGCCCCAACTTTATGGATAAGATTCAACTAACCTGAAAAAGGTGATTATATTTTATATATACAATAAAGCTGAATTCAGCTAGCAAAAAATGGCAAATTTATTAAATAAAGAGTTTCGGTAAAATATGGACTAAGGGAGTTAAGGAACACCTATTATAGTCAACCTCACACGAGCACTCAGAAATTTCATTTTTAGACCAATATTTTTGCACTACCTCTATTAGAGGAGTCTACAAACCTTGAACAAATGGAAGATTTCAGAGAACCAAAATAGAAGCGTTCTAGAAAGTCTAGTAATTATTATAATTACGTCATTTTGTCCGCATCCGGTTAAAATACCAAGTCAAGAAAGTGAGGTATGTGACAATGGTCATAAAGATCGAGAGAGAAATGACATCTTTAATGGACAAAAATAGAAAATATGAAAGCCAACATGAAACCAACCCATCAATTTTGATACTTGTCAAAGAGCTATAACTCTAAAACATTAAAAAACTGTTGATTCTTTTGATATTCTTTGAACTCATGTTTTATGATTTGATTCAATTGTGAGCCTGAATTAAAGGGCAATGCTTTACAAATTTCTTTTATTTTCTGATTTTTTAAAAGAAATGAGAAAAACATTTTCAAACAAGACAGTCTCAAATGAGAAAGGTCCTTGAAGCACCTCTATTGGAGAAAATGAATAAGCAATGACAGAATGATGAAGCACTTCACATTCTTGAAAGCAAGTAGTCCACGAAATCAGGAGGGATGGAGGATAGAACTTGTAACATTCCCTTGTGATGTTATCAACAACTTATCAAGAAGAAGATAATCAGCTTGTTCAAAAGGGGCACATATCTCAGTACATAGAAAAAAGGTAAGAGTGCGACCAGTCAAGAAGATGATGATTGCCTCATTCGAAAGAGGCACATATCTCAGATCATATAGAAATGCAAGACATTTATGTTAGAAAGATTGATCACTTCTTAAGTATCCATGGTAACATGAAGATAAGCCCTCAAGATATTTGACAACATTGTTGTTTAGTAACACCACAATGAGAACATTCAAGATCAAGAGATTTGGGCACAAAAAGAGCCACGAGTACCCATAATGGGGCATTATCAAAGCCAGACCTCACGAGGATCATAAGATTCAAATCAAACAGACATTGAGAGTGAGCCTTACAACTTGAAATATTGGGACATTTTGAAGGCCTATACCAGTATGAAATAATGTTGGGGCACTGTTGAAAGCTCATATCAACAAGAAATAAATGTTGGAGCATGTTGAAGATCTATATCATGTTGGGGTGTTTTGAAGGCCCATTTCAGAAAGAAATTAATATTGGGGCATTTTGAAGGCCCGATTCAGCCAGAAGTATAAATGTTGGGGCACTTTTTAGGCTCATATCAGGAAGAAATAATTTTGAACACATTTTGAACATTCATATTAGCAAATGCTGGGGCATTTTGGGAGGCCCATATCATCCAGGAAAATAAGATCATTGATTTAAGCAAATATTTCCAATGATATATGAAGAATGAAAATGGTGAAACAGTGATAGTGGAGCTTACAATATATGATCATTTTTTCCATCATACGGTTGCGTTATTCTAGTGATTTAAAGCTGGTAAGCCAAAGCGTCCCATTTGTATTCCCAATGAGCTTTTTTCTTTGGTGTTCTTATAACACCATACAAAAGCTATAAACACTATGCAAAGAGCTTCTCTGGTTGAAAAATCTAGGCAGAAACCACATGAAAGGATGAATGTGTTGTCAAATGTTCTACGAACCAGTGATTATGGTGCTGAACCAATGTTAAAATCATATGGTGTTTCCATTTGTTGACCCAAGATGAAGGTTGTATTCCAAAACCCCAAGGAAAAGTGAGAAATGGTGAAGATTTCTTTCCACGGAAGGGGCACTGGAATTTTTGACAAAAAGAAATTAATTGAGCCAACCAAGGTTGAACGATGGGATGTTGCTTAAAAGTTTTGGAATAATATGGTCTAAATAGCCTTGTTCAAGATCCGATTAGATTTGGAGACATGAAAGGAATTAGGATAAATCTTCCTGATGAGGTATTTCAAGAGTCAAATTAGAACATACGCTGCTCTCCTAATTAATCTCTAATGAGTTTGGCATATTTACATCTGTATTCTTCAAAGATGATAGTTTCTCCTCTCAAAGATAAAAGCTTTATTGGATTTCTACATACGTTTAGGGGAAAAAAGGGGTACCAAGGTCATAATTCTGACTGCGACAAGAGTTCCATAAATGAAACATTTCTTCTAAGACTTTAATACAAATGGAGGCAAAGAAGACACAAAGATAAAAGTTGATCAGATGACTCTTCAGAAATGCAAGCTTGAAAGTATAAGTTGCTACATTGATATTTGAAGTAAACCTTAGAAAGTAATGATCAAGTGGAAGAAGATCGAGTTCACTACTTTGAAGTTAAATGATTTGAATCAAAATTTATGCATTCATAATAACATCATTTGCATAATAGAAAATGCATTACATTGATACATTTGATTGCATTCAAACACAGGTTTTTCCAGATCATCATATGAAAAAAGAAGATTCATGTAACACCCCGATGCGGATCCGAGTCCGAGGTGTCACATTGACTTTTCAAACAATCACTTTTACAAAAGAATGAAGAATTTCAAATTTATTAAAATAATTAATTTGCAAAACATATCAGAGCGTAAACTATTCAAATCTCTTAATTACATGCCAACTATATACATTAAACAAAATATATACTAATCATTTTCTTTTCTGATTTGATCCGTGGAAAAGAGAATCTGACATGTCTTGCTCTTCTTCGTTTCTCTTCTCGATTTCTGGAACCTACGTGTGAAACAATCACACGCTAAGTCTATGACTTAGTGAGGCATAAAAACACATCTAATGTAATTTATATCCACTAACCATGCATTAATATTTTATACTATCATATCATACAACTCATATACATTTTCATATAACAATTACATGCCTACACACATACATGTCATCATTTATGTTTTTATCATACTCCTATACTATTATCCTTCATATATCTTATCTCTTATTCATATGATCTCTTACGTTCATATTCTATATCTTATAACAGATTCTTATATCATCATATAAGTCATTTATATTCTTTCATATATACATTAACATATATTCATGTATATCATGTAACATATGTAATAAACCATAACATACATATATCATGTCATACAATTCATATCACATATCATATATATATATTACATACATTGTATACAAAGTTATCTCTTTATTAGCCCATGTACACATGTGAGAACAATAGATATGTGAGTACATAGAGGTTGTGCACTATATTGTCACCATAGCTCGTATGGGGTCCCACTAGGGGCATATGAATTTGAACCGAAGGACCACTATGAAATGTCCCGAAGGACCACTATGTCCCGAAGGACCACGCAGAACCCTCGACTCTTGGCATGCCAACTATTCCTCTAGCTCTCATGACACATAACATGGGCATTATCATTTATCTTATTACACATTCACATATTCATATCACATAGTTCTTTCAAATAGCTCTTTATCATATTTTCATATGATCACATAGTCACATATACCTTTTCTCATATTCATATAAACATATCATTTCATTCATAATCACATATCTCATGTTCATATTATCTCTTATGTTCATATCATAGATCTTATAAAAGCTTCTTATATTATCACATAAACATATAATCTTTTAGTACATACAAAAATATATCAACACATATAATCATGCATACATACAAATCATGTCATTCACATACTTATGATCATGACTTCATGCACTAGACTTATATGAAATGGACTTATCGCAATTCCAATTTCTATATAATCCTATATCAAAATAAGATGCACTCACCTGGCCTCACTAGTCAATACCAATTCCTTATCTCTTCTTGATGGCTATTACTTGACACCTTGTCCGGACATTGCTCTCAATTGATATCTACACAATCATACATATAATATACATATCAACATTCCACTTGGAATACTCTAATTTTCATTTCTTAAACTAAAAGAAAGATCTATTTCAATTTTCCCTTTGAAGTGTATCGGTACACACTATAGGGTATCAATACATCCCTTCACTGGTGTATCAGTATACTACTTATGTATCGGTACACAAATTACATTAAAAAAATTTGTTTCAAATAGGGTATCGATACACTGCCTATGTATCGGTACCCTTTGAATATCTTCCTGAAATTTGATCTTGAGGTATAGGTACCTGTTGAATGGGTACCGATACCCCCTTGCCCAAAAATACTTTTAAACCCAAAAATCACTCCAAATCTACTTAAACACTTCATATTTCTTCTCCTATCATATTCTTAATTCACATACACATGCTTAAACCCATTAATACCCATTTATCACACATTTAACCACAAAATCTCATCCTCCATATGGAATTCAAGAATCATACCAAATTTTATTCTTGTTCTAAATTCAATTCTATCACTTCATATCTCTTAATTCAACTATTGACAAGTCAAATTTAACTTCCAATTTTACTTATCAACCCTATTCCAAATTTTCATTCAAAAACTCCAAATCTTTAATCTCCCATAACTCTTTCATTCTTTGTTTAAAAGCTACTTGAAGCCTTCTTTAAGCTTTTCTATCACTCCAAGAATCAAAACCAACTTTAAACTAAGATAATTAACCATTTTGAAACCAACTTACCTTATCAATGGAGCCACAGGAAGAGGAGAGGAAGAAGGTAACCCAATCTCCAGAATTTTCTTTCATTCTCCCCATCTCCACGTGTTAATTTCCTATATATAGGGAAAAATAAAATATTTCCTTAGAAAATACCATTTTGCCCCTTACTTCACTTAATATATACTAAACAATCATCCACAAAATATTACCAATTTAGTCCCTGAACTTTTCAATACTTCAAAATCAAAACATAAAGTTCAAAATTTCCATTTTAGTCATTGGCCCCCATTCTAGGATATTACAAATCTCCCATCCTTTTAAGAAAATTCGTCCTCAAATTTTCATTACACATACCGAAAAGAACATATCTTTTAATGTTCTCTTGTTTCTTTCTCTACTTTATCCCTTTGCAATTTATAATCAATGATTTGCTTTCAATTTCCAAAGAACCCAATCCATTTTAGTATTTTCTCTCATTCGATTCTACATTTTCCTTTGACCTTTTTAAAATCCATGTAATGTCACTCATCATGTAGATAGTAACATCTATTCTCATCACTCAACATCATAAATCCATCTCTAATTACCTTATAACCATAACCAAACTCTTATTTCATCATCATTTGACCAAGAACACAACCTTAAATCTTCTTCAAATGTGATTAAACATATACTTTACGGAATCAAACAATCTTTTCACATCACCTCACACACTTTTCTTACTTCTATATCAAACTTATCCTCCACACTTCCATATAACCTTTATCATATTTGATCCTTTAAACTCAATCCTTTTTATTTATTTATCTTTTTATCCTTTTATAATCAAGATATCCTTATGCATAACTAAACCATATCTTGTCCTTCATACTCCCATACTCTTTTATATCACGTATATTTATCCTTAACTATCACCCTTTATCACATTTTGATGACTTTGATAGTCAACGTTACTTATACAAAACCTCATTCTTTATCATCTCTTGTACTTATATTTCCCTCAACCATACGAATCCTTATCTCCTTTACTACCTTACATTTCCATACTCAAAATACACCATTATATCCAAATCCACATTATACTTGGTTAACTTACCCTGACATCATTTTCTAATTCTTTAACTCTAATACACTTACTATCACATAATTTGGTTAGCCAACACCAGTACTTCCAATCTAGAGCGCAAGCTTTCATTGAATAATTCATATACATTCTTTCTAGTCAGAATTAATCCACCATTAATTTACTTAACTTATCAAACCCACATTCTTACTCATACATAATACATTTTCCTTAATTCAACTAAACATTCCAACTTCCTTTGTTTTACAAACTGATCACCGATGTACCCATTTTTAAACTTTTCCGAATAATATCTACATCATTTTCATTCAAATTAGCTTAACTACAATTCACTCAACTTATCAAAATGCACTATTATCCATACATATTACGATTCTCCTGTTTCAAACTCATAAACTATGTCTTCATATTTCTGATAACCTTATCTCTGAAATACTTATTATCAAACTTTCTAAACTATTAACCACATCACTGAATCTTATATCATTCTTATGATAGCATATGTTTACCATACTTTAACTCGACCACATAACAACTAAATTACTTCATCTAAATTCTCCACTTTGGAATAGTGGAGATCCTCTGACACTATTCAATTGAACTTTCAATATTCCAAACACAATCCTTATCTTTTACAAAGGAACTCCCTGAGGTATCCACTCTTCATCTTGCCTGGCCAGGGCAGGTGAATTGCTACCACCATCAGGTTTATCACCTATCGATTCACTTCGACAATTCTTATAATCAACTTTCTACTATATCCTACTAATCTTATTATATTAGCAAGACAACATACTCCTTACACTATCATATCAAAAAAATTTCACTCTGTGTTGGCATGTATACATTTTGAAACTCTTTTACCTTCGGTTTAAGCATAGAATCGGCTAAACCTTAGCTCTGATACCATTAAATATAATACCCCTAACACGTATCCGACCCGAATCTGAGTCTGAGATGTCACATTGACTTTTCAAACAATCACTTTTACAAAAGAATAAAGAATTTCAATTTATTCAAATAATTAATTTACAAAACATATCAGAGCGTAAACTATTAAAATCTCTTATTTACATGCCAACTATATACATTAAACAAAATACATACTAATCATTTCTTTTCTGATCTGATCCGTGGAAAGGAGAATCTGACCTTTCTTGCTCTTTTTCGTTTCTCTTCTCAATTTCCGGAACCTACGTGTGAAACAATCACACGCTAAGTCTATGACTTAGTGAGGCATAAAAACACACATCTAATGTAATTTATATCCACTAACCATGCATGAATATTTTATACTATCATATCATACAACTCATATACATTTTCATATAACAATTACATACCTACACACATACATGTCATCTTTTATGTTTTTATCATACTCCTATACTATCATCCTTCATATCTCTTATCTCTTGTTCATAAGATCTCTTACGTTCATATTTTATATCTTATAGCATATTCTTATTTCATCATATAAGTCGTTTATATTCATTCATATATTCATTAACATATATTCATGTATATCATGTAACAGATACAATAACCCATAACATAAATATATCATGTCATACAATTCATATCACACATCATATATATATATTACATGCATTGTATTCAAAGTTGTATCTTTATTAGCCCATGTACACATGTGGGAACTATAGATATTTGAGTACATAGAGGTTGTGCACTATGCTGTCACCACAGCTCGTATGGGGTTTCACTAAAGGCATATGAATTTATCCCGAATGACCACTATGAAATGTCCTGAACGACCACGTAGAACCCTCGACTCTTGGCATGCCAACTATACCTCTAGCTCTCATGACACATAACATGGGCATTATCATTTATCTTATTACACATTCACATATTCATATCACATAGTTCTTTCACATAGCTCTTTATCATATTTTCATATGATCACATAGTCACATATACCTTTTCTCGTATTCATATAAACATATCATTTCATTCATAATCACATATCTCATGTTCATATTATCTTTTATGTTCATATCATAGATCTTCTAAAAGCTTCTTATATTATTACATAGACATATAATCTTTTAGTACATACAAAAACATATCAACATATATAATCATGCATACAAATAAATCATGTCATTCACATACTTATGATCATGACTTCATGCACTAGACTTATATGAAATGGACTTATCGCAATTCCAATTCCTATATAATCCTATATCAAAATAAGATGCACTCACCTGGCATCACTAGTCAATACCAATTTTTTATCTCTTCTTGATGGCTATTACTTGACACATTGTCCGGACATTGTTCTCGATTGATATCTACACAATCATACGTATAATATACATATCGACATTCCACTTGGCATACTCTAATTTTCATTTTTTAAACTAAAAGAAAGATATATTTCCATTTTCCCTTTGAAGTGTATCGGTACACACTATAGGGTATCGATACATCCCTTCACTAGTGTATCAGTACACTGCTTATGTATCGGTACACAAATTACATTCAAAATTTTTCATTTCAAAGAGGGTATCGATACACTGCCTATGTATTGGTACCCTTTGAATATCTTCCTGAAATTTTCTCTTTAGGTATAGGTACATGTTGAATGGGTATCGATACCCCCTTGCCCAAAAATCACTTTTAAACCTGAAAATCACTCCAAATCCACTTAAACACTTCATATTTCATGCCCTATCATATTCTTAATTCACATACACATATTTAAACCCATTAATACCCATTTATCATACATTTAACCTCAAAATCTCATCCTCCATATGGAATTCAATAATCATACCAAATTTTCTATTTGTTCTAAATTTAATTCTATCACTTCATATCTCTTAATTCAACTATTGACAAGTCAAATTTAACTTCCAATTTTACTTATCAACTCTATTCCAAATTTTCATTCAAAAACTCCAAATCTTTAATCTCTCATAACTCTTTCATTCTTTGTTTAAAAGCTATTTTAAGCATTCCTTAAGCTTTTTTATCACTCCAAGAATCAAAACCAACTTTAAAATGAGAGAATTAACCAGCTTGAAACCAATTTACCTTATCAATGGAGCCACGGGAAGAGGAGAGGAAGAAGATAACCCAAGCTCCAGAATTTTCTTTCATTTTTCCCATCTTCACGTGTTAATTTCCTATGTATGGGAAAATAAAATCTTTCCATAGAAAAGACCATTTTACCCCTTAATTCACTTAATATTTTCTAAACAATCATCCAAAAATATTACCAATTTAGTCCCTAAACTTTTCAATACTTTAAAATCAGAACTCAAAGTTTCAAAATTTCCATTTTAGTCTTTGGCCCCGATTCTAGGATATCACAATTGATGATAACAAAATACCTTACAAGTATAAGGTAGAATTCAAAACCTCAAATGCAAAAATGAAGTTAGGAGAAGTAAGACCTGAAGAATAGATGATCGCAATCCAGAGAGGAAGAATTATTTTGAAATGGGGCATGTTACCCAAACATCAAATTGTTTTGAAAAATGAGAGAACGATTTTCAAAGTTTCTCATTTAATCTTTTCTAAAAATGAAATTCTTGAAAAGTAAGAAAACGATTTCCAAAGTTTCTTACCCAGTAAACTATTTCCTAAATTTGTAAACCATTTGGGTCATCTGTCAGTCTTTCGAGCATGATGTTAAAATCCTTCGGGTCATCTGTCAGTCTTTCGAGCAAGATGATAAGTCCTTTGGGCCATCTATAAGATCTTCAGGAAGGATGTTTACACATGATTTTCACATGAAAATGAGAAACTGATTACCAAAGTTTCTCATTTAATGTTCAGAAAATCAAATTCTTGAAAAGTAAGAAAGTGATTTCCAAAGTTTCTTACCTAGTAAATTATTTCCCAATGATATTTAAATCCTTCGGGTCATCTGTTAGTCTTTCAAGTATGATGCTTAAATCTTTCGAGTCATCTGTCAGTCTTTCGAGCGAGATGATAAATCCTTCAGGTCATCCGTAAGACTTTCAGGCAGAATGTTTACACATGATTTTCACATGAAAATGAGAAAGCGATTACCAAAGTTTCTCATTTAATGTTCAGAAAATGAAATTCTTGAAAAGTAAGAAAGTGATTTCCAAAGTTTCTTACCTAGTAAATTATTTCCCAATGATGTTTAAATCCTTAGGGTCTTCTGTCAGTTTTTCGAGCATGATGCTTAAATCTTTCGAGTCATCTGTCAGTCTTTTAAGCAAGATGATAATTCCTTCAGGTCATCCGTAAAACCTTTAGGTAGAATGTTTACACATGATTTTCACATGAAAATGAGAAAGCGGTTACCAAAGTTTCTCATATAATGTTCAAAAAATGAAATTCTTGAAAAGTAAGAAAGCGATTTCCAAAGTTTCTTACCTAGTAAATTATTTCCCAATAATGTGTAAATCCTTCGGGTCATCTGTCAGTCTTTCGAGCATGATGTTCAAATCTTTTGGGTCATCTGTCAGTCTTTTGAGCAAGATGTTATGTCCGTTGGGCCATCCGTAAGACCTTTTGGAAGGATGATTTTACTCTTTATTGACTTCCTAGTAAAGATAAGTCAATTGGACAAAAACTTAATGTATTTTTCATCTTTGCCCTATTCTTTTTAACACAAGAATGAGTAAAGAGGGGCAGTTGTAGTCACTAGTTTTTATCGTATTTATTATTATTATTATTATTATTAAATAATTATATTATTGTTACAAGCCCAATATAATAAACTGGGGCCCAATTGAAGACAAATCTGGAGCCCCACAAAGCAAATATGGAGACCCATTTACAAGAACCCGAAGGTCTAGACTCGAGAAGACAAACTGGAGGTCTATACCCGATAAGTCCAACCCGATCCAAGCCCATATTACATACGACCCAGCAGGCCCGAATTCTTCAAGGGTTTTTGACATACATCTCCAGCCGTCTCCTCATCACCACCAGTTGATTAAGATAGAGATGAACGACCCAGATTCGCCAGTAGAAACCCTATGGTTTTATTACAACCCTAGGGTTATTCCAACCGTCACCTTAGGTTGATGATGAGCTCACCGTCGCCGACTCCAAGTGCTCCAATCAGCAGTTTCCACGCCACCACTTTCTCACCAGACGAATCCAGAAGATCTGGGTGCATTTAATGCACCCAACAAGATAACCACACACATCATTGTCCTAGAGTGAGTCACTACCATTGTTTCGGTGACTCACCGAAGGGTTTATCTTTATGAAAGACACTCCAAGGGCTATATAAACCCTTACCTGTAAGAGAAGAAAGGGGGCCAATGACGAAGAAAGGAACGACAGTGAAACAAACACGAACAGAGAGCAAGGCCAAGAGAGATACGACGAACAACAAACACGACCATAAAACAACACGAAGACAATCAACAAACCAATAGAAAAATAAAGAGAAGAGACCGAGAAGCTTACCCAAAGTCGTCGGAGCCTCCACGTGTCACCAAAAACCGCTGTCTGTTCAAAGGTATATTCCTAGATATGGGGAGTTTGGGGGACTTTTAGAACAAAATGAAGGCGGATCTAGGTTCAGAGGAAAAAGGGCTTTGATTCGGGGTAATTTTCTGAATTCCGGGCACATGGGTGGTTGTCAGTACTGGAGCACGGCGTTTGACAATGGTCGACTATCCCTTCGGTAGAGGGTTCTAGAGAGAGGCGAGAGAGAATAAAGAGGTATTTTTTGGGGGTATTTATATCCCTCCCAAACTATGTCGTTTTGGGGAAGGGATATATGTGTATTTTGGGAATGGGTAAACACCATCTGTGGTCTTTGTACTTTGTAAGCCTTACAATTTGGTCATTGGAAATCAATTTCTGTACATTTCAATTTGGTTTTCAAATTTTATTTTAGTTTTATTTTAATCACTAACTAGTATGTATATATTTTAGGTAAAATATTCAATTTAGTCCTTTTAATTTTAATAGTAATCGTTTTAACCCCAAATAGTAATAAAGCTTAAATTACATTTGTAATACATAGATTTTGTGATATTTTTATTTATGGCTATAAGTTTTATTATTTTACAATTTTGTCCTCTAATTTAATATTTTTAATTTTTAATAGTATTATTGGTTTATTTCCAATTATAGTATCTAATATATTAATTATTTACATATGTAACTTTAACCTTTTGTAGTTTTATAATTTGATTATTAAATTTAACATATTTATTATTTTAATCATTTATTTATATATATTTATCAATTTTTGTTAATTATAATGTTTTTAATGTTATTTTATTCGAGTAATTTATAAAATATCTCCTTAACTTGCTAGGAGTGTACTTTTAAGGATATTCGTA
Source organism: Hibiscus syriacus (assembly GCF_006381635.1). Lineage (NCBI taxonomy): Eukaryota > Viridiplantae > Streptophyta > Magnoliopsida > Malvales > Malvaceae > Hibiscus > Hibiscus syriacus. The sequence goes on along the minus strand of NW_024062692.1, from coordinate 2,299,534 downwards.
TAAAATAATATCTTATTTTCCTTTTTATCATAATTTAAATATTACTTGAATTTGTCAATTTTAATAATTAAAGATGATGTACAATCATAAGTACCAATTTTGGGCGTTGTGGGTTTGTTAATCCTTCGCCACATGTAACCGACTGCCGAAACCTTTTCAAAGTGAATCTCCGGTCAATCACAGATCAATTTTTTTATCTATTAAAATTATTTTTTCATAAAATTATTTTAAAAGATATTTTTAAGTATTCGACTTACCTAACCCAAAAGTCGATGGAAACTCCAAATTTGTCTATTTTAAAATCCAACATGTACCCAATATTAAGTCGGATCGATTCCCAGAAAAAGCCCTAAAAAGCCCGACGGGGACCATTTTGGACAATAACAACGGTGGTGACGACTATAACTATAACAACAGTTATGAAGGCGACAACGACAACCATGACAACGATGGAGAAAAAAATGACGGCAACAACGATGACGACGACATACAGAAAGATTTTCAATACAAAAATGTTTTTACGATATAAAACACTCATGTCGATAAAATGATTTGAACCCCTTTTTCCAATGTTAAATCGATGACTTATGTATAGGGATAAGAATTCTTTGAATTTGAAGAAAAAAAAAAGAAACAACTTTGCTGACAAATTACTACAACAACGACGATGATGACAGGGGTGACGATGGTGACTACAACAACGACGAAGATGGTAACAGTCACGATGGTGATAACGGTAACGACGAAGATGACAGTAACACCGACGACGAAGATGACAGTAACACCGACGACGAAGATGACAGTAACGCCAATGATGAAGACGGGTGTAATGACGACGATGAAAATGATGACAACATCGATGGCAATAACGACGACTGTAATAACAGCAATGACGGAGATGAAAGCGATGATAACAATGGAGATGATGGCAAACACGACAATGGTGATTGTAACAACAAAGACGACAGCAACAAAGAAGACAAAAATGACGGTGGCGACGACAGCGATAATAGCAACGTGTGCGACGATAACGTTGGCGACAATGACGGTGATGGTGACAACGATGGCTACAATAACAACAACAAAGATTTCTAAAACAACAACAACGACGATGACGACTGTGGCAAAGACGATGATAACGACAACGACAGTGATAACAATGACGATTACGATGACTGAGATGGTAATGACAGAAACGACAGAGACGGTGACGACAACAACGATGATTACAATAGTGATAGCAATGATTACAACAATGATGACAATGACGACGATGATGAAAGTGACAATGGTGATGACTACGACAGTGACGACGACAACGACAGTAAATAAAGAGAAACATGGCAGTAGAAAAAAAAACAAGAAAGTTGTAATGGTAGTTTTTGGGCATAATTAGCCCAATAATCTAGGCGGGCTAATTAATTAGCCCATTAGGGTCAACAGGTTTTTATTTTGCAATCTACGATAAATTCTACAGTAACTTCAGAACTTGTCACACCGACGTGATGAGTTCCTGAAGAAATAATTATTTTATGGTTCTAGGTAGTGGGCCTCGCGAGCCTGATTATTTTAATATATTCAGGGGATGACGAGTCCCATTATTTTTTTTTTTGAGTTTATGAAAATTGAATCAAACGAAATCAAATGTATTTATTTGAGTTTATGTTCAAATTTAAATATATTTATTTATAATGCTATGATACTTGTCGAAACTGTCTTTCGGGTGGGCCCGAAATTGGGCTTCGACTAAGGAAAAATGGGTTAGGAGTCGCCACCGATCATTTATTTTAAACAAATGGGCTGATCGGATACCTTATTTCTTACCTGATCTGCGTCTTACCAGTGATATGTCGGATTCGGGAGTCGGTTACGGTCAAGGAAGGGTTAGCACCCTTGAACTGCTCTTTCGGTACTATGTAATTTCCAGTTGTCATTAAGTAAGGAAATTGTAAGTTTAACTTAAAAGGTAAAATGACGATCGAAATTACTTACCTTAGATCAATTTGAAATCATCTTTAAAAAATCGAGAAACGTATTAGATGGAATAAATGATCATAGTAAAAAATAAAAAAATAAATAAAAAAAAATGAAAGCAAGAGAAAAAATGAAATAAATCAAATATAGGCAAGTATAATAATAGTAAAGAAAAAAATAATTATATGAAAGTAAAGAAAAAAATAATTATATGAAAGTAAAAAAATATAATGTATATATAAAGGTAAAAACAAAATAAAACAAAATAATAAAATATAATAGTAAAGAATCAAAAATGAATAGAAATATATATATACGATTATAAGATATAGTACTAGAAATAAGAAGTAATCATGAGCATAATTAGAAATATATATATATATATATATATATATATATATTAATAATGCTGTACCAATAAAATATAAAAGAATACGCGTATATCACATAAATAATACAAAGTAATATAAGGATTTAAACGTAATAATTATATATATATGGGGTCTAAATTAGAAATAGAATGAAATTTAAGGCCAAGTTTAATAGGAATTCAAAGTACAATTGGAACTTAAGAGGGCAAACCAGAACTTTATAAAACCAGAGGCATCAAATGCACGGTTTACCCGTTTTAAAAAACACGCGGGTCGCTTTTATGTATGGGTCGGGTCGGCAAGCATCCGCGGGTCTAGTATATATGTTAAACAAATTTTAAAAACTTTCATTCTTTTCTTCTCACCAAAACGAGAGCCCCCCTTCTTTGATTTCTCTCAAGTGTTCTTCAAAAATAAGAACACGGTCGGGTTCTCGCATGAACCCAGATTAGCGCCACCTTAGCGCCACCTCGCCGCCGCCGCGTCCGTCGTTCATCGGTGGCAAAAAATTTTATTTTTTTATTTTCTTCAAAACTCCCTTGAGCTCTCTTCACCCTCTTTTTAAAAAATCAAAACTTTGTTTGAGAAACAAACGCCTCGGGGCTAGATCTAAAACAATAGATCTCAAAAACGCCCCGCTCATTGGACAAAAGCTTTTCTCTTTGTTTTCTTTCGAACACAAACGCAATAAAAGGAGATCAAACAGGCATGCAAGGGACCACACGAACGAAAAGGTAAGCAAAAATATACCTTTCTTTTATTTTTCACTTCGAAAAAAAGCTTCCAATGCTATTACAAATGCTTCTGAGTTTTGTGTGACTATCGTAATCTCTCTGTGTGTCTTGCGTGTATTTGTGTGTGATTTTTGCCTCTCGTAATCTCTCTCAACTGTGTACAATGAGTTGAACTACAAACATTTTTATAGCCTAATAAAATTCTAACTTGGTTGTTTGTTGGTTATGCATGCGCGATATTTGTGTGTTGTTGGCGGTTGCCGAGATTCTCGGCTGCGTGTGGCGTGAGGAGACGTGAGGAGAGAGGCATGCTACGTGAGGGCTTGCGGCGCTGGGATGTTGCTGAAGCAATTAGGGTTGATGTGGACTGTTGGATCACACCTTGATCCAATGGTCAAGATACTTGGCGGCTAGATGAGAGGTTGAGAGATTAGGGTTTACACAAACCCTAATCTATACTGGTTTGGGCAGCTGGGTCACGTGGGATTTGGGCCATTACTATTGGGTTTGTAAAAGAAATTCAAAAAATGTAAATAAACCATATATATATTATAATTTATAACATTATATGATATTATATATATATGTACGTATTATGATGGATGAATTTAAGTGTCTTCAGCTGCCCCTCTTTGCTCATTATCGTGTCACGAAAATAGAGCAAAGATTAAAAGACACAAATTATGTCCTTATCGAATGCCCTCCGTCATAGAGTTGAAATTCGACATTGAGGCTGATTTGTTGATTTGGGTTGAATCCCAAAATAACTCCCTCGTCGTGAGGTTGAGTCAATCTGGAAAATTCTGAGCGCGATATCATTCGTCGTGAAGTTAAAACCGAGGTCAAAGCTTTGACCAGCAGCTTTTGGATCATCTTCTAGATACTTCGTCGTGAAAGTGAAACTCGTCTTGAAGACTTTGGTATGGCTATGTTACAGATGAATCCTTCATCATGAAGTTAGGTCAATCTATTTGTGAAGTTAAAATTGTATATGGCCCATTCGTCTTGAAGTTGACCCTGGGAATTGGATATCCTTCGTCATGAAGTTGAAATCCAATGTAAGCTACGTTGTTTCGAGGCCAACATCATCCGTCGTGAAGTTGAAATTGACTCTGAAACTGGAAAGTTTATTGAGAGACACTCCTTCTTTGAGTTGAATATCCTTCATCGTGAAGTTGAAATCCAATCTAGAGATGGATGCTACTTGTGTGCACGATTCCCTTCGTCGTGAAGTTAAAACCGCGGGTGGCGCCTTCGTCATGAAGTTGAGCCTGAGAATTGGATATCCTTCGTTGTGAAGTTGAAATCCAAGTATTGTTTTGAATCCATTATCCTCCGTCGTGAAGTTGATATTAGTTATAGAACTGGGAAATTATTTGTTGACAGTCAGCCGTCCCTTGGCTGTGAAGTTGAGCTTGTGTTGTCTCGAGTTTAATATCCTTCGTCGTGAAGTTGAATTTGATTATGAATGAAATTTTGTTGAAAATCAGCCACCCCTTCGTCGTGAAGTTGAGCTTCTGTTATCTTGGGTCCAATATCCTTCGTTGTGAAGTTGAAATTGGCTCTGAAATTGTGAAGACCTTTCGTCGTGAAGTTGAACCCCGAATGGCACGATATCCTCTGTCGTGGAGTTGAAATCATGGACGTGTGGGTACGATATCCTCCGTCGTGGAGTTGAAATCGCGGGTGGCCCCTTCGTCGTGAAGTTGAACCTTGACTTGAATATCCTTCGTCGTGAAGTTAAAATCCAAGTATTGTATGTTGCGGGTGGACACGATTCCCTTTGCCGTGAAGTTGAAACCGTGGATAACCCTTTTATTATGAAGTTTGGCTTCGAGTTAGATATCCTCCGCCGTGAAGTTAAAATCTACTCTCGGGCAAATTGTGTCGCTTCGAGTTCAATATCCTCCGCTGTGAAGTTGAAATTGACTCTAGCTAAAACCTGAAAATGTTACGCATATATGTGATGCTATGAATGCAATGCTCTTAGGTGTGCCTAAAATGCATATGCAACATATGTTATCTTGGGGCTCTGAAGAGAAATCTCAATCTCCGGTTGCCTGTCTGGAATCTTGAAATTCCGATCTCTGGTATTGAATTTTTCAAATTCTGAAATCTGATGTGCATATTGTGTTCCTTTGATGCTTGATCCAGGAAATACTTCTCGACCATCTCAAATATATGCATGAGCCTTGATCGGCTTCTGGGTACCTGTACTTTTCAATGAATCTTTGTACAGTAATATGCGATTATCTTTTGCATAAGTAGATAAATCATTGAGTTTAAGTTCAATTCAAGATGCTCGAAAGGATTTAGAGAAAAAGATTGTCTTTATTCATAAGGGAGAAAAAAAGAACAAATAATACATGACAAACATTCTGGAAAATGAATACTTGATGAGGTGTAAACGAATGTCTTAGATCTCGATAATGTGGGCACTTCTGAGCTGACAAGCCGTTTGGTGACCTTGAATGCAGCCTTTGCCAAAGGATCTTTGAAAATGCGAAAACATTCAGGAGAGTGCAACATTTCTTCGATTTGTTGAGTTTGTAGAAGATTCATATGTTGGGATGCTTCCACTGTCTGGATTTCTTGAACTGATATCTAAAATCTCCCTTTCGGGTTTTCAATTTGGACCCATCCTTGGTCACGAGACACCCTTTGCGGGTTTTCATCTCGAACCCACCTTATTTTTCTTTTTCTTTTTTCTTATGTTCTTTTCCTCTTTTTTCAATTTAGGGCACCCTTTCGGGTTTTTGTCCTAAAAGTCTTTTTTTTCGTTTTTCTTTTTCTCTTTTTTTTCAACTTAGGACGCCCTCTCGGGTTTTCATCCTAAGCGAAGTACTTTTTGACTGCACCCGAGTTGATGGGATGTGGATTTCAGATCCATCCATTTCAGCAAGGACAAGAGCTCCTCCGGAGAAGGCATTTTTCACGATGTAAGGTCCTTCCCAATTTGGTGTCCATTTTCCTCGGAAATCTTTCTGGACTGAACAAATTCCTTTTAGCACCAGATATCATTCGTGGAATATTCTTGGGTACACCTTTTTGTCATGTGCTTGGCTCATTCGTTTCTGATAGATTTGACCATGACGAATGGCTTTCATTCTCTTTTCATCTATCAGGTTAAGCTGATCATATATGGATTGTATCCACTCTGCATCATCCAGTTTAACTTCTGTCAAGACCTGGAGTGATGGAATTTCTACTTCAATGGGTAGCACTGCTTCCATTCCATAAGCTAGTGAAAATAGAGTTGCCCCAGTCGAGGTTCGTACCGAGGTTCGATAAGCGAACAAAGTAAAAGGCAACTTCTCATGCCAGTCTTTGTAAGTTTCAGTCATTTTCTCCACTATCTTCTTAATATTTTTGTTTGTTACTTCTACTGCTCCGTTCATCTTTGGTCTGTAAGCGGTTGAATTGTGATGCTTTATGTTGAACTATTCACAAGTAGCATTCATCATCTTGTTGTTCAAGTTTGTAGCGTTATCGGTAATGATCCTTTCAGGTAGACCATACCGACATATTATCTCCTTTTTTCAGAAACTTGCAAATAGTGGACTGAGTGGCACTAGCATATGATGTAGCCTCTACCCATTTCGTGAAGTAATCAATTTTCACAAGAATGAAACGGTGACCATTCGATGCCTTCGGATAGATTTGCCCGATAACGTCCATGCCTCAAATAGAGAAAGGCCATGGCGACGTCATTACATGAAGTGGATGAGGTGGAACATTGATTTTATCTCCGTAAATCTGACATTTATGACATCTTCTAGCATAGTTGATGCAATCACTTTCCAGTGTGGACAAAAAATATCCGCATCTCATTATTTGTCTTGACATCATATGTCCATTTGCATGTGCTCCACAAACTCCATCGTGTACTTCTTCCACTATCATTTTTGCCTCTTCAGCATCGACGCACCTTAACAGGACTTGATTATGGCTTTTCTTGTATAAAACCTCTCCGTCAAGGACGTATCCAGTTGTCATCCTTCTAAGGGTTCTCATATCGGTTTCGATGGCTTCTTCTGGATAACTCCGATGCTTGATATACTGTGGAATGTCATAATACCAAGGCTTAGTGTCTTTCACTTCTTTAATTTGGTAACAATGAGTTGGGTACTCATACGATTGCATGTTAATTGGCATCATTTCAGACTCCCCACCAGCCTTGAATGCGGCTGCCAAGGTAGCTAAAGCGTCATCCATTTGATTTTCTTCTCTAGGCATGTAGTGGAAGGTGACTTCGTCGAATTCTTCAAGTAGATCCAGTATTAGCTTTCGGTATTCCATCAGTTTTGTATCCTTGGTTTCCCATTCTCCGCGAAGCTGATAGATTACTAATGCTGAATCTCCGTATATCCGTAAGGTCTTTATGCTTTGCCCCAGTGCAGCTCGAATTCCCAAGACACATGCTTCATACTCTGCCATGTTATTGGTGCAATCGAAGTTGAGTCTGCTGGTAAATGGGTAGTGGTTCCCTTCTGGAGAGATCAAAATTGCCCCGACGCCATGTCCTAAAGCATTTGATGCACCATCGAAATGCATTCTCCAGGAACTGTCCGTTGAAGTGCTTGCTTCTTCTAAGGATATATCCATCAGGTCCTCATCTGGAAAATCAAAGTCCAATGGCTTGTAATTCTCATCGGTTCTACTAGCCAAGAACTCCGATATGGCACTTCCCTTGATTGATTTTTGGCCCACGTACTCGATATCAAATTCATATAAGAGCATCTACCATCGGGCTAACCCTCCAGATAGAGCAGGTACACCCATCATGTACTTCAGGGGATCTAACTTGGAAATCAGTCAAGTAGTGTGATAAAGAAATCAGAGTCTTTTTGTGGCCCAGACTAAAGCACAACAAACCTTCTCGATAGGAGGATATCTGACCTTGCAATCGGTGAACTTCTTGCTTAAATAGTAGATGGCTCTTTCCTTTTTCCCGGATTCATCATGTTAACCTAGGACACACCCCATGGAGTTCTCAAATATGGAAAGATACAAGAACAGAGGTTTGCCCAGGATAGGGGACATCAGGACAGGAGAGTAAGATAAATACTCCTTTACTTTCTCGAATGCAATCTGGCATTTTTCATCCCATGCTCCAGCGTTGTTCTTTCGGAGAAGACGGAAGATTGGGTCACACTTGTCGGTTAAATGAGATATGAAACATGCTATGTAGTTCAATCTGCCCAGGAAACCTCTGACCTCTTTTTGTGTTCGTGGTGGAGGTAGACTTTGAATAGCCTTAACTTTATCGGGATCAACTTCGATGCCATTTCTAGTGACCACGAAGCCTAATAGTTTTCCGGATGTTACCCCGAAGGTGCACTTGCTAAGGTTCAATCTTAATTGGAACTTTCTCAATCTTTGGAAGAGCTTCCTCAAATTCTCGACATGTTCATTCTCGGTTTGTGCCTTGACAATCATGTCATCGACATAAACTTCGATTTCTTTGTGCATCATGTCATGGAACAGGGTCACCATAACTCTCTGATGTGTTACCCCAGCATTCTTCAGTCCGAAGGGCATCACCTTATAGCAGAAGGTTCCGCACATTGTGATGAACGTGGTCTTCTCCATGTCTTCATGATGCATCTTGATCTAGTTATATCCCAAAAATCCATCCATGAATGAAAATAAAGCATTCCCGGCTATATTGTCTACCAACGTGTCAATGTGAGGTAGAGGAAAGTTGTCTTTAGGGATCGCTTTGTTGAGGTCCCTTTAATCGACACACATGCAAACTTTCCCGTCTTTCTTCAGAACAAGCACTATGTTGGTCACCCATTCTGGGTACTTGGCCACTTGAAGGAAACCGACATCGAATTGCTTCTTGACTTCTTCTTTAATTTTAAAGAGCATCTCAGGTCGCATCCTTCTCAGTTTCTATTGCACGGGTTTGCACTCTGGCTTAATTGGCAATTTATGAACTACCATATATGTGTCTAGTCCCAGCATGTATTGATATGACCAGGTGAACACATCTCTATACTCCTGAAGTTAGACTATCAGGTTTTGTCTTGCTTCAGCCGAGAGAGTTGTGTCGATTTTAACCTCCTTTCTGTCATCTTCAGTGCCCAAATTCAAGATTTCAATCGCCTCCTCATGTGGTAGTATTTGCTTCTCTTCTCTTTCTACCATTCTCAATAATTTAGTAGGCAAGTTAAACTCCTCTTTAGTGTCACATTCATCAAATTCCCTGATACAAATGGCCGATTCAAAATCCACTTTCGGATCAAGATCATCAATGTCGACATTATTGTTATTTGGGGTCCTGAAAGAACAAATAAGATATATGTGTGTGTGAGGAAATATCCCACACAAAATAGTCAAGAATCAAATTCGAAAGAGAAAATGGAAATGTAGTGCTGAAACAAAGAAAATAGACAATGAAAAAAGGAAATGAAAGAAAATTTGTTTGCCATGGACATAAGAAAAAAATGCATCTTTTATTAAACGTAAACAAAATGTTTATTCACCCTTACAAAAGATCACTTATTGTCCTGGGTATAGGCAAATAGGGATAGTTTAAATATTACTCTGAAAGAATCTTATAAACCACAGGTAGTTCTTCCACCGACCAACTGCTAGGCACGAACCCGGGTGGCAGAGGAAGATATCGGACCTGCTTGATGAATCCATGGCCTTCCCAAAAGACAGCTATAAGACGGCATGATATCCCTCATAAGGAACTCAACATCATAAGTGGCTGGTCCGATGGTCAACGGTACCTCGATCTTACTAACTACCTCTCTTTTGGTCCCGTCAAATGCTCAGACCACATTTTGATAGGCTCTTATATGAGAGGTATCTATTGGCAGCCTCTTCAATGTCGCCAAAGGCATCACGTTCAGGGTCGAACCGTTATCGATCAATACACTCGGTAAGGCATGTCCCTTACAATAGGTAGTGATGTGTAATGCCTTAGTTCGGCCTCTTCCTCCGAATGGAATCTCATCATCTAAGAATGAGATGAGATTATCAGCTTGAATATTATTTACCAGTTGATCCATCTTGCTGACTGGTATGTCCTGTGGAACGAACGTTTGATTAAGGACCTTCAACAATGCTCCTCGGTGTGCCTCTCAGTTTAAAAATAGTGCTAGCATTGAAGTACGCGTCGGTAAGTTGTGGAGCTGTTCTACAATGTTGTACTCACTGTGCTTCAAGATCTTGAGGAACTCTTTAGCTTCTTCCTCCTTTATAGGTTCATTGGCAACTAGCACATCTTATTTGAATGGCAAGTGGTCTTTGCCCCACTTTGCTATCACATCCTTTGGAAGTACTCACCTGGCATTCGTACTTCCATGGCACTTGTCGATCGTCCTTGTATTGAAAAGGTCAAGGTGTTGTGATCACCACCTTGGCTGGTGTTGTCATATTTACCTTAGGGGTAATTATCAAAGGACTACCCCTACCAAATCTTCTGTCTGATGATTCTTCGATGGCGCAAACATCTACATCCAAAGAATCTTAAATTTCCTCGTAAAATTCCAGCTCTTTCCGGTCCATCATGAGCTGGACTACTAATCTGAATTCTGGGCACTCTTGCACCTTATACCCCTCTTCGTTGTGGTAACAGCAATGGTTACCATATTCAATCCTCGTTGCACGTGATTGGGGTGCAAGAAGCCCCGCTTTTACCATTTGTCTCCATATCCAAGCCAAAGGAGCTTTAAATTCTGAAACACAAGTTTTGACTCTCTTTCCATTCTCGGTGGTGATTGCGTTGATTCCAGTCTCTGGATGATTAGGCAAGGGATTCTGGGCGACGTTCGGTGCTCTGGAGTTAAAATGGATCTAATTCTTGTTCTGCATTCGTTGTACAAGCCTCTTGAATACGAGACAGTTTTCAATTGAATGCCCCTGTACACCTCCATGATATTCGCAGTGGGCATTTTCGTTAAACTATTTCAAATATGGGGCTTTATCGGATCCATTGGGTAGGGTGATACCGCATGAGTGTCGAAGAGTTGTTGATATAACTCTTTATTCGTCATGGGAATGGGATCGAACTGATCCCTTTCTCTCCTTGGTTCTCTATGTTTTTGATTAGAAGTACCAGATGGTACAGCTGTAGTGGTTTTTGAACTCGAGACCGTAACACCTTTGTTAGCATTGTAGGTGTTGACATTGTTGATCTCACGGTCCTTGTTCTTCATGGGAGGCTTTTTACTGGAGTCACCTCCCTCAATCTTTCCTTTTTGTATGGCCAATTTGATCATTTCACAGTCCATGACTAAATCTGAGAAACTTCCTGACGTGATTGCTACCAAGTTCCCGAAGTAAGGTACTTTCAGGGTCTACACAAACAGCTTTCTAGTTTCCTTTTCATCCAAGGGTAGATGAACTTGCACAGACAAATCCCTCCATCTCTGTGCAAACTATCAGAAACTCTTGTTATGCTTCTTCTCCAGGCTCTATAGCATAACTCAGTCTGGTCTCATATCATTGATATGCTTGTACTACTCTAAAAAGACTTGGCTAAGTCTTTCCACATCTTGATATGAGTTCGGCTAAGCTGGTTGTATCACCGGTTAGCTGAACATGACAGGCTCTCCTGGAAGTAGTGGATCAGGAGTTGGTCATTTCCCCTATATCCTGTCATCTTCCGACAAAACATGGTGATATGGGCTGAAGGGCAACTATTTCCATCGAACTTCTCGAACTGAGGAATTTTAAACTTAGGTGGAAGCACCAAATCTGGAACCAGGCTCAGCTTAATTGCGTCCACTCAATAATAATCATGGTCTCCTTGGACCATCTTCATATGATCTTCTAACATTCTGATCTTCTCTTCCATCTTTTTCGCTTTATCCTCCTCGTCAAAATCTGGGATAGGGCAGTCGTCTGGATGACTGTCACGAATTACCGCAGAAGTCTGTAAATTTGCCACCGATACAACTTTCACTTTGGCGGCGGATGAGTCACCTTGCAGTCCAGGTAAGATTCTGGATGAGACAACCACTTGTAAGGTCGGTGGTATGGTTATCCCCTCAGATGCACCTACTCCGGATGCACTTGCTTGTTGTTGTAAGCCAGACAACTTAGCCACGATTTGGTCGACTAAGGATTCTTGGCTTTTCTTGATGGACTCCATGGTACTTTGACTATTCTGAGCCATTTTGTCCTCCAATTCTTTTTACAGTCTTGTCATGTTCTCTTCGATCTTCTCCATTCTGGCCTCCATTTGTCTCATTTTTGCTCGGGTATTGTGCGGGTGATGTGTATCTAATGCTTGCGGTGGTAAGCTTGATGTATGAGACATGTTCTGTTAGTTAATACGAATGTAAAAACATGGAAAATACAAAATAAAAAAAAACAAGCATGAAATATAAAATGCAAAATATGCAATGTATGATGTATGCAATTTGGAGGCATTGATCCAGAAAAGTGTTCATTATTATAAATAATCTTTATTCAGACAAAAAAATTTTATCTTTTAAGAGACATAAAAACAAATTAGAGGTACATTTGGACTAAATCCTCTAGACCTCTAACAGCTTCTAGTAGGTTGACAAGTCTTCTGCCTTCATCTGTCACTGGTTGAATGCCTTGTCGAACTACTCCTGCTTCCCTTGCTAGGCCGTGAAGATGACAAGCCGCCTTCAGTACTTGTTCAATAAAATCTCGAACGGTTACGTCTCTGGCCCTCACCCTTTTTTGTGCTTGCTCCCAACGGAAACGTCATTGTAATCCTCCATCAAAAGTCACTATCTGAAGCTCGTTCGCTTGCCTCTTGAACCCATCTACAATAGCTTCTAATTCAGCTATTGTCTTGCCATCCTTTTCATGTTGTTTCTCTAAGTCAGCCACTCGAATTCTCAAGTGTTGGTTCTGATGTTGATTGTCTGCCAAGCGCCATTGAGCAGTCTTCAGTTGTTCCTTCCAAGCACTTTCATCAGGCCCCTCGAACTTCCTTTTCAGATTGTGAGCTTCGTCTTTCCAGTATTCAGAGGTTATTTTCAACTTGGAGTTATCTTTGACTTTATCTTGATACCCCTTTCTCAAATCTTCGAGCTCAAAATGGACTTTTTTATGTTCTCTTTCCAGTTTGTCTGCTCTATCTTTCTGAGAGTCGGCATCTAGCTTCCATTGATAACCTTCAGCTTCAAGTTCCTTAATCCTCTGCTTCAGCTCGTTATTCACAGCTTCAAACTCTGCCTTAGCTATCTCAAATTCTGAAGGGACAGGCCTGAGATGTTCCTCCATGGTCTGGGTGTCTTCACAGTCTGGCACTGGGATGCTATCATTCTTTCTCAGCCTTCGCCACTCCACATAATCCGGAGTAAGCATGTCTCTGGTAGCTACAACATCCATCCGGAATACTTTCTTCCACGAATCAGCTGCTTCCTTGATCCTCTTCTTATAACTATCACTACTATACACAAACTCTGATCTAGCTAGCCCGTATGTTACCGAGACAAACTGACGTGCCCTATACTGTCTAAGTGCTAACAACGGAGCATACCCGACTGCACCCCAGAGTCCAAGTAATGTCATAGTGTCAGAATCCCCACACCAAAAAAGAACATCACCGAGGAACAACCAAGGGGCTCTCCAGGTAATTTCTCGATCCTGAAGATGTGTAAAGACTTTCATCCACTTTTCTTTTGAAGCATCTTCATGTCATTTCCTAGTGATGAATTCTGCCAAAGGTGAATAGGTAGTGCTGAATCGGTGATAGGCTACCCCATTATTCTTTCAAAAGTGGCTGTGAATCCAGACTTGAAGGAGCTGAGTACACCCAACGAATCTTCCTCCGCCAGTTCTTCTGCAATGGTTGAGAGATCGAAAGGTTTCGGTCGGTGCTGGGTTGACTCGCCTTGGAAGTTGTTCGAATAGCTCTACCACGGCTACGTCGATGCAGCCCAAAGTCTTCGGAAAGATAACCAGACCGTACAGACCTAGTACAAAAAGGTCTATAGTCTTCCATTCATCAGGGTGGTTCTTCATTAGTTGCCTTATGTGAATTCACTCGATTCCTTCCCCGTTACCTTTGTGTCGAAGTGGATCAGTCACCCATTTTTTATCAACCCCTGCAATCTTAGCTAGTCCATTCTTGAAAGGCTGACTCTTGATGTGTTTGATATATGCCCTCTCTAGTCTAATGTTTTCGCAGTGCAGTAGGGTAGTATACTCTTTGATAGAATGCACCATGTCCTCCCAGTTAAAGGTGAAACAACTATATCCTGGGTTCCAGAATTGAATTAATGCTCGGAGCAGAGGCTCATCAGTCTTGACATGGAGTAAGAGGGCAATATCACCATATCGTTGGCTGAACTTCTGCTTTCTGTCATTCCCCCAACTGTCCCAAATGTTTCACAATTCTTGGACATCGTTCTGTTTCAGGATGACAGAGGAGTAACTAACCAGCTCTGACATATAATTTTGTGAGTCTTCTCTTTCTAAGTCTTCTCGGACCATAGTCGTGCCTCAGCGTTTTCAATTTCTTGTATTACAACACCTTTGTCCATTAATTCAGATTTATTTTGTGTTTAACAAACGCTTTTTAAGGATCAATAGCCTCTTGTTATGATGCAAATTCTAGAAAACAAACACAAAGGCAAAAGGATTAGTAATAAATAAATAAAATGACGAAAGAAAAAAACACAAAAAAGAAAATGGCTAGGGTAAAAATATCTTAGGTTTTGGAATGTAGTTTTGGAGTAGGCTCTAATTCTCCATGGTCTCCCAGTTTAGGTTCTAAAAACGGTACCCGAGTTCTCCTTGCTGGTGCCCCATGGGCTTACCAGACCCTTAGTCCTAAACCCATCACAGGCTTGTGTGGACTAAGTTAAACTCGAGAGGATACATTCCCTTATGCCCGCACTGTGAATAAATTCACACGAAGACATAAGGTATATGAATCTCGAAGGCTACTTGCTAGGCCCGCACAGTGAATAAATTCACACGAAGGCATCCCTTTTACCCCCACTTAAATTAGGGTTTAGAGCTCGGGTATAGAGCCTTAGAGGAAAAAACGAGTTTGGAATGCTGAAATCATTAAAAAAACGGTTAGTACAACTATTTATTTGAAACATATAATCAAAAGTAAGCAATAAGGATCAAAATGTTACCTTAAAATTTAAACTTACCTTTTTCGTTAAAATGACAACTGGAAATTACCTTAGCATGACTCACTTACCTGTATCCCCAGTGGAGTCGCCAAGCTGTTGGAACCGTCTTTCGGGTGTTCCCGGAATTGGGCTTCGACTTAGGAAAAATGGGTTAGGAGTCGCCACCGATCATTTATTTTAAATAAAATGAGCTGATCGGATACCTTATTTCTTACCTGGTCTGTGTCTTACCAGTGATATGTCGGATCCAGGAGTCGGTTACGGTCAAAGAAGGGTTAGTACCCTTGAACTGCCCTTTCGGTACTATGTAATTTCCAGTTGTCATTAAGTAAGGAAATTGTAAGTTTAACTTAAAAGGTAAAATGACGATTGAAATTGCTTACCTTAGATCAGTTTGAAATCATCCTTAAAAAATCGAGAAACGTATTAGATGGAATAAATGAACAAAGTAAAAAATAAAAAAATAAATAAAAATAAAATGAAAGCAAGAGAAAAAAATGAAATAAATCAAATATAGGCAAGTATAATAATAGTAAAGACAAAAATAATTATATGAAAGTAAAAAAATATAATGTATATATAAAGGTAAAAACAAAAAAACAAAAAAAAACAAAATAATAAAATATAATAGTAAAGAACCAAAAATGAATAGAAATATATATATACGATTATATGATATAGTATTAGAAATAAGAAGTGATCATGAGCATAATTAGGAATATATATATATATATATATTAATAATGTTGTACCAATAAAATATAAAAGAATAAGCGTATATCAACATAAATAATACAAAATAATACAAAATAATATACAATAATAATATAAGGATTTAAACGTAACAATTATATATATATGGGGTCTAAATTGGAAATAGAATGAAATTAAGGCCAAATTTAATAGGAATTCGAAGTACAATTGGAACTTAAGGGGGCAAATCAGAACTTTATAAAACTAGAGGCATCAAATGCACGGTTTACCCGTTTTAAAAAACACGCGGGTCGCTTTTATGTATGGGTTGGGTCGGCAAGCATCCGCGGGTGTAGTATATATGTTAAACAAATTTTAAAAACTTTCATTCTTCTCTTCTCACTAAAACGAGAGCTGCCCCCCCTTCTTTGATTTCTCTCAAGTGTTCTTCAAAAATAAGAACACGGCCGGGTTCTCACATGAACCCAGATTCCGGCCACCTTAGCGCCGCCTCGCCGCGACCGCCGTTCATTTGCGGAAAAAAATTTATTTTTTTATTTTCTTCAAAAATCTCGAAAGTTCTCTTCACCCTCTTTTTAAAAAAATCAAAACTTTGTTTGAGAAACAAACGCCTCGGGGCTAGATCTAAAACAATAGATCTCGAAAACGCCCCGCTCATTGGCCAAAATCTTTTCTCTTTGTTTTCTTTCGAACAAAAACGCAACAAAAGGAGATAAAACGGGCATGCAAGGGACCACACGAACGAAAAGGTAAGCAAAAATATACCTTTCTTTTATTTTCACTTCGAAAAAAAGCTTCCAATGCTATTACAAATGCTTCTGAGTTTTGTGTGACTCTCGTAATCTCTCTCTGTGTCTTGCGTGTATTTGTGTGATTTTTGCCTCTCGTAATCTCTCTAAACCGTGTACAATGAGTTGGACTATAAACATATTTATAGCCTAATATCAGTGTTTGAGTCCTATTAAAATTCTAACTTGGTTGTTTGTTGGTTATGCATGCGAGATCTTTGTGTGTTGTTGGCGGTTGCCGAGATTCCCGGCTGCGTGTGGCGTGAGGAGATAGGCGTGCTGCGTGAGGGCTTGCGGCGCTGGGATGTTGCTGAAGCAATTAGGGTTGCTGTGGACCATTGGATCACAACTTGATCCAATGGTCAAGATGCTTGGCGGCTGGATGAGAGGTTGAGAGATTAGGGTTTACACAAACCCTAATCCATACTGGTTTGGGCAGCTGGGTCACTTGGGTCACGTGGGATTTGGGCCATTACTGTTGGGCCTATAAAAGAAATTCAAAATATATATATATATATATATATATATATATATATATTATAATTTATAACATTATATGATATTATATATATATATATATATATGTATGTATTATGATGGACGAATTTAAGTGTCTTCAATACTAATTTGTTTCAATTTAAATATAATCGTGATCCACTTACCTAGTGTAAAACTTTAAAAGTTTTACACATTTTTAGGATCATTACATGAGTAAAAAGCGACAATTTCATATAGCGCTGGCCACAGAATTTTATGTTAGAGACTGAGAACTTAGAAATATACATTAAAATTTTAAAGGCTAAATATACAATTTTAAGAGATGCAATTTTAAATTATTAATATAAAATATTAAAAATATTTAAATTATACAAGAATTTAGAATTTCCGAGAATGGATCGCACCACTTTTCTGTTAACTTGTCTCTTCAAGTAAAGGACTCTTGGAAACTTCACTTCCACATAGATATTGACTCTTAGAATCATTATTATCAAGATAACACTGGTAGACATATGAAACAAAGCCCCATATTGCCAATACCATGGCAATCACCTTCACTGCATCCATTTTGTCTTGGAAAAACAACACAGCTAGAATTGGAATAACTGGCAAACCCAACACACTTATGGCATTGGAGAAGAGCGAAGACACTTCCAAAATCAATCCTGTTGTGCCCACAATAAAAAACTGCGAAGCTATAGCCGTCTCGATCAGGGTCATCACGTACGAAAACTTACCGAGTTCAAACTCCGCCATCTCCATCAACAAACCTCTCCATTCTCCGCTGGTGAAAAGTCCCACAACGGAAACGAAAGTGGCAACCAGTGACTGATACATAACAATTTCCAACACATGTGCTCCTTTTAGGATCTTCTTGAAGGATAGCTGTGTTAGAGAAAGCATCAATCCATACACGGCGGACGCACCGATGGTGCATAGGAATCCGACCATGTATTTTCCTTTCAAGACCCCACCGTGGCGGGTGGGCGGATTGGTTTGAGATATCAGGAGGGTGGAGGATATGGTTAGTAGAACTAGTGAATTGAGTATAAAAGGAGTGAACTTTTGTGAATGTAGGAAGAAGGAGAAGAGAGCATTGAAGGCCAATTGTGATGCACAAACGAGTGAAAAAGTAGATACTTGAAGGTGTAAGAGTCCAATGGCATACATCAAGGTGTATGCCGCCAGACAAATACCGAAAGAGAAATAAACCAACACCAGTATCGCCGCCGACGGCGACAGCGGCTGCTGTATTTGCCCATCTTTGGTTTTCGGTGGTGCAGTAAGGCAATAACATGGCACAAGGATGGGGAAGCCGGCGAGTTGAGAGACCATGGCAAGCCAAATGCTCTTACCTCCTTTGTCGTAGTACAGGCGCCCCAAGAGTGTGGATGCTGATTGACCGCAGATTACGAAGAATGCGTACATGCTGATGATGATCCACCGTTTATAGCTCCTGGGTTCATGGCTTACAAGTTTCTTGCTGTTCTGATACTCAGCTGAGTTTTCTTCCTTAACTTCTTCAACTGTTAGAAAAAAAACATTGGCATAATTCTCGAATGAGTTCTTTTTCTGTTGTACTCTACAAATTAAAATTTGTTGTTTTACTCTTTCATTCATTTTATTTGGAATAATGCCAAAATTAGCTCCCAACATTTACCAAAATAGTCATTTTGCCCCATATTATTTTTTTGGAGCATTTTTATCATAACGTTTTATTTTAGGCTAAAGAAAGCCCCTGACAATTGACAAAATAATCACATTGTCCCTTATTCTTTTTTTTTGGCATTTTAACCCTCAACGTTTCATTTTAGGTTTAAAAATGCTCATATTTTGGAGCATTAATCGTTTGTTAACTAATAGTTTTCATCTATACAAGGATCTTTTTGCCCCAATGTTTTAGATATATGGCCATTTTGGTAAATAGTAGGGGTTATTTTTGGCATTATACCTTTTTAATAGGAAGATCGGATATATGATATTTTACAAGAATAAATGGAACAAATAAATTTACAACAATATTCAGATGATGTATTTTTTTTAAATTAATCATCGATATCTAATTTATTGGCCAACCAATTCAGATAAAGTTTTGTAGAGGTCTACTATGGGGACTACTCTCGCAACCTAATATGCACCGTTTGCAAACACTAGTGTTTGAATCCCTGACATTCCTTAAAGAATCAATGTCTCGTCCCACTAGAACAACCGATTGTTGATCAAATAATGTCATATTTGTTATACTAAAAATAGTTTTTTGAAAATAAAATTTTATTATGGAGAACAATTTTTAGATGCGTGTATGAAAAAAATAAAAATTATTCATTATAAATATTAAATATAACAAATAATATTATTTATTATAAAAACATAATATTATTATATTAAAATATTACTATAATTGAATCATTAATATTCATGATAAAAATGTTATTAACTAATTTACACGTGTGTAATTTTTTTTTCTCTCGAATTTTTATGTTTAATATGTTAAATACTTATCTAAAATGATTAAGAACATATATTTATTTACGTCGATAAGTTAATATATCATAAAATAAATGAATAGATAAATAAATAAATACATATCAATTTGTAAACAACAAATCTTTAAAAGAAGGGTAAATTACATGTTTAGTACTTAAACTTTCAGTTTTGGTCCGTTTTAGTACCTAAACTTTTAAATTCTTTAAAATCATACCTAACGTTTAGTTTTTGTTTCATTTTAGTGTCATGTCGTTAAAAATTTATCGCGTTTAGTACCTAAACTATCAGTTTTTGTTTGTTTTAGTACCTAAACTTCAAAAAAAAATCAAAATTTAAGTATAGTTTAGGTACTAAACGTGTTTTGGTATCTAAACTTTCATTTTACAACACTTAAGTTTTGGTACGAAAAATGAAACAGAAACTAAACTTTAGGTATGATTTTAAAAAGATTAAAAGTTTAGGTACTGAAATGGAACAAAATTGATAATTTAAGTACTAAATGCGTAATTTATCCTTAAAAGAAAGAAAAGTGTCCATCAATAGAAAAAAATAGCTCAAAAGCACAACGATCTAAATTAGAGAAATTAAAAGTTTAGGTACTAAATTTTTAACGGAAAAATAACAAGTCTAAAACATATGAATAATAAATGCTTTGAACTTTGAAAAAAATTTAACCGACAACTTTCAACAACGATCTCACCAACATTATTCTTGAAGACAACTTTTTCCTTCTCTTATGACCTATTTACGAGAGAGATTCATGATAGAAATCATTTTCTTTCAAAACTCGTTTTAGTTTCAAATTTTTCATCTTTCATGAAGAAATCATGTATGCTTCTGAACCATTTTCTTTTTCTATTGATGGAACATTTTCTTTCTTTTAAGGGTAAATTACACATTTAGTATCTAAACTACCAGTTTTGATCTCTTTTAGTATTTAAACTTTTATTTTTTTCAAAAGTATACCTAAAGTTTAGTTTTTGTTTCATTTTTAGTATCAAAACTTAAGTGTTGAAAAAAAATGAAAGTTTAGGTCACGTTTAGTACCTAAATCATACTTAAGTCTTGAAAAAAAATAAAGTTTAAGTACTAAAATGGACAAAAACTGATAGTTTAGGTACTAAACGCGTTAAGTTTTAAACGACGTGTACTCAAATGAAACAAAAATTAAATGTTAACTATGATTTTGAAAATTTTGAAAGTTTATTTACTAAAACGGATCAAAATTGATAGTTTAAGTACTAAACGCGTAATTTACCCTATTTTTATCAAGAATTTACATTTTATTTATATCGTAGAGCCTTTAATATATTCTCCTATATTCTAAAAAATATTAAATATAAACATACAGAGTATTATGCTATTTTCGAGTTTTGAGTAAAATATAGGAGCCCACTTACCAGTGACGTGGAGTTGCAGTTCTTGAGGTTTTCCCATACTCGAAACATGAAGAGGTCTAAATGCAGGCAGAGAAGAAGAGAAAATAGAGAAGGCTGTACCATGTATATAAAATCACGAAATTTAATAGGAGAGGTCTATATATATATATTATTTAATATTTATGGCAATTTAAGTTCTTTTATGTATGAATCAGGCGACCTTAAAGATTAAGCGATTTGTTATTATCATTTGAGATTTCAGGTTCGGGTACCTTATATACAAAGTACGAACACTCATTGTCAAAATAATTAAGAATCTTTGAACATATATTATTTTTTATTCATCCAGATTTATTAAAAAAAAGGGTAAACTATACGTTTAGTATCTAAACTATCAATTTTATTCTGTTTTAGTACTTGAACTTTCAAAATTTTCAAAATCATACATAACATTTTGTTTTTGTTTCATTTTAGTACACCATTGTTAAAAACTTAACGTGTTTAGCACCTAAACTATCAGTTTTGGTCCATTTTAGTACCTAAACTTTGAAATTTATTTTTCAAAATTTAACGTTAAGTTTTTAACATGGGTACTAAAATGAAATAAAAAGTCAACGTTAGGTATGATTTAAAAAAATAAAAGTTTACATACTAAAATAGATAAAAACTAATAGTTTAAATACTAAATTTGTAGTTTGCCCAAATAAATTCTATTATTTGAATGAAAGAAAAGAATCCAACAAAAGAAAAAGAAAGGTATCCACTTCCATACATAAGAATCACGATTATTGAACCAAGATGGCTACACACGTCACCCGTCTAGTTTAAAATTAAAACTATATATATATAGTTTTTCATTATTTCTTTTTAAATATAAAATATAATTTTTTAAAAAAAATTATAATTTTATAAAAAATTATAAATCACGAAATTTTAATAAAATCTTCCATATTTTTCATTATATATACTTTCACTCTTTTTTAAACTTGTAAATTATATCTTATAAGTCATTTAATCAGCCAATATCTTTTAATGATAGAAGTCTATTTTACGAGAACACATCAATTGGCATAAGTGGTTAAAAAGAGAGTTGTTCTTGTGTTTGTATGATGTGTGTACGTTATAAATGATTAAAAAATTATGAACATATACTATATTGTAATTACCATGGACTATAAAAGAAACCTATCTTACGAGACCACTCGAATCGCCTCTAACTCATATCTACACTGTAAACAAATTAAAATGTCATTTATTTTAGTATTTTGATTTTTAAAAGAAATCAAAAATATAATTTTAAAAAAAAAATTATGAATACTTATATTTTCTTAAAATATTAAAAAAATATCAAAATAAAATTTTAGTTATAGTTAAAGGGTCAAATGAGATTGCTCGTCTAATTTATTCTATTATATCATTTTCTTACCATCAATAAACAAAAATTAACGGTACGATGTTCATTATATAATAAAAATATTTATTTTATAATTTAAATCTCAAAAGAATTATTTTAGAATAATTTAGTGTATTTATAAACTTTACAGTAAATATAAATATGTCACATACATGCATGTATGTTAATTTTTTTTATTTTTTTTATTTCTTTAAAAAAAATAAAAGATTATATGTCACCACTTATATTTATATCACATATAAATATTTAACAAAAATTAGAAATGAACAAAACGTTAGTGATAATTATGTTATCTGCGGTCGTTTCCTTTTTCTTAAATTTTGAGAATGATGGGTATATGTCGATTGAATTTGTACAGAAATGAATCATGTGCATTGCTTGGCTTTCACTTGAAAGTGGCTTAATTTTTTTTCACCGGTTTCAAAATTTCATCCCGATTAATTTGAAATACTCACGTCATACATTTATGTTTCATGAGTAAGTTTCCTAACAATGATTTTCTACATTTACAATACTTCAAACTCGATACTTATTTAAGTGATATCAAATTGTTTACAACTTAAACTAATTTCGTTGGTGTGACTTAATTCTCTTCTTAATTTTTGATCTTGCCATTTTCTCCTGCCTTCATATTCTTGTCACAATTTGTTATACGCTTTTTCATTTCCTTAATTATTTTGGTATTTATTTAAAGTTGTTAAGTCTTAATTACGTGTATTATGAATGATGTCAACATTTGAAAATTAATAAAAAAGTAAAAGTTTAAAAATATAGAAATGATAAAATAATTAAATTTGACTTAATTGAACGTTGACTAAGATTAGAATGTTATTGACCATTTTGATTTTAATAAATTGAATTTCCAATCTCTTATTTTTAAAATGCTATTTATCCAAAGTCTAGTTATGGATTATTAAGTTCTTTTAATGAATTTTGAGATCCATTGATGTTCGTGTTGTTAAAGATGTTCATGTTATTCTACCTTGTGTGAGTTAGAACTCTGACATTTGTTTTGAAAATATAATACCACAATACTTAATAAAAAAATGTTTTCGAATGAATTTTGAAAACTCTTTGTAATACCCCAAACATCGGGTCAGTGACCATAGTGAAAGGATTTACAAATTTAGTGGGTTAATTTGAATAAATTGAAAAGTAAAAGGATTTAATTTAGAGATTTTGTTTAAGACTTATTAGTAAGAATGGAAGAATGGAGGCGCATTATGGTCTTTTAGAAGGAAATGATTTTATTATTCATTTTATTTGGGATATTTATTAAGGGTTGAATAGTAGAAAAAGGGAAAGAAAGCTGAAAATAACTTGGTTCTCTTCTTCTTCTTCTTCCCTTCATCCTCGTGCCCTCCATAGCCAAAGGTAAGATTCCTTCAAGTTGGGTTTTCCTTTCGTTTATGGGTTGGTTTTGAACCCTTAAGTGATATAGAAGCTTAAGGAAAGCTTAAGAGTGAATAAAACCAAGAGATTAGTGATTTATTGGAGATTTAATAAAAATGATTTTTTAAGTTATTTGATGAAATAAAGTCAGTTATTGGAGTTTAAAGACATATTTGACTTGTTGAAGAAGTAAATAAGAGAATTGGAGCCTTAGAAGTGATTAAAAACATGTTTGAAAAATTAGTGTGATTCTTAGTTTTGAGTGTTCTTTGGAGATTTTAGATGTTATAAGAAGATTTATGGATTTAAGTTAGTTTGTTTAAGTAATATGATGAGTTTAATGGTATGTTTGGGGATAAAAGTAAGAGATTAGGTGAAAATGTGGTAAAAATCGAAGTGAAATATGTAAAATCTGGGTAAAGGTATCGGTACTAGAAGAACAGTACCGATACTATAGGATTAAATTTGAGGAAAGAGGATAAACACGATGAACATTATCGATACTTATGCAAGTAGTATAGGTACTAAAGTGGGCTATCGATACCAAGAGGAAGGTATCGATACTATTATTGAGAAATAGATTCCAAAATGCAAATATGATATCGATACTGAAGGGAGTATCGGTACCATAATATATAAGTATCGATTCCATAGAAGGGGTACCGATACTAATCAGCCTGGAATTTTAAATAAGGATGAACTTTAATAGAATTCGAGAATAATAGTACTTTTAAGTATTATTATTTTGTATAAATGTTAGAAAGTCTACTAACATTTGTATTGCATGTGTGATTATGGATGCTTGTGTAGATCGTAATCAATCTCATAAGTCAAGCAAACAGAAAGGCAAAGATAAAGTTGTCAAATAGTCGGACATCAATAAGGCTTAATAGTGAAGCATACTAGGTGAGTGCATTTATTATGTACTTATATGTTATGATAGTCACAAATGCTTTTTGTTTAATGTATATGTGTGCAACCCCACGAAATTCATAATAAGTTTATGAATTTCCGTATTGCCACTATGTGTGCAACCCCACGAAATTCAGAATGAGTTTATGAATTTTCGTATTGACACTATGTGTGCAACCCCACGAAATTCATAATGAGTTTATGAATTTCCGTATTAGCACTATGTGTCCCCCATGAAATTCATAATGAGTTTATAAATTTTCATATTGGCACTATGTGTGCAACCCCACAAAATTCATAATGAGTTTATGAATTTCCATATTGGCACTATGTCTGCAACCCCACAAAATTCATAATGAGTTTATGAATTATTTCCGTATTAGAACTATGTGTGCAACCTCACGAAATTCATAATGAGTTTATGATTTTTTGTATTGGAACTATGTATGCAACCCCGAATTTTTGTATTGGCATTATGTGTGCAACCCCACGAAATAAATAATGAGTTTATGAATTTTCGTATTGGCGCTATGTGTGTAACCCCACAAAATTCATAATGAGTTTATGAATTTCCATATTGGCACTATGTGTGCAACCCCAAAAAAATTCATAATGAGTTTATGAATTTCCGTATTGGCGCTATGTGTGCAACCTCACGAAATTCATAATGAGTTTATGAATTTCCATATTGGCACTATGTGTGCAACCTACGTAATTCACAATGAATTTGTGAATGACCGTATCAGCACTATATTTTCACCCCAAGGATTTAAAAATGAGTTTGTGAATTTCCATATGGATACTTAGGTGCCAATTCATGTACCATGCATTCTCATTCAACATATATTGGGCAAATAAAAGAATAATTTAGATAAATACTGATTGAAAAGTATGATGGGCATACTAAATATGGTTCCGTAGGTTATGTGAAAGAAACTTGGTTTACCAATCCAACTTTATGTATTATTATTATTTACACGAGTAAATTTGTATTTTGATAGTTATGATATACTTATGTTTTGATTTCACTTCATTATTATTATGCCTCACTAAGTGAATACTTAGCGTGTGATTTATTTTCACATGTTGGTAAAAGTCAGGATTAGAAGTAGAGAGTACAGAGCAACATCCAAGCATCAATGAATATACTACAATATCAGTAAGACATCCTATGATGAAATTTTGACTCGGTTTAGTGGCATGTAGTTATGAATGTCCTATTAGCTCTATTTAAATATTTTAGAAACTGGTTTGTAATAAATTAACTGAATTGTCTGATACTGGTTTTAAATATGGATAATAAGAACTAGTATTGCAAATTGAAGTCGATGTGTTTATTATATATATAATTGAAGAATGTACTTATGAATGCCCTATTAGCTCTATTTAAATATTTTGGAAACTGGTTTGTAATAGATTAACTGAATTGTCTTATACCGATTTTAAATATGGATAACAATAACTAGTATTGCATATTGGAGTAGACGTGTTTAATATATATATACTTGAAGAATGTCTTATAAACTATATATTTAAATGGTTTTATCTGAAGAAAATGAAAATTTTACTAATTTTTAAGTACCGAAAATATTCCAAAAGTCAGGTGACATCTGTGACTCATGTACGAAAACATATACGGGAAATGGGTGTTACATTTATTGGTATCAGAGTTACATGTTTTAGTCGTTTCTAGACATGAAATGAGTAGTAACGTTGTTAAGAATATATGCATGCCACTAGGATGCCAAAAGTTCACCGATAGTTGTATATATATATATATATGTTGTTTTGATGATGCTTATTAGGGAGTAAATTACTCTTTACTAATGTAAGACGATTTTGACTGTGTTTAGATGTCGAAAACTAAAAACAAAGGTAAGAAAGTTGATAATGTTGAAAAGAAGGTCGAGATCAAAATCGACCCAAAAGAATAAGACATGATTTCAGTATCCTGCCTTAGAAGAGTAGAAGCAGCTAGGGATTTTCCTCCATTCTATGGAAGAAATGCCCCAGCATTTAACGAAGTTTATGCATTTGAGGAATCCATCAAAAAGTTTGAACGGTTTACAAGAGAAGTTGATTCGGATGAGGATCCAGAAGAGATTTATGAATCTAGTGATGATTCTGAGGTTTCTTTAGGTAAGAATAAATAGTTGAGAAATATTTAAGTTAAGTATTAAATGGTTTAAAGCATTGTTGAGTTGAGTAAGAGGAAATGAGTAAGCGATAATGTCGTTGTCCACTAAAAGTTTAAAGAAAGCTGAATTATTAGTGAATCAAATGGTTATGAGTTTGTATGAGAATAGATGTTAAGTTTTAGGGACTTGATAGAGTTACCTTTTGAAGGAAAATTTGCGAAAATGGAGTGTCTACCTATTCCATGCTAGAATGAATTAATGTTTAAATTGAGATTGACTCTCGAGGACTTGAAAAGTGTCATGTTCGTAATGATAGGAAAAAGAGTAAATTTGTTTTCTAGTGTAAATTTTGCATTAACTGCTATGAAGTTATTGCTATGAAACTGTCAAGTCTTCTTATTAAATGATGTGGATAATTAGACTTTCATAGTTGAGAGGGGAAAATGTTTCAATTGCTCGAGAATATTTTCACTGGATCAGGAAAGGTTACACGGATTACCTCAAGAAGAAAATGAGAAATTTTAAAATAAAGGAATTTTATTCAACTTGATAACGAGTGAGATGATAGTTGTCAACCCTATGGGTCATAGTGCAAGTGTGAGTTGGACATGTAGTAAATATTCGATAAAGATTCAAGGGGCTATGTGATAGGGAAGCGGTGGCAGCTTAATGAACGTTACTTTTGTTAAAGAATCAAACCTAGAAAGCTCTAGACTCGATGAAGAACAAAGGGGGATGAACAGGGGAGAAACATTAAAGGGAGCAACATTAGAATCATTTAATGATTCATTCACATTATACTTACCGAATAGATATGCTTTGAATCTTCGAGACTTTGTTCTTCTAATAGGTTCGAGTAGAAACATTGTCTCAAGAAGCGGTTATTTCAGAAAGATACGGAGGATTTGAGAATTATAGTTATTGGAGAAAAGCAAAATCATCACCCAATGTGATATCAGCAATGATTGCGAAGAAATGATGTCAAAGAGATGTATAGTTTTTATGGTTAATGTGATAGTTACTTAAGTATTTAAAGTATGATTGTATGATATTCCCACAACTCGAGAATTTATAGATGTCTTTTTAGATGAATTACCTGGGTTACCTTTAGAGCAAGAGGTAGAATTCAAGATTGATGGTTATCAGGGTATTGAGCATGTTTCTATGGATTCGTATCGAATGGCTTTGATCGAGTTAATAAACTAAAAGCTCAATTACAATAGTTGATTGCTCAAGGTTTCATCAGACCGAGTGTTTCCCCTTGGGGAGTATTTGCGATATTGGTGAAAAGAAAGATGAATCTATGTAGTTATGCATAGATTATCTATAGTTAATTAAAGTAACAATAAAAGAACAAGTATCAACTTCCGATGGTTGATGATTTGTTTGATCAACAAAAAGGCACATCAATTTCTCTAAGATAGACCTTTGATCAGGATACCACCAACTAATGATTGAGAGGAGGATATTCCAAATACAACTTTTCAAACTTAGTATGGACATTACGAATTTGTGGTGATGCCATTCGGATTGACTAATGCTCCTGCAACATTTATGGATTTGATGAATAGAGTATTCCAACCTTACTTGGGTCAAGAGATGAACATGATGCTCATCTTTATGTTTTTCTTCAGACTCTTCGAGAGAAGAAGTTATATGCCAATCTATCCAAATGTGAATTCTGGTTAGCAGATATGTGTCTTTAAGGAACGATGTGTCTTTTGTTTAAACGAAGTAGTACCAAGAGAGTTTCAAAATGCTAAAGAGGATTTTAATAGAGGCACCGACGCTTGTACAACGTGAGTGGGGTAAGGATTATGTGGTTTTTTTAGCGATGTATCTTAGAACAGCTTGGGATGTGTGCTTATGAAAAAAGGTAAAGTTATGGCCTATTCCTTGATAAAGTTAAAGAATCATAAGAGGGATTACCTTACATATGATTTAGAGTTGGTAGCAGTCAAGTTTGCTTTAAAGATTTGACGCCATTATCAATATGGTGAGCGATGTTATGATTATACAAATCACAAAAGCCTAAAGTATTTGTTGACTCAAAAAGAGCTGAACTTGAGAACAGAAAATATGAATAGAGCTTTTAAAGGATTATGACGTGATCATTGATTATCATCCAGGAAAGGCAAATGTTGTTACACGTAGTCGGAAAACTTTTACAGTTTTGCGAGTTATGGATGTATGACTATTGTTTAAAGAAATGGCATCATGGGCTGAATTAAAGAAAAAGCTGATGTTTTTAGATTGGAAAAGAGAATTACAAAGGAAGGATGAAAATTTCTTGGTAATAATTGCACAAGTAGAAAATGACGAGATTAATGACTTTTGAGGTTAGGTCTGATAGATGTTTGTACTATCGTGGGAGACTTTGTATTTCTGACTATGAAAATCTAAAGAAAGATATTCTTTTTAGGGCATTAAGTCAGTTGACTATTTATTCAGGTGGAAAATAGAAGTACCAAGTTTTAATGAGTTGGTTTGGTAGCCTGGTTTGAAAAGAGCCATGTCAAAAATTATGGCAAAGTGTCTGACGTACCAATAGAGGAAAGATGAACATCAAGTATCTTCCATATTGTTTCAATCGATCTCGATTCATGAATGGAAAGTGGGAACGAGTCATTGTGGGCTTTGTTACAAGGCTACATTTGACATCTAGCAAGAAAGACTTAATATGGGTGATTGTTGAGAGATTTACCAAGACAAATCACTTCATTTTGGTACAAACATATTGTTCAATGGATAAATATGATGAGATATGCATATAAGAGATAGTTCGACTGTATGGAGTGCCAATATCAATTACATCTGAAAGAGATCCAAGATTCACTTCAAGCTTTTGGAAATTCTTGCATAAAGCTTTGGGTACTCGATTAAATTTCAGTATAGTCTTTCATCCGCAGACATATGTTTAGTCAGAGTGTACTATACAGATATTGGAAAATATGATGAGGGCATGTGTGATTGATTTCTAGGGATCATGGAAAAAATATTTACCTTTAGCATAAATTATCTACAATATTTATCAATTGAACATCAAGATGATTCCTCTAGTTAAAGTGCTTTGGTAAAAGCATAAAGTCTTAAAAATTCGAGGATGAATTTTCTTAAGGGGGATAATTGTAATACCCCAAACATTGAGTCAGTGACCATAGTGAAAGGATTTAAAATTTTAGTGGGTTAATTTGAACAAATTGAAAAGTACAAGGATTTAAGTTAGAGATTTTGTTTAAGACTTATTAGTGAGAATGGAAAAATGAATGGACATTATGGTCTTTTAGAAGGAAATTATTTTATTATTCATTTTATTTGGGATACTTATTATGGGTTGAATAGTAAAAAAAGGGAAAGAAAGCTGAAAATAATTTGGTTCTCTTCTTCTTCTTCTTCCCTTTATTCTCGTGCCTCCATAGCCAAAGGTAAGATTCTTTCAAGTTGGTTTTTCCTTTCGTTTATGGGTTGGTTTTGAATCCTTAAGTGATATAGAAGCTTAAGGAAAGCTTAAAAGTGAATAAAACTAAGAGATTAGTGATTTATTGGAGATTTAATAAAATGGGTTTTTAAGTGATTTGATGGTCAAAGAAGTAAATAAGAGATTTATAGCCTTAGATGTTATTAAAAACATGTTTGAAAAATTTGTGTGATTCTTAGTTTTGATTAAAACAATAGGTGTGATTCTTAGTTTTGGGTGTTCTTTGGAGATTTTAGATGCTATAAGAAAATTTATGGATGTAAGTTAGTTGGATTAAGTAATGATGAGTTTAATGGTATGGTTAGGGATAAAAGTAAGAGATTTAAGCAAAAATGTGGTAAAAATCGAAATGAAATATGTAAAATATGGGTAAAGGTATCGGTACTAGAAGAACAATATCGATACAATAGGGTTAAATTTGAGGAAAGAGGATGAATACGGTGAACAATGTCGATACTTATGCAAGTAGGATCAATACTGAAATGGGGTATCAATACAAAGAGGAAGATATCAATACTATTATTGAGAAATGGATTCTAGAATGCAAAACTGGTATCGATACTGAAGGGAGTATCGGTACCATAATATAGAAGTATAGATACCGTAAAATGGGTATCGATACTAATCAGCCTGGAATTTTAAGTTAGGATGAACTTTAATAGAATTCGAGAATAATAGTACTTTTGAGTATTATTATTTCGTATAAATGTTAGAAAGTATACTAACATTTGTATTATATGTGTGATTATGGATGCTTGTATAGATCGTAATCAAGCTCCTAAGTCAAGCAAACGGAAAAGCAATGGTAAAGTTGTCAAATAGTCTAACATCAGTAAGGCTTAATAGTGAAGCATACAAGGTGAGTGCATTTATTTTGTACTTATATATTATGATTGTAACATCTCAAACACCGGGTTAGTGACTAAATTATAAGATTTTAAAACTTCATGATCAAATTAGATAAATTAAAAAGTTTAGGGATTTACTTGGAAATTATTTGTGTAGGATTGTTTAGCAAGAATTGAAAGAATGAAGGGAAAAAGGGTCAATAGGCAAGAAAGAAATTTAAAATTTCTTACTCTTGTAATATATACGTGGAGATGAAGAGAAGAGATATCTAGAATACAATGTTTTGATTGCATAATATTCATGAATACAATTATCTTATTGATATGGTTTCTATGTGTACATGAGTACAAGCATATGTATATATGTTATGTGCACTGTCATACATGAGCTATGTGTTACATTTCATACTACGTGTTATATGACCTATATGATTATATGAAAATGTGATATAAACTATGTGACAATAAGCTATGTGATTACATACATATGTTATATAAGTTATGTGAACTATTATAAATGATAAATCCCAAAAGTATGTGATATGAGAGCTAAAGGTATAATTGGAATGCTAAGAGTCATGGGTTCTACGCAGTCCTTCGGGAGATATCTATGTGGTCCTTCAGGATATTTCTATGTGGCACTTCGGTCCATATTCTACGTGATACTTCGTTACAATTTATACAAGTTATGGTGACATCATTAGTGCACAACCTCAATGCACTCACATACCTTAAGTTCTCAATAATGTACCATGGGAAAAATAAAATGAATGAACAGTGCATAATGTTACATGGTCTTACTTGGTGAAGTGTATGATAGTTTATGTACTTATGATGTTTATAAAATTTAATTATGTGATTACATGTTTTAAGGTTTTATTTACGAATTATATGCCTCACTAAGTCAAAGACTTAGCATGTGAGTGTTTCACACGTAGGTGCAAAGAAGCAAGAAGATCAAAGCTAGGAGTCAGGACAATATATTTCCTTCAAAGATCTGATCAGAAAAGAGTTTACAATATGTGTTTTGTTGTATTAAATTTTATTAGCATGTAGTTAAATGTTGAATCATATATGCTCTGATCCGATTTTGTAAAAGCACTTTATTGTACATATATAAATTTATAAGTTTTGTGTTCAATTATAGTTTGAATTTCTCTAAATATTTGCATTAAAGGGTTCCACCAGTTTGATGTAAACAAAAGTTTTAAATTTTCAAGTATCTTTTAAAAGTAAATAGTCTGAAAAGTCAATGTAACACCTCGGATTCGTATCCGGGTCGTATACGGGTTGGGGTGTTACATTTAATGGTATTAGAGTTATGGTTTAGCCGATTATAGGGTTAAACCAATGTCAAGTGTGTTTTAAAAAGAATACATGCCAATAGAAAGTGAAAAATTCTGATCTGATAGTGTAAGGAGTGTATTGTCTTGCTAATAGAGTTAAATGGTTATATTTTATTAGATGTCTGACCACGGGAGCTCCTAAAGTGAAACGGGAGATAAAAGACAAGAAGGTAGTAGTAATTCACCTGCCCTAGCCAGGCAAGGTGAAGAACAGGCACCTCAGGGAGTGCCTATATAAGATCAATAGGTGTTTTTCATGACTTGGACGTTATTCTGACGCGTTTCCAACCTCCTACTCCCTCCACTCCTAGAATGAATGTAGCCAAATAATTGAAATGGTTAGGAGCACCCAAGTTTAAGGGTGAAGCTAAGGAAGGTTCTATCGCTACATACATTTGGTTAAATGATGTAAAGATAATGTTAGAAGGTCTCCACTACTCTGAAGTAGAGAAATTAAATGGAACAGTTTTATTGCTATGCGGTCAAACTAGAGTTTGGTGGAAAAATGTCACCATGAGATTGGAAAGTGATCAAGTAACATGGTCTTTGTTTTTAGAAGAGTTCAAGAACAAGTACATCGGTGACCAATTCATAAAAAAAATGAAGTAAGAATTTATGAGCTTGAAGCAAGGAATCGCACTGTGTATGAGTACGAGTGCGAATTCAATAAGTTAAGTAGATTTGCTACCAAGTTGGTTCCAACAGAAAAAGATGCATGAGATTGGTTTGTTGAGGGCTTGCGCCCTAGACTGAAAGAAATGTTAATAGTTTTGAATCTGTCTTTATTCCAAGAAGTTGTTAATCGTGCTAAAGCTCTAAAGAGAGCTCATAATGAAAGGTATGGAGAATAAAAAGCTCCTATAACCAAGAGATCTGGTGCTTCTTTAAGCTCAGCACCATCAAAGAGAGGCAAAGATTCTGGTTTTCGATCTCAGACTAGATCTGAGTCAGCTGCCTTCTCTGCCAGAGGATCCAATCTGATGAGAGCTAGACAGACTCAATTAGTAGGTTTAGAGCTGGGAGATAAAGTCAAGGTCAATCGAGACAGTGTCAGCATTATGGGAAGAATCATACCAAAGTATGTAAAGTGGTCTCTGAAGCCTGCTTTAGAAGTGGGGACACCTAACATTTTATATGGGATTGTCCAATGATGACTTGAGAGACTACCCAATTTGAGCGATCTGCTTCGGTATCTCAGAGAGGAAGAGGAAGAAATCAGTCTAACTCCTCCACTCAACAAGAGATGTGTTCAACTGCCTAGGTTTACAACATTAAGACAAATGAAGATCACGATGATCTGGAGATCATTGCAGGTACTTTCCAGTTATTTGACAAATTTGTTTTGGTTTTGATAGATCCGGGATCGACTTATTCATATAATAGTAGCAAATTGGTGGAATAATTAAAAATTCAATCAGAAGGCATAACTAACGATGTAATAGTGACTAACCCATTAGGGCATAATGCTCGGGAGAATCAATTGTGTTGAGGGTATCCCATAAGGATTCAGAGAATTGAATTCCCTGCTAATCTGATGGAATTACCCTTTGATGAGTTTGAAGTAATCTAAGGAATGGATTGGATGTATCATTATCATGCCAATGCATATTGTAGATTGAAGAGAGTAACATTGATAAGTTTTGATGGATCAGAAGTAGGGATGGGCACTCAACCCGAACCGATGGGTTCTGACCAGACCCGCACGATCAACTCGAATTTTTTAAAAAAAGCAATTAGGTTCGGGTTGGGTTTTTTAAGTGTGATATTCAGGCCGGGTCGGGTTCAGGTTTTAGGATGAAAAATACTCGACTTGACCCGAAAAAATATATAATTTTACCTTATATATTTAGGAATAATTATAATAACCCTCTATATATAATTTTTTTCAATTAAATCATTGTTTTTATTGAATAAAAAAAATTTATTTTGGGTCGGGTCGGGTGGACCAAAAACCCGACCCAACCTGACCCATGACCATCCCTAATCAGAAGTGATTGTAAGCAGTGAAAGACTTATTTCGTTAGCTAATGTTATATTGGTGATATCAGCTAAGAAGTTATTATTACAAGGATGTCCAGCTTTCATTGCCAATATGATTGATACTCGAGTCAAGGAGAGAGGACTAAAGGAGATTCTTAAGGTATGAGAATTTCTAGATGTATTTCCAGATGAGTTACCGGGATTACCTCTAGATAGAGAGGTCGAGTTTCAAATTGAGTTAGTGCTTGGAACAGCACCGATTGCAATGGCTCCTTACCGAATGGCCCTGAAGGAACTGAGTGAGTTAAAGACTCAGTTGCAAGAGTTATTGGATAAAGGATTCATCAGACCTAGTGTATCACCTTGGGGAGCTCCAGTGTTGTTTGTAAAGAAGAATGATGGTTTGATGCATCTCTGCATTGATTATCGATAACTCAACAAGGTGACAACAAAGACTAAGTATCCTCTCCCTAGAATCGATGATTTATTTGATCAGTTAAAGGGAGCTTCTGTATTCTCTAAGATCGATTTACGTTTGGGGTATCAGTAATTGAAGATTCAAGAAAGAGATATTCCAAAGATGGGTTTTAGGATGAGATATGGTCAATAAGAATTCATCATTATGCCATTCGGATTTACTAATGCACCTCCTGCATTTATGGACCTTATGAACAGAATGTTTCAACCTTATCTTGATCAGTTCGTAGTCTTTTTCATTGATGATATTCTAGTATATTCCAAATCTAATGAAGAACATGATGCATATCTTTGAGTGGTTTTACAAACTCTACGAGATAAGAAGTTATATGTCAAACTGTCTAAGTGTGATTTTTGGTTAAATAAGGTGGCCTTCCTTAGGCATGTGGTATCTGCATATGGAATTCATGTACATTCTCAGAAGATAAAAGCCATATTATACTGGGAAATTCCAAAGAATGTGTCAGAAGTTTAAAGTTTCCAAGGTCTTGCAGGTTATTATCGAAAGTTCGTTAAGAACTTTTCGATGATATCTTTGCCTTTGACCAAGTTACTAAGGAAATATGTGTCTTTTGTTTGGACCTCAGAATGTCAAGAAAGCTTTGAAGCATTAAAGAGAATTTTAACAGAAGCTTCGATATTGGTCTAACCTGAATCTGACAAGAACTATGTGGTTTACAGTAATGTGTCCCATAATGGTTTGGGATGTGTACTGATGCAAGAAGGTAAAGTAGTGGCATATGCATCAAGGCAATTGAAACTTCACAAGAAAAACTATCCGACACATGATTTAGAATTGGTTGCAATAGTATTCACTTTGAATATATGGTGTCACTACTTATATGGTGAGTGTTGCTACTTATATACTGATCATAAGAGTTTGAAGTATCTGATGACTTAAAAAGAATTAAATCTGAGATAGAGAAGGTGGATTGAGTTTTTCAAATATTATGATGTAGTTATTGATTTCCATACTGGGAAAGCAAATGTGGTAGCTGATGCGTTAAGTCGGAAGACATTCGTAACTTTGCGAGCTTTAGATGTGATATTGGTATTAAATGGTGATGATGCATTACTTGCGAAATTAAAGCTTAAATCAACGTTTCTAGATCGAATTAAAGACTTGCAAAACAAAGATGAAACGAGTTTGAAAAGGATGAAGCAATTCGATAATGAAAGGAATAAGGATTTCGAAGTTAAGTTAGATGGCCATCTGTATTATCGTGGGAAACTGGTTATTCCAGATAATGAGGAATTGAAGAATGATTTGCTGACAGAAGCTCATTGTAGTCCATTGACTATGCACCCAGGTGAAAACAAGATGTATACGGATCTTAAGAGTCGGTATTGGTGGCCAAGAATAAAAAGAAGTATCATGGAATTTATGTCTAAATGTTTGATGTGTCAGTAAGTCAAAGTTGAGCATCAAGTTCCTTCAGGATTGTTACAACCAATCTTCATTCCTAAGTAGAAATGGGAGAGCGTAACGATAGATTTTCTAACGGGGTTACCTTTACTCCGAATAAAAGAGATTCAATTTGAGTGATAGTTGACTGATTTTCCAAGTCAACGCTTTTTATTCCAGTTCGAGCTAATTTCTCCATGGATAAGTATGTTGCATTGTATATAAAAGAGATTATTCGACTGCATGGTGTGCTTATTTCAATAGTTTCTGATCGAGATCCTCAGTTTACATCGAGATTTTGGAAAGCGTTACATGGAGCCTTAGGGACTCGATTGAATTTTAGCACAACTTTTCACCCTCAGACAGATAGACAGTCTGAGCGGACAATCCAAATTTTAGAAGATATGTTAAGAGCGTGTGTTATCGAGTTCAAGTGATCTTGGGAAAAATATTTTTTGCTTGCAGAATTTGCTTAAAATAATAGTTACCAGTTAAGCATTAAGATGGCTCCCTATGAGGCTTTGTACGGGAAAAAGTGTCATACACCATTGAAATGGTATGAGCTGAAGGATCGGGAAGTTCTTGGTCCCCCGATCCTGACTTGATCAAGGAAGTAGAAGAGAAAGTTCAAGTGATTCAGCACAATCTCAAAGTGGCAGTCGATAGACAGAAGTCTATGCCAATCTAAAGAGGAAAGAGATTGAGTTTGAAGTTGGAGATAAAGTGTTTTTTAAAGTATCTCCTTGGAAGAAAGTATTACGTTATGGTCAAAAGGAAAACTTAGTCCCAGATTTATCGGGCCATATGAGATTTTTAAAAAAGTGGGACTACTGGCATATGAGAGTATTCACAATGTTTTCCATGTTTTCATGCCTCGAATATATAGATCTGATCCTTCTCATATCATTGCACTGGAAGAGATAAAAGTTCAACATGACCTGACTTACAAGGAAGAACCGGTGCAGATTTTGGCATATGAAATTAAACAGCTAAGGAATAAGACGAATCCATTAGTAAAAGTTTTTTGGAGGAATCATAAAGTAGAGGAAGCAACATGGGAACGTGAGGAAGATATGCGTAGACAATTTCCCCATCTCTTTATGCAGTGAAAATTTGAGGATGAATTTTCTTAAGGGGAGATTGTAACATCTCAAACACCGGTTTAGTGACTAAATTGTAAGATTTTAAAACTTCATAATCAAATTAGATAAATTGAAAAGTTCAGAGATTTACTTGGAAATTATTTATGTAGGATTTATTAGCAAGAATTGAAAGAAGGAAGGGCAAAATGATCAATAGGCAAGAAATGAATTTAAAATTTCTTAGTGGTGTAATATATACGTGGAGATGAAGAGAAGAGATATCTAGATTTCTCTTCATCCTTTCTTCATCCTTTCTACTGTGTTTTCATACCTAAGGTAAGGGATTTTTGACTTACTTATTTCTTGAGATTTTAAGTTGGTTTTTGGTGTTTGGGCTTTATATAAGCTTAAGAAAGCTTAAAGAGAAGTATAAACTAAAAGATTTACAAGTTATGGGTGATTGAATTTTTTTTAGAGAATTGATGAGAAAGAGTTAATAAATGGATTTAGAAATCATATTTGACTTGTCATAAGTTGGAATAAGGAATCTAAAGTGTTAGAAATGGATTTGGGGTCTGTTGATTATTTGGTGTGATTTTTGGTTTCCAAGTGTTCTAGTGAGATTTTGGGTGTTGAGGAGTATTAAAGTGAGACAAGTTAGTTTTAATGAGTTTATTGTAGCTTAAAGGCTTGAAAGAAGATTAAAGTAGAAGATTTAACTAAGTTTTGGTAAATTTTCAGGTTTAAATGAGTAAGTTCTGGGCAAGAGGTGTCGATACTAGATGAATAGAACCGATACTTCAAAGCAAAAATAGGTGATATCTGAGTTTGGGTATCGATACTAGAAGAACAATATTGATACCATAAGGTAAAATTGTATAAAATCCTTTAATCAGTATCGATAACGAAGGAGTAGCATCGATACCAAGGGTATCGATAATGAGGGACAAGTATCGTTACCATTTTTAGAAGTCAAATTCCAGAATGTAGAATGGGTATCGATACATGTTAAAAACATTTTGATGTTTCGATATAACAAATTAAGTGTTATTGAATTTTAAGATTTTATAATCATTTTTAAAGTATATTCTATTAAGTCATTCGAATATCAAAATATTACTCAAGTTTTTCAAAGGTCAATTTCAATCCTTACTAAAGTGTAACATTGTGTTTTAAACTTAAAATATGTTTGAAACAATTTTTACAAAAGTATTTCAAACCAAAATCGAGCCAAAAATCAATTTTATATAGGGATGTATCGATGCACTATTTGATGTATTGATGCATACCCTATTTTGAATGCATTTTGTGTATCGATGCACAGTCATGCATCGATGCACTCTTGATTTTATTGAAACATCAAATGAATTTTATGTATCGACGAACAGACCATGCATCGATACACTCCTGGCTCTTTTGAAATATCGAATATAATTAGTGTACCGATGTACCCCAAGTGTACTGATGCACAAGGTCTTATAACGATCGAAATATTTGAATTTTACACATAGTGTACCGATGCACCCTTAGTGTGTACCGATGCACCTACGCTCCCAACCAGATTTTTAAATGATAATTACACAATAATGGCTCTATTGACTTCACCAATGATCCCCAACATTCTGGAGTGATCCAAGGTGTATTTAAACAAGCTTAGAAGCCATTGATCAACAACAATTAAGAAGAGAAGCTAGAGAATTAAAGAGAAAGCATCAAACCTCAAGTTTGAGCATTTCAAGCCAAATTTTCATTCAATGTTCTTTGGTTTTTCAGGAACACTTATTGTTCTCAATTGTATTCATCTTTGAGTGTTCTTTCTTTGTTCTAGAAATGGGCAAACATCTTGCCTTGTGATATTTTTCTGTAAGTTTGCAAAATTTCTATTGTTCTCTTTGGGAGAGAGTGTTCTCAAGAATTTGAGGTATAATTCTTGAGGGATTTGTAAGGTTACTCTTTGTCCTCAAAAGAAAGACAAATTAGTGAATTTGTGGAAAATCCTTAGTGTGGATAGCTAAGGTAGTGGACGTAGACTTTGGTTGAGAAAGTCGAACCACTGTAAATCATTGTGCAATTATTTTCTATTTTCTACAAAAGTTTCCACCAAAATTTTTATTGCCAATTCACCCCCTCATGGCCGATTTTTCGATCGAATAACTCAACAATTGGTATCAGAGCCTCACTCATTTGAATATTTAATCACCTCTTGAGTCGATTCAGGAAGAGTTATATCAATATTCAAGTCATTAATGGCCTTCACTTCAAACGTCGACTTCGGTCTTGATTCAATGCTCGTCAACAAGCCTCCTTTCTTCAATTGAGCTAATAATGCTTATTAGAATAATAGAATGAGATACTTCATTCAAGCAAGTGACATGGGAGCATGGAATCTCATAGAACACGGATACATCATACATTCCACTCATTCAAGATTGTGGAGTGAAGGAGAGACAAGAATGTTCCAGCTCTCAACTCAAAGGCTATCCATATTATTTTTTGTACTCTTGGACCAGATGAATACAAGAGGGTTTCATCTTGTACAACCGCCAAATAGATATGGGATAAACTATAAGTCACTAATGAAGGCACAAACGAGGTAAAAGAATCTAAAATTAGTCTTCTAACTCATAGCTACGAAAATTTCAGGATGAAGACATCAAAGCTATGAAGGATAGATTTTCCACGATTTTCAATGGTCTCAAATCATATGAAGAGATCATTCTAAACGAGAAGCTTGTGAGGAAGTTAGTTTACTCTCTTCTAAAATCTTGGCAATCAAAGAAGACGACAATCATCGAGGCTAAAAAATTAAAATCTTTAACCCTAGATGAGCTTATTGGTTCTCTCTTCACACATGAAATGATGCTTCAAGATGAGATAGACCTCGAGAAAGGGATGAGCCAAAGAAGGAGACGGAGAAGAAGAAGAATGTTGGAGTTGCTCTCAAATCCACAAAAGATGAGAGTGATTCTGATGAAGATAACGATAACGATGACGAGGAAATAGCATTATTTTCCAAAAGGTTCAGAAAACTAATGAAGCCCAATAGAGGAAGAAAATTCAAGCGTAATGAAGGCTTCAAGAATGAACCAAAAGAAAAAAAAAACCTATCATTTTCTACGAATGCAAAAAGCTCGGGCATGTCAAATACGATTGCCCACAATTAAAGAAAAAAGGCAAATCCAAGAAGAAGCATAATGTACACGTGGCTACATGGAGCGATGATGAAGCCTCCGATGAAGAGGAACAATAAGTAGCAAACTTGTGCTTAATGGCTTTCGGAGAAGATTCTCAGGTAACCTCTAGCTCATTTAATTTCGAAGATTATTCTTTTGATGAGTTGTTAGAGGAATACACTGGGTTGGCTTTAGATTATGAGAAATTATTTTTAAAATCCAAAAAATGATATTTCAAAATTGAAAAACGAAAATAATCTCATATCCAAGACCAACATTGATCTTGAAAGTAAGGTCAAAGAATTCCAAATCAAATTAGATGAATTTGAAAAGAAAAAATATTTGTATAACCTACTTTCAAGAGTGAATTATGATCATCAAAAGAAAATTGATAATCTTAAAACTACTTTTGATAAAGTTGGAACAAAACATTTTGAAAATGGAGAAAGTTCAAAATCCAACTTTGTTAGAAAAAGATTTAAAAACTACATCATAGAGGTGCCCGAAGAACCTCTAATGGAAAAATCATTAGAAGTATATGGGTTCCTAAAGAACTCATTACTACTAAAGATAAGGATATCCTACAAAAGTAGATACCAAAGGGGACTAGAATTTTAGAAACTAATGAATATGGACCCAAAAGAAATTGGGTACCAAAAATCAAAAGTTAATCTATGTTTGTAGGGAAATGAGCTTTGCTAGAAGGCATGAGAAACACGTTCAAACTCATGGTACCTTGATAGTGGATGCTCAAGACATATAACCAGAAACAAGAGCCGGTTCATAGAGTTTAACGACAAAAATGGAGGAGATGTAACTTTTGGTGATAATTCAAAAGGTCACATTGAAGTTATAGGTACTATAGGTAATACATCTTCCATACAAATTAAAGATGTTTTATATGTGAATGGGTTAAAGCATAATCTATTAAGTATTAGTCAATTTTTTGATAAAGGATACAATGTCTTATTTGAAACGAATGGTTGTAAAGTCATTTACATTGCATCTAATTGGATTATGCTTGTTGGTCATAGAATATGAAACATTTACATAGTGCATCTAGATTCAATAAATATGACTAATTTATGCCTAGTTACTAAGGATGAACATGATAGTTGGTTATGTCATAGGAGACTAGGACATACTATCATGAGTGTTTTACAAAGACTAATTCAAGGAGATTTAGTAAGAGGGTTGCCAAAGC
Source organism: Hibiscus syriacus (assembly GCF_006381635.1). NCBI lineage: Eukaryota > Viridiplantae > Streptophyta > Magnoliopsida > Malvales > Malvaceae > Hibiscus > Hibiscus syriacus. Next base: position 2,257,648 of record NW_024062692.1, on the reverse strand, counting down.
TAAAATTTGATAAAGATAAAATCTGTGATGCTTTTGCTAAAGGAAAACATCAAAGAGCTTCCTTTAAGTCAATTAATGATGTATCAACTAGTAGAGTATTACAATTGATCCATATAGATATTTTTGGGCCAATTAAGACTATTAGCTTGGGTGGAAAACAATATTGCTTTGTATTGGTAGATGACTATTCTATATATATTTGGGTTCTATTTTTAAGTACTAAAGATGAAGCATTAGAAAATTGATCACGTTTTCAAAAGTAATCCAAAATGAAAAAGGTTACTCCATAACTAGTGTTAGGAGTGATCATGGTACTGAATATGAAAATCTTGGATTTATTGATTTTGTAACTCTAATGGTATTAGCCATAATTTTTCAGCTCCGAGAACCACTCAACAAAATGGAGTTGTTGAGAGGAAAAATCAAACTTTAGAAGAAATGGTTAGAACCATGCTTTGTGAAAACAATTTACCAAAATATTTTTGGGCGGAAGCAACAAATACCTCTGGTTATGTTATAAACCGAGTAATAATTAGGCCAATTTTAAAGAAAACTCCATATAAACTTTTCAAAAATAAAAAGCCTAACATTAGTTATTTTCATCATTTTGGATGTAGATGTTTTGTTTTAAACAACGGTAAAACAAATCTTGGCAAATTTGATGCTAAAAGTGATGAAGGAATTTTTTTGGGTTATTCCTTAAATTCTAAAGCTTATCGAGTATTTAATAAATGAACTTTAGTTGTAGAAGAGTCTATACATGTTTTCGATGATAATCCCCTTCCGAGGAATGATTATTGTGTTGATGATGACGTAGGTATTGTAAAATCAAATGATGTTAGACAAGATGTTGGAGAACCATCATCAAAGGAAGAAACGAAAGATGAAGAAACTCACGATGTTCTCAAGAATCCAACCATTGAATCAAGGGAAGTCTCTTACCCAAGAGAATACAACTATGTCAAGGATGATGAGATAATAGGTGATCCATCCAAAGGGGTAACAACTCGATCTTCTCTTAGAAATATATGTAATTATGTTGCATTTATTTCATGCATAGAGCCTAATAATATCAAAGAGGCATTAGATGATGAAAATTGGATTATGGCTATGCAAGAAGAATTAAATCAATTTGAGAGAAGTAAAGTATGGACATTAGTTGAAAGGCCTAGTAATAAATCTACTGTAGGTACTAGACGGGTATTTAGGAATAAGCTTGATGAAAGTGGTAATATAGTGAGGAACAAGGCTAGATTTGTTGCTCAAGGCTATACTCAAGAAGAGGGCATAGACTATGATGAAACATACGCTCCCGTAGCTAGGATGGAAGCAATTAGAATGTTATTAGCATTTGCATGTTTCAATGAATTTAAATTATATCAAATGAATGTTAAAAGTGCATTTTTAAATGGTTTTATAAAAGAAGAAGTGTATGTAGAACAACCTCCAGGATTTGAAGATTCAAAATTTTCGGATCATGTTTTTAAATTAACAAAAGCACTTTATGGTTTAAAGAGAGCTTCTAGAGCTTGGTATGAAAGATTGTCAATTTTTTTAATTGAAAAGGTTTTTCAAAAGGGAAGGTTGACACTACATTGTTTTTAAAGCATAAAAGTAAGATTTATTAGTGGTTCAAATTTATGTCGATGATATAATATTTGGTTCTACTAATGATGCTCTTTGCCAAGAATTTTCTAAGCTAATGCAGAGTGAATTCGAGATGAGCATGATGGGGGAGCTCTCATTTTTTTTGGGACACCAAATCAAGTAAAGAAAAGATGGCATCTTCATCAATCAAGCAAAATACGTCAAGTATATGCTCAAGAAATTTGGATTGGAAAATGGGAAACCTCATGTCACTCCAATGAGCTCATCAACAAAGCTTGACAAAGATGATGGAGGTAAATGTGTGGATGTTAAATTATATAGGTCAATGATTGGTTATTTGCTATATCTAACCGTAAGTAGACCGGACATTATGTTTAGTGTTTGCTTATGTGCTAGATTTCAATCATGTCCTAAGGAATCACATCTACTAGCCGTTAAGAGAATCTTTAGATATATTAAGGACACTCCTAGTTTAGGACTTTGGTATCCTAGAGACTCTAGCTTTAGCTTGCATGCCTTTTCTGATGTGGATTATGGAGGATGCAAATTAGGTAGGAAAAGCACCTCCGGTACTTACCAATTTCTAGGAAATATGTTGATTTCATGGTTTTCAAAGAAACAAAATTGTGTTGCATTATCTACCACTGAAGCGGAATACATTTCAGTAGGTAGTTGTTGTGCACATGTTTTATGGATGAAACAACAACTTTTAGATTATGGAATTGAAGTTAGTACCATACCTATCAAGTGTGACAATACTAGTGTTATTTTTCTCACTAAAAATCTCATCCAACACTTTAGAACTAAGCATATTGAAATTAGACATCATTTTATTAGAGATCATATTACTAAAGGAGATATAGTTCTAGAATATGTTGATACTTTGCATCAATTAGCGGATATTTTTACAAAACCTTTAGATAAAGAAAGATTTTGGACACTTAGGAGAGAATTAGGTTTAACTAACCTACCTTGACTTAGTGTTTAAAATAATTTTAGCACTTTTAATTATTTTTGAAAAATGCTTATAAAAATAATATTTTTGATTGTATTCTTTGCTAATAATTAGGGGGAGTTTATGATTCTTTAGTGAAAATTAATTGTATGTTCAAATAAAATTTAATTATAGATTTTATTTAATTGAACATTGTTAATTTTCGATCTTTGAGTTGCCAATACCACTAGAGCTAATTAATTTAGTATTTTAAGTGTTTAAAATAGATTTTAACATTTTTGTGCATTATGCATCGATACACTATGAAAGTGTAATGATGCATCCCTTGAATATGCATCGATACACTATGAAGTCCAGTGGTGGATTATTTGAATGTGCGTCGATACACTCTGTTGTGCATCAATACACCCGTCGGGTTTTAGGCTTTAAATCCCTAATTCCTTCATTTTTCCAAAACCCTCTCTATCAAAAACACTCGTCGTTCCCTCCTTTCTCAACCTCAAATCTCCATTTGCTCAAAACCTTCAATCTATAGTCGGAATTCAATAGTTCTTTATCTTCTAAACCTGTTGGAATCATCAAACTCGTGCAAAAAATCATCACATTCTCACTAAATCCGAATTTTCAAGGTAATATTTCAAAAACCTTTGTTTTATTGATTTTTGAACTTAGGATTAGTTTTAATTAGTCCTAGGTTGAACTTTATATCGGGCAATGATTATATGATGTTTCTAAACTAGATTTTACAACTAATTTCATAAAAAAAAACACAATTTTTCAAAATATTTTGGAATTTTCGAAATAAAAAAAATTGTTTTGATTTTAAAATTTAATGTTTTTGATTTAATTATGTTGTTTTCAAAACTATATATTGATTTTCAAACATCGTTTTTCAAAATTAGTTTTCAAATTTTGCCTATTAGGATTATTTTAGAGAACCTTGAATATTGCGGACACTTATTGAGTTTTGTGATTGATTATATTGCATACATGTGTTTCAAAATTGCAAGTTACCTTACCAGTTCCAATCTTTAATCATGTCTAAATGCCCTAGGACATCCTGCAGTCGTTCGAGTCAAAACCAACCTCCTATTCCTCCACCCAATCCAAATCCAAACCCTAATGATCCAAATATGACCATTCTCAATTCATGTTTTAACCAACCCAATCATAGTTAGAACCTTTACCATAGGTACATGAATTCTTTTCAATCATATAAAATCCGGGAAGTGCGTATCATCTCACTTCAAGCTATGGTCGATATGAATTTTGAATGTCTTCCTACCCTTAAATCCTGGAAATTTGATAAACTTTTTCACCTTAAACCGATTGTTTATCATCAACTAGTCCGCATTTTCTACTCCAATGCGGTCTGTGTCCAAACAAGCGTCAAACTGAAACCATAGGGATTCGATCTTATCTTTTAGGTTAATTCCTTTATATTAACTCTAACACAATCGCTACCAACTTTGGGTTAGATAACTTAGGTTTAGATAACGAGAAAGAGATGGTGGCTACACCTTATAAGCCTAAGGATAGTGCTAGTACCTTCAGAACTCATCACGAGCAATTCCTTCACTTGATGATCTCTTGGTGGTTTAGACCATCTGGAGCTAGGTACTCATCTCTTAGGGTCTTATATTTATTGTGCATACATTGTATCCAACATAACAATAAAATAAATTTGCCACAGATCATTTTCGGTGAATTAGTAGATACCGTAAACGTTGTCCCATCCAAAAATGTAGAAATTTTAGTTTACGGTTGTCTCCTTAGTAATTTGTTTATCAAACTCGGGCTTAGGGTCATGCTTGATATTCCTATCCCTCTCCATAACCAAATAAATCTCACATCTTTAAAGAAATTGGGATGGAAGAAGGAAAATGACCAATGGGTTCGATCCATTGAGAAAACATCGGGAGCTAGCTCTTCACAAGTTCCTCCGGCACCGATAGCGGACGATGATCCAGAACTTCAAGAGTTATTTCAAGATATCGAAGATCACGTACCCGAGGACGAGCTGGCACGGCAAGAGGATCCAATGCCTCTATACTTTAGCTCATTTATGGAGATATTGGATATGAGGTTTGCATCATTAGAGTCCCACTTGACTGCTATGGAGACTCAATAATTGGAGAATCAATGAGAGATTCGGCTAACCGAGAAGCAATGGATAATCGATTCAATGTTGTGGATGATAGACTCAATGCGCTTACACATGATGTGGCTAATATATGGGCATATCTATCTCCTCCCGATCCTCCTATGGATGATTAGACCTTGCCTTGCTTAGTTCTTATTAGATTGAACTTAGGATTTATTGGTATCAACATTTTGGATGTTTTTGGATTGATATATTTTGGATGTTTAAATTTTATTTTGGATGTTTGAATTTGAATGCTTATATTTGGTTTGAATTTGAGCTTAATGATTATTAATTTTTGCATCATAGCAGAATATGACCAATTACCATTGCATATTATTTATGAATATTGATTTATGGAACTAATGGTTAATCTTTCTCTTGATTGTGATCTTAGCAGCTTATGCTTTATCTAAATGTCAATTGGCTAAAATTTTCAAAACCTTGTTTAAAAATGTTTTATAGAGTCTTTTTGATTTAACAAAAAGGGGGAGAATATAGTAAGGGGGAGTAATATCAAAAGTTGGTTTCAAAAATGATTTTCAAAGAAAATCTTAAAATTTCTTAAATGTTTTGTTATATCAAAAAGGGTGAGATTGTTAAAAACATTTTGATGTTTCAATATAACAAATTAAGTGTTATTGAATTTTAAGATTTTATAATCATTTTTAAAGTATATTCGATTAAGTCATTCGAATATCAAAATATTACTCCAAGTTTTTCAAAGGTAAATTTCAATCCTTGCTAAAGTGTAAAATTGTGTTTTAAACTTAAAATATGTTTGATAAAATTTTTACAAAGTATTTTGAACCAAAATTGAGCCAAAAATCAATTTTATATAGGGTTGTACAGATGCACTATTTGATGTATCGATGCACACCCTATTTCGATGCATTTTGTGTACCGATGCATAGCCATGCATCGATGCACTCTTGATTTTATTGAAATATCGAATGCATTTTATGTACCGATGCACTGATCATGCATCGATACACTTTTGGCTCTTTTGAAACATCGAATGTAATTAGTATACCGATGCACCCCAAGTGTACTGATGCACAAGGTCTTATAACGGTCGAAATATTTGAATTTTACACATAGTGTATCGATGCACCCTTAGTGTGTATCAATACACCTACGCTCCCAACCAGATTTTTAAATGATAATTACACAATAACGGCTCTATTGACTTCACCAATGATCCCCAACGTTCAAAAGTGATCCAAGGTGTATTTAAACAAGCTTAGAAGCCATTGATCAACAACAATTAAGAAGAGAAGCTAGAGAATCAAAGAGAAAGCATCAAACCTCAAGTTTGAGTATTTCAAGCCAAATTTTCATTCAATATTCTTTTTGTTTTCAAGAATACTTATTGTGCTCAATTTTATTCATCTTTGAGTGTTCTTTCTTTGTTCTAGAATTGTACAAACATCTTTCCTTATGAGGTTTTTCTATAAGTTTGTGAAATTTGTATTGTTCTCTTTGGGAGAGAGTGTTCTCAAGAATTTGGGGTATAATTCTTAAGGGATTTGTAAGGTTACTCTTTGTTCTCAAAAGAAAGACAAATTAGTGAATTTGTGGAAAATCCTTAGTGTGGATAGCTAAGGTAGTGGACGTAGACTTTGGTTGAGAAAATCGAACCACTCTAAATCGCTGTGCAATTATTTTCTATTTTCTGCAAAAGCTTCTACCAAAATTTTTATTACCAATTCACCCCCCCTCTTGGCTGATTTGTCGATTGATTAACTCAACAATACCGAAGTATAGTATTGATACCATGGTAAGGAAGTATCAATACTGGACCTGGGTACCGATACTATTCAGAATAAATTGGGGAATTAAGTGTTTTGTTTAAGCTTAAGTTATTAAGGATTGATTAATAGTAATATGAACTCCGACATTCATATAGATTGTATCTTTGTGTACATAGAGAATGAGGACAGGTTTTGGATGATTCAAAGTCATTAGAGTGTTTAAGAGTTATAAGTGTTGCTTTGACTAAGTGAGGCCAAGGTGAGTCATACTAATATGAAATATGATCATATGGAAAGAAGACTTGCTATGAGTCTATTTTCAATGTTTTGATTGCATAATATTCGTGAATATAATTATCTTGTTGATATGGTTTCCATGTGTACATAAGTACAAGCATATGTATATATGTTATGTGCATTGACATACATGAGCTATGTGTTACATTTAATACTACGTGTTATATGACCTATATGATTATATGAAAATGTGATATAAACTATGTGACAATGAGCTATATTATTACATGCATATGTGATATAAGTTATGTGAACTGTTATAAATGATAAAGCCCAAAAGTATGTGATATGAGGGTTAATGGTAAAATTAGCATACCAAGAGTCGAGGGTTCTACGCGGTCCTTTGGGACAATTCTATGTGGTCCTTCGGGAAATTTCTACACTGTTTTTCGGGATATATCTATGTGGTCCTATGGGATATTTCTATGTGGCACTTTGGTGCATATTCTACATGGCACTTCGTTGCAATTTATACGAGCTATGGTGACAGCATTAGTGCACAACCTCAATGCACTCATATACCTTAATTTCTCAATAATGTACCATGGGCTATTAAAAGAAATAAAATGAATGAACAGTGCATAATGTTACATGTTCTTGCTTGGTGAAGTGTATGATAGTTTATGTACTTATGATGTTTATAAAAGTTAATTGTGTGATTACATGTTTTAAGGTTTTATTTATGAATTATATGCCTCACTAAGTCAAAGACTTAGCGTATGAGTGTTTCACACGTAGGTGCAAAGAAGCAAGAAGATCAAAGCTAGGAGTCGGGACATAATATTTCCTTCGAAGATCAGATCAGAAAAGAGTTTACAGTATGTGCTTTGTTGTATTAAATTTGGTTGGCATGTAGTTAAATGTTGAATTGTATATGCTCTGATCCGATTTTGTAAAAGCACTTTATTGTACTTATGTAAATTTATAAGCTTTGTGTTCAATTATAGTTTAAATTTCTATAAATATTTGCATTAAAGGGTTCCACCAGTTTGATGTAAACAAAATTTTTAAATTTTCAACTATATTTTGAAAGTAAATGATTTGAAAAGTCAATGTGACACCTCGGATTCGTATTCGGGTCGGATACGGGTTGTGGGTGTTACAATGATAGTCACAGATGTTTTTTGTTTAATATATATGTGTACAACCCCACAAAATTCATAATGAGTTTATGAATTTCCATATTGGAACTATATGTGCAACCCCAAGAAATTCATAATGAGTTTATGAATTTCCGTATTGTTACTATGTGTGCAACCCCACGAAATTCATAATGAGTTTATGAATTTCCGTATTGGCACTATATGTGTAACCCCTTGAAATTCATAATGAGTTTATGAATTTCCATATTGGCACTATGTGTGCAACCTCACAAAATTTATAATGAGTTTATGAATTTCTGTATTAGCGCTATGTGTACAACCCCACGAAATTCATAATAAGTTTATGAATTTTCGTATTGGCACTATGTGTGCAACCCCACGAAATTCATAATGAGTTTATGAATTTCCGTATTGGCACTATGTGTACAACCCCACGAAATTCATAATTAGTTTATGAATTTCCGTATTGGCACTATGTGTGCAACCTGATGAAATTCATAATGAGTTTATGAATTTTCGTATTGGCACTATGTGTGCAACCTACGTAATTCACAATGAGTTTGTGAATGACCGTATCAGCACTATATGTGCATCCCGATGATTTAAAAATGAGTTTGTGAATTTCAATATGGGTACTTAGGTGTCAATTCATGTACCATGCATTCTCATTCAACATATATTGTGCAAATAAAAGAATAATATAGATAAATAATGATTGATAAGTATGTTGGGCATACTAAATATGGTTTCGTAGGTTATGTGAAAGAAACTTGGTTTACCAAGCCAACTTTATGTATTATTATGATTTATTTAAGTAAATTTGTATTTTGGTATTTATGATATACTTATGTTTTTATTTCACTTCATTATTATTATGCCTCACTAAGTGAATACTTAGCGTGTGATTGATTTTCACATGTAGGTAAAAGTCATGATTAGAAGTAGAGTACAGAGCAATATCCAAGCATCAAGGAATATACTACAATATCAGTAAGACATCCTCTGATGAAATTTTGACTCAGTTTAGTGGCATGTACTTATGAATGTCCTATTAGCTCTATTTAAATATTTTGGAAACTGGTTTGTAATAGATTAATTGAATTGTCATATAATGATTTTAAATATGGATAATAAGAACTAGTATTGCAAATTGGAGTAGACGTGTTTAGTATATATATATATATATATATATATATATATAATTGAAGAATGTCTTATAAACTATATATTTAAATGGTTTTATCTAAAGAAAACGAAAATTTTACTGATTTTTAAGTACCGAAAATATTTCAAAAGTCAGGTGACATATGTGACTCGTGTACGAAAATGTATATGGGAAATGGGTGTTACACTCTTGCAGAGTGGAGCAAGCACATCTGGTCAACCGGTCAATCTGTTCATCTTTATTTCCTCGTATTCCTTTCTGTTTGCAATCGTTAGTAGATAAGAAGATACCAAAAAGAAATAGTGTATTTCTTAAATTACTCAATAAATTGTATTTGTGTTAGTTTAATCGATCAATCGAAAATAAGATAACACATATAATAATTTATAGTAATTCGATTTTCTCAATCGAATCTACCTCTTTAACACCTATATCAAGCCGAATGACTAGATGTGTACATGATGTCACAACAAAACATATAAACCACTGCATCAAGTACTATCTCTATGTATACAACAATACCATTATTAAACAAAGAGTAAAAAAGCTATATGCTCGGCTTTATTGATAGACAAGAAACAATTACAAGCCTCATGGGTATCAATACCAAACCTATGGTATCAATACGAAAATAAGACTTAATATTATAAGAAATTGACTCAAATGATTGAGTATTGATACTAATCTAAAAGTATTGATTCCATTCTAAGTTTCAAAAATATAACAAATATGAATAAATTTTTTGGATATCGATACCAACATTGAGGTATCAGTATTAAAATGAGTTTCACAAAACTAAAAATAATCTAATAATGATCAATATTGATACCACCAGAATAATATTAATATACTACACCATACAATTACAAATTTGAAATTTTGACAAACTTTACATGCATCAAAAGCTATTTAGAAAATCTCTAAAGTATTAGAATGCATTTCACTCTTCAAATTCATATATAACTCCATGAGAAAATCTATTATCTTCCCAAGATATTACCTATATGAAGACTTAAACACATATGTCCTAAGAGGACCAATATGCAAAAAAAAATGGATTGTTTTGATCTCTAATATGTAATTAAGCCCATACAGCCTCTAAAACTTATCAAACTTCAATGTGAACTTTAGAAACAACTTTCAAGCATAATTATAAGTCTATTTGACCAAATCTGTCTCCATCTTTCTCTTATGCAACATTTCTCCAATTAGGACAATAGGTCACAACTTCATTTTCGTATTATGCATACCGACTTTAACATACACCCATAAGACCATCATGATATCATGCCACCATAACATTTACATAAGTATAAAAACTAACCAACCAACTGTTATGTAAGTGACATTTTAAAATGAAAAATTCTATTTATATGTAACACCTTGAACTCGATTTGTTATAAGATGGACTTAGTGTGCCACATTAGTTCCCTGAAACAACCATTACTTTAGAAATTTTCCTTTCTTGATCAAAATATGAAAGCATTTATAGAATTCAAACATATTTAATAATGTCAGAGGTCATGTCAAAGACCGGAGAGCATAAACTCCGAAGATGATGTGGTAACTTCAGATATCTTTATTGGTGGGTGTTTAGTGTAGTTGTTAGAATTTGTAAGCGGAAAAATAATCAAAGCGACATCAACATAAAATAAGATATGCATAAGAGACGAGATTTAACGTAATTTGACATTGCCTACCTCCACGGATGAGAAGAATAATAATATATTATAGATGTAGAGAACACGAAGAGTGAACATACATGATATTACATGTATCCCACAATCCGGTGTATCCCAAAGACTCTCTCAATCCTTACACAACTAACTTTGCAATATAAACCCCAAAAGTTACATAGATCCCAAAAAAAATTACATCTCTCCAAAATAATTATCTCTTTCTCAATCCCTACAAAACCCCCAAAAGTTGCATAAAAAAGATTACATCTCTCCAAAATAATTCTATCACATTAGTTTAATATATTATTTCTATTTATATAACTAAATCTTTGGTCACCAAGAATTCTTGCCTAAAATAATTACAGTAAAATCTAACTTAATTATCAATTATAATTTGAGTCAAAATATAACATAAGTTTTCAAAAGATATTTTCATAGGCATAACACATATTTAACTAAGGTAAAATGAAAGAACAATAAGATATCACATGCTTTGCAATCTAGCATACAAGTTTTATCATCCAATGTGTTATGCCTATGAAAGAGCAGTAATGGGTTTAGGATCCCACATACTATTTCATAGAATAAAAAAAGTTTCCTTGACAATCAAGTATCCAAATTCTCCATTTGAATGCTGCTCTTGAGAGGCACATACTCCCCAAGATACCCACCAAGATGATCATGCAAAGCACTTTTATCGATCCCCTGATGATGATAACTCTTACAGACATAGTAAAATACACTCTGCACCAACAAGCCAACAAGGTTCACAATCACCAAAACTCCAACCAAAAATCCCCCCACCAAAATCCTCCAAAAAATCCCATAACGTTCCCCTCCATGCACCACCACGGTTCCAAAGGTACCGCTGATCACGGCGCAGATCGCCAAATACCCAAACACCAAAATGCAGGCCATGTTGACCCTCCCTTTCAACAACTCGTAGCTCTTCTTCATTGCTACGAGCCCATAAATGGGTTCAAGCACCGATACCACACTGGCCAAATGCCATAGCGCCATGATGTAAACGTGAACACCCAAGAAAAGGACCAAGATCACCATGAATGCCAAGAATGATAAAACGACGTTCTGGGTATTAACGACGATGAAGAACATGAACAAGAAGGCGATCATCAAGCCATTGTAAACAAACATCAAGAGAGCAATCCATCCGAAGGTTATGAAGAGGCGTTTAAACACCTTTGGTATGGCGGAGATCGTGGAAGAGAAAGAGACCGCCTTTGAGGTGTAGAGAGATGCGACTGTGAAAACGACGGCGGCTGTTGATAAAAGGAAGAAACCAAAGAGGAATATGAGGTTAAAAGGAGAGTCCACTCGTGACGGGTCTGGGAAGAGTCGGCTAATGGGTGGGATTCGAGTTGATTTAGGATCGGGTGGGTGAAAAGGGAGTGAACTAGAATGGCGAAAGAGAGAGGGAAAATGAGAACCAAGGTAATGAGATTGAAGGCTTTGGGGGATTTTTGAGGGATTGAAATCAGGATTTCAAATCGCGGTCGCGTTTTCGGTTATTTCGAATTTACTGTGATTGCGGCCGTCGCGGGTGTTATTGCGGCCGTCGCGGATAACTCGAACAGCGGTGAAACCGCTATATCACGGCCGAAATCGCAGTCGCTGACCGTGTTTTAAAACTCTGATTGAAACAGATTCTCTAAGGATGTCTGGGATGCAAAGAAATTGAAGCTCTTCAGGGGCCAGATCCATGGCGTTTTCTTAGGTTAATAATTGGAAAGTTCAAAGTTGTTGGAGATTTCTGAAAGATGAAAGCCTGGAGATGGTACGATATCATTCGTTGCATGAGCCATGAGATCAATCAGGATACGATATAATCGCATCTGTCGTCGTCTTTTTGCTATTACTTTCTTTTTAGGATAAACTACGTGTTTAGTTATCCAACTATTGATTTGATTTCGTTTTTGTACCCAAACTTTAATTTTTCTTTCAAAATCATCGTCAATGTTATTTTTTTGTTTCATTTTAGTAACCTGCCATTAAAAGTTTAATTGTGATGTTGATGTGTCACCATAAGATAATATCATGTCATCGTTGAAATTTTTTTAAAATGTCATATCATCAGTTAAGTTTTTAAAGACGGAGTATGAAACTTAAACTAAACGTTAGGTATGATTTAAAAAAATAAAGTTTAGGTACCAAAACAAAAAAAAAATAGTTTAGGTACTAAATGTGTAGTTTACCCTCTTTTCTTTTCAGGGTAAATTACTTATTAGTCACCTAACTATTACTTTGGTTCCGACTTGGTCATCCAACTATTTTTTTTCAAAATCTTCATTAAAGTTACACTTTGGTTTCATTTTGGTCACTCATAGTTATAAACATAATTGTGATATTGATGTGTCACCATAAGGGAGAGAGCCTAGGTTTTAGTTTTTTTTATCTGGGTTCTGCTTGCTTCCACAAACGCAGACAAATATCGCATAAAAGGAGGAACTTCTAGGCCGGGACTGGGATCTACTTTCGCTTCCCACCTACGCTTATCCTTTTGCTTTCTTCCTTTGCTTTTAGCTCCGCAAATCCTCAGATCTACTCTTTCACTCACCTGATTTTCGTTTCTCGGAAGCTGGAGATCCAGAAAGGAAAGTGTGGAACCTTCTCTCTCTCCCGATATTCGTTGGAGTTACTTTTGCTTTTTGCAGGTGAACGTTACCGCAACCATATTCCACCGGTGATCTCTACAGGTGACTCCGGCTACCCCATTAAAGTTCCACAGCAGAACCTTCGTCGGAAAATAATCCCGCCAAAAAATAGCAACTACTTCTTACTTGCCGGTCAGGTACATATAGTAGTTGGCCAGATATTTAAACGTATTATGCTACTTTTACGACTAGTTTTGATTCTGTATTAATAGTAGGTGTATCTATGTGATTGTTTAGTATTTTTATTTTTGGAATTATCACTTACTACACTATTATAATCATATTTATATTACTTGATATTAAATTAAAAATCATTATAAGGCACTACTGGATCTATATTTTGCTATATTGCTCTGGGTAGGAGTTACTAGATCATTGTTTTTTCATTGTCCTATACCTCTAGTATCTTATATCATTATTTATATTTCAAATTGAGTATATCTGTTATAAATATTTATAAACTGTTTTTGCTTTTTGGGTGTTGCATTTTCGGGTCTGAGGATTTTCAGAAAGGTTTCTTCTTTGGATATTCTTTTCATAGTCCCACATAGCTTCGATTATAGATGATTACGTGAGGTCATGTCATTCTTTTAGATCCCATAGGGCGTATAGGGGGAGGGCTCAACGGAGTGGTGTCAATGAGACTAGACTTAGAGTTTGTTCGTTAAATGTAGGCACATTAAATGCTAGGCTGCTGGAGCTGACCGACGTACTTAGTAATAGGAAAATAGATTTTGCATGTATTCAGAGACTAGGTGGAAAGGGGCTCGCGCCAGAGAGTGTAATGGGTACAAGTTGTGGTATTCAGGAGTAGATAACGCTAGAAATGGGGTGGGTATCTTGGTATCCTCTAGTCTCAAGGAAAATGTTGTTGAAGTTTGTAGATACCGGGATAGGATCATGATGATTAAGGTTATTATAGAAGCGGAAGTGGTTAATGTCCTTTCAGTGTACGCTCCACACGTTGGCCTAGGGGAGGGGGAGAAACGTTGCTTCTGGGATCAGTTAGATATTGTACTTAGGAGCATCCCGGAGGACCAAAGAGTTTTCATAGGGGAGACTTCAACGGCCATATAGGTAGTGCAATCGACGGGTATAACGGTGTTCATGGAGGTTTCGGTTATGGTAACAGGAATGATGAGGGGCGTACGTTGCTTGATTTTGCTACTGCTCACGACTTAGTGATCACTAACTCCTTATTTAATAAAAGAGATGTGAACTTGATTACGTTTCACAGTGGGGGACATTGTACCCAAATCGACTACATCTTGGTTAGAAATCGGGAACGATGGGCTTGCATTGACTGTAAGGTGTTCCCTGAAGAGGCATGTACATCACAACACAAATTGTTGGTTTTGGTGTTCCGCGTACCCAACGGGCGGAGCACGCATAGGAGGGCTAAACTGGGTAAACCTAGGATCCTCTGGAAGAACTTACATGGAGCGACAACTGATGACTTTAGGAGTAAGCTTTTGTCTAATACAGGTTTTGAAACTACAAACTCAAATAACGCAGATATGTTATGGAAAAATATGGCAAATTCCATCAGAGAGGTGGGCAAAAAAACCCTTGGGTTGTCGACGGGGAAGGCCAAGGAACATAAAGAATCGTGGTGGTGGAACGACGAAGTCCAAACTAAGGTGAAGACAAAACAAACTTGCTTCAAGGAGTTTCTTCAATGCAATGACGACGAAGAAAGGTCGGGAGCTAAACAAAGATACCAGGAGGCAAAGCGGGAAGCCAAGAAAACGGTAGCTAAAGCAAAGGATAAGGCATATGAGGAAATGTACAAGAGATTAGACACTAAGGAAGGACAAAATGGCATATTCAGACTTTCAAAATCTAGGGAGACTAGGAAAAAAGATCTAGGTAACATTAGGTTTATTAAGGACAACAATGGTGTTCTTTTAACGAAAGAACATGATATTAAGAGGGTTTGGGGTAGTTACTTCTTTGGCTTATTTAATGACGGTGCCTCTCCATGTAGAGATAATATCGTTGTTGGGTCAGCCGACCATCATACTACGGCCAATGACTGCCCTACAAGTAGGATTGGGTTTGAGGAAGTCAAAATGGCTCTTAGAAAGATGGGAAGGGAGAAAGCTGTCGGTCCTGATCAAATTCCTATCACTGTGTGGTTAGCCTTAGGAGATGAGGGAGTTAAGTGGTTGACCAACATCTTTAATATTATTTTAGAGACTGCCAAGATGCCAGAGGAGTGGAGAGAGTCTACGGTGATACCAATTTATAAAAATAAAGGAGATCCCCAACGTTGTGGTAACTACAGAGGTATTAAACTACTCAGCCATACCATGAAGCTATGGGAAAGGGTGATAGAGTCTAGGTTGAGACAAGTCACTAGGGTTTCGGAAAACCAATTTGGCTTTATGCCAAACAGGTCTACCACGGAGGCGATTCATCTACTTCGACGGCTTATGGAGAAATATAGGGAAAAGTCTAGAGATCTCCACATGGCGTTCATTGACCTTGAGAAGGCCTATGATAGCGTTCCTCGCGATACGATATGGAAGACTTTGGAAACGAGACGGATACCAACTGCTTATATCCGGACGATTCGTGATATGTACTGTAGATCTACTACTTACGTCAGGACTACAGTTGGCGACACCGAGGCATTCCCGGTGGAAATCGGACTCCACCAGGGGTCGGCTCTTAGCCCTTACATCTTCGCCTTGATTATGGACGACATCTATTGTGCGACACCAGACGGTGTACCTTGGTGTATGCTTTTCGCTGACGACATTGTCTTAGTGGCTGAAACAAAATCTGAGTTGAATAGCAGACTGGCTACCTGGAAGACTGCTTTGGAAGAAAAAGGTTTAAGGATCAATATTGAAAAGACAGAGTATTTATGTTCAAACTTCAGTGGGAACCAAAATGATGAAAATGTAGAAGTATGCATCGAAGGACACGTTCTTCCCTCAAAGGATTGTTTCAAGTACTTAGGGTCTATGATACATAAAGATGGGGGTGTAGATGATGACGTTACACACCGTATAAAGGCGGGATGGCTAAAGTGGAGGGCTGCTACTGGAGTTTTGTGTGACAAGAAGGTGCCTCTAAAACTTAAGGGAAAATTTTATAGAATGGCAATAAGACCAGCGCTGTTGTATGGATCAGAATGTTGGGCACCCAAGAAGGATCACGTTAGGAGGATAGAGGCCGCAGAAATGAGAATGCTTCGATGGACATGTGGTAGGACTCTGTGGGATATGACGACAAACTCTGCTATTAGGATGTCCTTAGGGGTGATGTCTGTTTCCGAAAAAATGAGGGAGGGAAGACTACGGTGGTTTGGACACGTCCTTAGGCGACTACCGTCGGATGCGGTCAGGAGGGTAGAGTCGATTACAGTCGACGGTGCCAGAAGGAAAGGACGACCAAGGCGGAAGTGGGATGACTGCTTGAGATCTGATTTGAGGGATTTAGGCCTTACCGAAGACATGACCTATGATAGGAAATTATGGAGGCTTAAGACTAGGGTAGTCGAGTAGTGTGGGTCACATCTATAGGGTGTATCATCTTTGTCTTCTTTTAAATGCATTTGTAGTTATTTCCTTGACTTTTACTTTTTATACTTTTCTGTTATTGGTATTTATGAAATATTAGAACTGGGCTTACTATCGTTGTCTCATGTGTATCATTCTCATCATGTTTCCTATGTTATTTTTAGCCGGGTCTTAGGTTTCTGTCTATATGCAGAGACTCTTTCGCAGGGATTATTTTGCAGGGATTACTCCCCATTACAGAAGCACATATGATATTAATGACTGCATATGAATACTGTTTAACTATGTATTTATGTAATTATTTATACATGCATTGCATTTTATCTATATTTTTAATTTTCTGACTGCCGGAGGTCTTTCACGGAAGCTATTCTCAACCTGGCGTTGGGGGCAGCCTACTACCCTACCTCCCCCTTACCCCATACATATGGGAATTGGGTTTTGTTGTTGTTGTTGTTGTTGATGTGTCACCATAAGGTAATGTCACGTCATCATTGAATTTTTTTTTAAATATTTTGTCAACAATTTTGTTAAATTTTTAACAGCGGGTGATCAAAATGAAACTAGAATGTAACATTAGTGATGATTTTGAAAAAAAATAGTTGAGTGACCATAATAGAATCAAAGTGATAGTTGGGTGACTAAATATATAGTTTACCCTTTGTTTTATTATTATTATGGTCCAATGATAAAAAAAAGTCTTCAGACTTGCCATTTTATTTTATTTTTAACCGTTTAACTTTTAAAAGTTTTATTTTTTAAATAATTTTTTTAGAAAAATTCTACAGCGCATATTGCATACGGCAACCTACCACTAAAGTGACGTACCAAAACACATCACAAGCAAATTTGCTCTTGTTATGTAAATGTTAAAAAGTATAAGGATTTATTTCAAATTACTCATTTATTCAAAATTAATTATAATTCTAATAGAATTATAATTAAATTATAATATTTTAGGGTAAACTACATGTTTAGTACCTAAATTACACTTTTGTTCCGATTTAGTACCTCAACTTTCATTTTTTTTCAAAAACATACCCAACGTTTATTTTTATTTCATTTTAGTACCTCGCCATTAAAAAATTAACGACACAGCTGACGTGGTATTTTTATTTAGGTAAATTACATGATTCATCACTCAACTATCTTCTTACTTCTATTTTGGTCACTAAAATTTTAAAAAAATTAAATTTAATCATTAAACTTTCAAATTACTTGTATTTTGATCTCTCTTTGATGACGTAGATTATTTTATTATTATATTTAGCATGACATGACAAATTATTATTATTATTAATGTCAAATAAAATTTAAAATCAAAATCATTAATCTTAATCCTAAATCTCCAAACCCCAACGTCGATCTAAATTTATTTTTAATTCCATCTTCATGAAAAAAAGAATACCCAAAAACCCATACTAGCCCTTGTTTTTCTTTCATTTCCTTCTCTTCCTTTGCATGATCCAGTGCTACGATTGAGTGAAACTACACAAAAAATTTAAAAAAAAAATAATCTTGCAGTCCATACCTATCTTCATCAAGTTCTTGTTCTTATTTTTTTTATTCTTTTCATTTTGATTTTATGATTATGCCTGTGAAAATAAAAAATGGGGTAGTGTTGCTTTTGTTTGGTTAGTGAAATGAGTTATCTTTATTTTGCCTAAAAAATAAGTATAAACAGAAACCTAGTTTTTTTTTTTTTTTTTGTATCATACTCTTTATCTCTTCTTTATTTTAGTTTTACTTTTTTTTGGGAACTGCAACGTTTTAAGAGGAAATGAGGAAGCATGGATGGCAACTTCCTTCTCATCCACTTTATGCGTTTTCCCTTTTATTGTTGTTATTTTTGTTTTTATATAAAAAAATTCTAAGCATTTTGTTGTTTCAATTATGGGTATTGAGCAATGTTTACATTTTTCTTAACTTGTCTTTGTGAAGGTGGTGGTGGTGGTTGTATTCTTGACACTTAAATTTGTTTATCTGTGTTCATTTGTTTCCAATTCGCAAATGATTTTTCAAGAGATTTTTATGTGGTGGTCGAAGGGTGATGCGGTGGGGTTAGAGTTTGGATCGACAATTGGGGTTTGAGGATTAAGGGTTGGATTAAAATTTTTATTTTTATTTTTATTTTAAATCTTATTTGATATTAACTATTAATTAATTTATCATGTCATACTAAAAATAATAATAATAATAATAATATAGTCCAAAAGGATCAAAATAGAAGCAATTCAAAAGTTTAATGATTATATTCAAAAATTTTAAACTTTAATGATCAAAATAGGAATGAGAAGATAATTGAGTGATGAATTGTGCAGTTTACGCAAATAAAAAATACAACGTCAAATGTGCCATTAACTTTTTAATGGTGGGATACTAAAATGAAACCAAAAGTAAATATTAGGTATGATTTTGAAAAATTGAAAGTTGAGGTACTAAAACAGAAGACAAGTAATAGTTTAGGTATTACACGTGTAGTTTATCATTTTTATTAAAAATAACAAGAGTGATTGATTTTCCAATGAACTAAAGCGCTAATCGTTGCAGCAATTGATTTTACGGTGAGTGAAGGTGGTCTTCAGCGGTGACTAATGCTGATGGTCGGTTCTAAGTTATATAACTTAAAAATATTAATTCTAAACAAATTAAATTACTTAAATTAATTATTATTTTTAATAAAAAAATAAAATTCTATTAAAATTATAAATAAAATTTTAATAAATAATTAATTTTAAATAAATCATTATACTTTTTAATATTTGCATAATAAGGATAAATTTGTTTGTGGTGTATTTCGGTATGTCGCTTTAGTAGTGATTTTGGTATACAATGTGATCTGTATAATTATCCATTTTTCTTATAATTAATTGAGGATTAATTAACTATAAATAATTTTACCGACATAAAATGATAATGTTAGAGCAACAACTGAATAAACAAACAAAACATTGAGTATTTTTCTTACACTTCCGACACAATTAAGCATACAAAAGTAAGAGAGACTTAAAACATGGTCACACGGTAACTAAAAGGGTAATACATGCACTAGGGATCAAATTGAAAATAACCAAAATATAGATACCTAATTTTGCTCGGGTTAGTTTAATCTAAATTTTGGGATGATTGAGCTTAAAGTGAATTGAATGTTGAAGCTTTCAAGTTAAGTTCAAGATAATTTGATTTGTTTTAAGCCTTTAATTCGAATCTTGGGATCTTTGATTTTCAATTTGAAAACTTTATCGGGTTTTGTACTTAGACCTTGAGATGATTTAAGAAGTTGGTTATTAAATCTCATTGAATAATCTCAGTGATTGAAGAGAAAACTGTTCTTTTTTTAGATTTTAAGTTCGAACAGATACGTATACGTATGGATATTGTATATACATTATCAATAACCTATACTACTTTTAATTACCCATACTATTAAAAAAAGGTAAATTACATATTTAATACTTAAACTATCTATTTTTTATATGTTTTAGTACTTGAACTTCTATTTTTTTTCAAAATCACGCCAAACGTTTAGTTTTTGTTTTATTTTAGTACCCAACCTATCAATCATCTAGTTTCAGGATGCTTCTAATACGTCAGTTCAAAACAATTTACAAACAGCTAAATGAGTTTTGTAAAAGGAAATAAATGGGGCTACCAGCTGCAGGGATGTCGAAGAAAGGTGGCGAATGGGAAGAGAAGACCTCCCCTGATGGAATCAGTGAACAAATACATTGTACTGCTACAAGGAAACAATTCAGTACGCATTTGTATACCTAGTATTTGAGGCTCTCATCATAAAATCCATTTTGGTTCTCAAGAATCAAGCCAACCCAATTCACAGGCTGGTTTTAATCATTGCAAATACAGCAGCTTTGCTCCTTCAGATACTCTTCAGCTTTAATCCATCAGTGTTCCTTTTTCTTCAAGGACCTATTCCTGGAACAAGTGGGACTGCTGGCTTGGGCTGCTTCATTTTCTCTACCATTATAGCTTGGGTGGTTAGAACTATCCCAGCAACAGAGACAGCACTTTGTAGGGCACACCTTGAAACTCGACAAGGATCAATAACTCCAGCATTGATAAGGTCTTCGTATCTTCCAGACATTGCATTGTACCCAATTCGCCAATCAAACCTTCTAGTCTTCTCCACTACAACTTCTCCATCAACACCTGCATTTGTTGCAATTACTTTTGAAGGTGCAAGGAGTGCCTGAATTCCATCAGACAAAAATGTCAAAATTTAATCCTCTAAAACCAATATAAGCAAGCAGTAAGAACTCTAATAACACTAAAAAGATGAAGGGAAAACAATAGACAAAGACTTCGATACATATAAAGTGAAAGTTGACTCCAACATAAGGTAGTCTCAAATCAAACACATACTTTTGCTACAATATCAGCACCAATTCGTTCATCCATGTCTTCCATAGAATCCTTCATTTTGTGAATCAGCTGTGAAAGATGTATATAAGTTGCGCCACCACCTGGTACTATCCCTTCATCCATGGCAGAAAATGCAGCATTCTTTGCATCTTCAATTCTTAGTTTACGGTCTTCAAGTTCCATCTCAGTATATGCTCCTACCTACAGTTTTGATGCTCATTGTTTAACCATTTAGAAGTGGAAAGAGATGTGGTTAAACCGTTAGGTTATGCCTTTCAATCTCAGTATATCATGTGTCGTGGCTGCAAACCTTAATGACCGCCACACCACCAGAGAGTTTTGCAATTCTTTCTGAGAGCTGTCTTGACAAGTATGCATTATCAGTTTCAGCTAGATCCTTTTTTATCTGCATTATTCTTGCCTGGATTTCAGCCTTAGTAGAAGGATCAGCAACTATGGTTGTGGAATTGCTTGTTATAGTCACTTTCCGTGCAACACCAAGTTGATCAGAAGTCGCAGCAGCGAGCATCATACCGAAGTCTCCAGAAAGAAAATCAGCTCCTAATGATGTAGAAATTATATCAGTTAGCCGGCATATAACACTAAATGCAAGAATGAAGAAGCAATTGTCATACTGCTAAACAGTCCTCACAGGCATGAGAAAAGAGATATTCATGCTTTAAGATAATAAAAAATGAAGCACCCAAGAGATTTAGGGGGAATTCAATATTATAATAATGGAAAGACTGTAGTATGCAAAACACATCACGGCATCCTGATGGCTTAAACAGACCCTTTTACACAACTGACACTTCACGGTTCTCAGATTAAAATTTCAGCTAATTATTAGCAGAACAATATAAAGAAGACATTCAAAAAAAATTTATTTTAGCCGTTGCTGATCATCAGCAGATTTGTATAAAGGCAAAATAAAAGCAATTTAACCTGTCATAAGGGCAATGTCCTGCAACAGGGCTTTCTTTCCTTCCCCGAATCCTGGACATTTGACAACAGAAACATTAAGTAAACCTTGCATTTTGTTCACAACTAGTGTTTCCAGAACTTGCTTTGAGATATCCTCCGCAAAGATTAGCAGAGGGACACTCAGTTGCATAGTCTTTTCAAGTAATGGAACAATTTCTTTGACGGTTGATATCTTTTGATCAGTTACAAGGACTTTGGCATTGTCGAACTCCACTATAGACTTATCTTGATTAGTGATGAAGTGGGGCGACATATATCCCTTGTCAATCTGCAGTGGGAAAATATTAAATCTCATCAATGAAAAGATTAGAAAAAATCCACAAGCTGAGCAGTAGGAAACTCTTCAATCATCTTTAACAAATTTAGTCATGAGTTTCAAAGAAATTAGATTATTAAGTAAAATTATGCTACGTGCAGTTAAATGAAGAAAGAATGGCTAAAATGAAACTATCTTTTAATATTAACCAGATACAATGTGTTTAATCCACAATTTTCATGACTGACCATGCCGAGACGAGGAATAAACTGGATGTAAATCTAAACTGAAACCTTAGCTTTTCTAACTTGATACTAAGGCTCATCTGGTTTGTGCTTTTGCTTTTTGCCCTTTTCCCTTTGCCCTTTGTATTCAGATCAACAAGCAAATAGTAAAAGTATCAACCAAATAGAGCCTAACAAAAATTTTGATTTTAGCAAAAATCTAATTTGCTATGTTATGCACAAATCAATGGTTTCTTTTAGACACTATCTAAAAGAATGGCAAGCTGGAGTCAGCTTTACACCTTCATTCCTTCTTCAATTATCACAGAGGTTTCAGCTGATGAGGATGACTCAAAAGAAATTACTCCATCAGGACCAATCTTTTCTATAGCTTCAGCAATCAAGTTCCCAATGAAATCATCATTACCAGCAGAGATTGAAGCAACGGCTGTGAAAAGAAGAGTTCAGTATCATCATTTTTATATAGAAAAAGCCGATACAAGTCATTAATAAAAAAATGAAATAAGAAAAACCTTTTATTTCCTCCTTCCCTTTCACAGGCAAACTTCTCTTCTTAAGCTCCTTGACCAATTCTTTCACAGTCTTATCCATTCCCCTTTTCAGAGAAACAGGATTAGCTCCAAAAGAAACTGCCAACAATCCATACTTGATAATGGCTCGAGTTAAAATAATTGCAGTTGTAGTACCATCACCAGCCAAATCATTCATTTTACTTGCAACCTGCATTGAAGAACATAAAACTTACATATCCCGAATCATTTTTCCCAAAATAAATCATAAAAAGCTTAGGGAGGAAGCTATAGCAACCATGAATGACCTCTTGTATTAGCATTGCTCCTGCATTCTCAATAGCATCGGAAAGTTCTATAGCCCGGGCAATGGTTACACCATCATTAACTACTTTCAGTGTCTCAGACTCAAAAAGAACAACATTTCGTCCTGCAAGGTTCCCCTAAAATAGATTAGCAGCTCATATTAAGCATGCACCATCACCAAATTAATGAAAACAGAAGTTTGACATTCAATGAGAACAAATAAATTCTCTAAAAAAAAAGTTCATCTTCATTTAGTTGTGAATCCCATGGCATTGGAACGATACCACGTCTTGTCTTTGTCCCAAAGAACATTAAAGCTTAATGCTAAAAGGCGCAACAATCATTATGCGCACCACCACTAAGCATGAGGTGCCTATATGACAGCTAGACAAACCCCAGGTCAGTACTCCATTGAAGACAAGTTAAAAAGTAATCAAGGCATTAACAAATGTATGTGAGCATTGCAAGGGAAAAGATTGTATCCTTAAGCATTGTCTCTGATAATGTTATTAAAACTCCCAAAATCTTTGTAATCCTATATTGAATTCTATGCTCATGCAAAGCAATAATAACCCTATGAAATCATACAGAAATAAGAACACCCAATTGAAGAAAAAGGAAAAACAACAAGAGGCAGCAAGGTTTACCTCTAGGACCCAAGGTGACAGAAACAGCATCAGCTAACTTATCAATACCAGCTTGCAACGCCTCCCTGCAATCTCTCCCGAATAATATCCTCTTTGGACCAGCTCTCACCATCAAATTCCTAACCATCAGTGGTTTTCTCACTGCTCTTCTACTACCATCAATGTTCTGCAACGGTACCCACATCTTCGTTGAAATTAAACAGACGTAGAACAAAGAACAGAGACAATAAGAGAAAGTGACTTACAGAAACGGAGAAGAAAGCAATTCCAGGGATTGGTGAAAGTAAGGATGAGACAGACATATCCCTTCCGTTCAGCTCTGGAGAATGATTAGTGGTCTTCGAGGTTTCTAAAATTTAGCTGAGACTTAGAGGCTTTAAAAGGGTTTTATGGGGCGAGTCCACTCAGTTCATCGTCTAATTTATCATCAAACCCTTTTAACTTTTTATTTTGTTTTCTTGAGAGGCTTTAAAAAGGTTTTGGAATAAGTTTTTTTTTCTCTTCTAAAAAAATTAGGATTTTTTAATGGCTTAATCCCTAAATAAGTGTTCAAATTATATACTTTTTACTTGAATAGGTGCCAATAATATTTTTTTGACCATCTAGTTGTCTAACATTATTAATGTGATCACTTTAGGTGCTCGGAACGTAATGACCGTTAATTTTCTCCATTAAGTGACACATTTCATAATATGGTAATTTTGAAATTTATTTTTTTAAATATATTAAAATATTATTATATTTATAAAAAAATCCTAATTCCTTTTAAATTACAAAAAAAAAACCTCAAAGTCCCTAAAATCCCCAAATCCTAACTTTTTCCAGCCACGACCGCTGCCGCTTACGTAGTCTCTGCTATCATCCTAATTATACGTCACCGTAGTTGTCGTCGATTAGCCGTCGAAATCGTGTGATATCGCGGTTTTCATCCTAAGGTTAGCGGGGGTATAAAACGTCGATTCACCGTTGATTGTTCGTCGATCGGTCACGATTTCATAGGGGTTTTGGTCTTTGGGGGAGGTGGGGTCAGGTGGAGCTTCGTCGATGGCAAAGGGCAACGATTGACATAAGTTTAGAGGTTGAAATGAAGGTTTTCAAAGTTTTTGGGTTATTTCAAATTTTTTTGTGTTTTCTTTTTAAAAAAATATATAATTTTCTTTTTAAATTATATATACATATTAAAATTATCATATTGTAACACGTTTCACATAAAAGAAGAAATTAAAATCGTTGACAGACTGGGCACCTAAAGTGGTAATGTTTGTAACATTAGACAACTGGATAGTCCAAAAAATATTATAGGCACCTATTCAAAAAAAATGATATAATTTGAGCACTTATTTAAGTATTAAGCCTTTTTTAATTAATTACGTGTACTCAATTTATTTATTGTAAAAGCCTACTATTAGGATAACGCTTTCAGCCAATTTATTTCATTCGCAATCGTCAAAATTCGAATTCATAATCTTGTAAGATTTTTCTAATAGTCTAGATTGATTACAAGATATTATATATTTAGATTATTTCTTAATCATAGATAACACATATACACCTTACAAAAATATAGTTGTTCAAGTCTGAAATTTCTACAGAGAATAATATTTTTTTGGGTAAACTACAAAAATGATTACTAATGTTTGAGTATTTTTTTTGTTTTTCCCATTGAAGTTTAAAAAGTAACATATTAATTACTAATATTATCTATTTGCAACGAAATGATCACTCCACCATCATCTCGTTAAATTGATGAAATGATAACGTTAACAAAAAAATAATAATATTTAGTTTTACCCTTAAATTATTATTAAAATATCAAATAGGTCCTTGAATAATAATTTTATTTTTTAATATCATCCCCATTTTGGAGATTCTGACAATCGTTGTGAAGACCATAAACTACCATGGGCTCAAACCTGGGTCCCTAGCCAGCATGGCAGTGTTTCGGCCTATGGTGGCGGTCTAAAGGAAAGCTGTAGGCTTCTATGGTAGCTGCATGGGACAAGTCTATATACTTCAACAACTAATTCGGCATTCTATATTGTAGATGATACTAAATGAACAAAATTCGACTCAATTAAAAAGATTAATTTTTTGATTCGATACGAATTAAATATTAAGTTGTAATTTCATAAATTTGAATCATTTCAAAAAAAATAAATTCAAATCGATTTGTAAAATACAACTTGAATAATTTAATTTTTTTAGTAATTAGTATATTGATTTTCAAGTTTGAGACGAGTCCCTCGACTTTATATGATATATGTGTATCACATAGAAAAACATATTTACACCAATATAATTATGTGTTTATTTTTAGATACTAAGGTATTAAGATATGTACACATAAGCGTGCCAAAAGCCCTCAAACTTTTGAAAAAATCTATTATGCCCCTGATTTATTCACCCAATTAAGCCCCTATGCTTTGAAATTTCATCAATTTGCCCCTTTGACCAATGTTGACCGTTAAATCTAACGATTTTTTGGATCAGTTGGGGCTAGGGGTGTAAACGAGCCGAGTCGAGCTCGAGTAGTGTTGAGCTCGACTCGGCTCGAAAACTCTAAAATGAAGCTCGATTTGACTCGAAAACTCGCAAGCTTAAAATTTTCAAGCTCGTCTCGAACTCGAAATCCTGAACTGAAGCTCGTGAGCAACTCGAAAAGGCTTGAAATGAATAAAAAAAAAATTAAACTTAATTCGATTGAAGTCTCAAACTCGAACCTAAACCTTAAATATATGAAAATCTTATTGTATTTTAAAAAAAAAATCAATACATAAATGTTAATATTATTAATAATTTATTTTTTTAAAAATAAAATCTTAATATATTATGTTTTCGAGCTGCTCACGAGCTTTTCGAGTAGAATATCAAGTAGCTCGTTTCGGCTCGTTAAGAACTCGAGTCGAGTCCATTCGATCCGAATATTTATCGAGCCTTGATCGAGTCGATCTCGAGTAGCTCGCGATCTGTCTCGTATCATTTACAGCCCTAGTTGGGGCTACAGGTCACATCACAATGTTGCCAAGTGGCATTTCCAGAAATTCATTAATTTTTAATAAAGTTTTTAGAGTATTTTAAAATTATTTTAGAATTTCTATAACTATTTTTAGATTTTTCTTTACAAAATCTGCAAATTCCACGCAGCAGAACTATAATGTGCCGTGTGGCAGTAATATCTCAGAAAAACTGTTAAGTCGTAACGGTCAAAATTGGTCAAAGGGCTTAATTGATTCAATTTCTCGGTTTGAAGGTTCAATTGGGTGCAAAGGTTTAGGGGTTTAATTGATTTCTTTTTCAAAAGTTTGAGGGCTTCATGCATGCTTAAGCCAAAATTAATTTATGTAGGATGCTGTAGGTAGGAACTGATGCCCATGTTTAATTTCCTTGCATTTCTATCAATTATGTTTGTCTCGGTTGAAATGCTAGCAAGAATTGATAAATCTTGTATATGTGAAACTGCTTTATGAAATGCTATGCAATGCAATGCGTCAGATTATTCTTTGTTTCCTTGTCCTCTTTCTTAACAAAAAATAGGAAACTATACTTTTCATCCTACTCATGCTGTTCCATGATCTGTGCATATATCAAGCAGCCTTCTGATGTCAAAATGGGTATTATTTTGGGTATTATCTACTATATCCGGTTTTCATGGTAAGTTTGATCTCTTTTGATGTTTATTTTTTAATTTGTTTGCCCATTATTTTGTCTTATCATGTATGTGCAGCAGTGTTGTAACTGGCTAGAACCCTCATGTTGCCTCAGGTGCAATGCCCAAAAATGAAAGAAGGAAAAAGAACAGAACTAGCCTAACCGAAAAAAAACTGCAATTTATTTATGTGCAAGTTTTTGTATTGTGTGCTTGTACATACATACATACATATAGAAAGCTTAAGGTATATGATAAACCTTGTGCATATAAACCTTAAGAGGTATAATAAACTCAAAAGTATGATCCAGTTTATCTACAAAACATGCTATTTTTTATTGGTCAATATGTATGATTTCCTTATGCCCCGTGTCTGTTATTGAATACTCAAATATTGAAAAGCATAGAATTTGATACTATTCCTTACCAGTAAGTAGTTAAAGTATATCTAATGAAAAATGGAAGAAATTAAAGAGAACTTTATTAGGCAGGCTTTTCCGATTCCTATTGCCTTACAAAAAAGGCGTGCCTAGGCGCACCAGACGTGCCTGACTAAATAGGCCTCACCCAAAAGTGTCTGAGGCACTTTTTATTCTCTACTGCTAAGACGCAACGTGCAGGCGTGCCCAAGTGCACGCCTTGACAACACTGATGTGCAGTAGTGCATGTACAAATGTAAATTGAATGCATGCTTTGTTTCTAATTGATGGTTCTGGTTTTAAATTTTAGGCTGATCTTTTACCAGAAAATGAATTTCAAAAAAAATTGTCATGTTATTTTTTATTAATGCCGTGAGAAAAGGGTTTCAGTCGAGGAAAAAAAGGTCTATTCTGATTTTATGCCCTTGAACTGTAATATGCTGTAAAATAGCTAGATTTTATTATTTTTGTTGATAAAGTATTCATTTATGATAATTGCAGGATTGTTGGGATGGGTGGCATTGGCGAGTCACTGCTGCTGGTATCACTTTTTGGTCTGTACTTTATTGACAGGAATATCACTGAGACCTATTGCAGCTAATAGTGCTATGAAGGTATACATTCTTTATAATTATATACATCCTTTACCGTTATTTTTCAGTTATTTTCTTGTTAATTACTGCCAGGGTGGTGGTCCATATTATCAAATTGGTCGTGCCCTTGGTCCTGAGGTTGGAGTTAGCATTGGGTTATGTTTCTTTCTTGGCAATGCAGTTGCGGGAGCTCTGTGAGTGTATCTTCTGGTCCTTTGCTTTTTTTTATGGCACTATTTTCTGCATAACTCACAGCAAATTTTGCTACCCTGATAGCATAATGCGTTATTTATTTAACAACATCCAACTCATGCTAATACCGTTGTCTTCCTTGCGCTTTTGGTTTTGGTTGTAGTTATGTGTTGGGAGCTGTTGAAACCTTTCTAAAAGCTCTTCCTTCTGCTGGGATTTTTACTGGTAATTATTAATTGCTAGCACAATTGCTGATAACCTTGTTCTTTACCGCGCATACCGGTTGTTGATAGCAATTGTCATGATTTGGATTTAAATCTGTTGAAAAGAATTTTGTACCAATTCATTTCTAATATTGTCTTGCTTGCAATGCAGAGACCACTACAAAGGTCAATGGCACGGTCTCAGAACCTATACAGAGTATAAGTACACATGACTTGCAAATTTATGGGATTGTTGTGACTATTATACTTTGCTTTATTGTGTTTGGTGCGGTGAAAATGATCAATAGGGTTGCCCCTGCTTTCCTTATACCTGTTCTATTCTCAATATTTTGCATCTTCGTCGGGGGTTTTCTGGCGAAAAATGATGATCCTGCACGTGAGTGCTCTCTCTGTCTCCCCCCCCCCTTCTGCCACAGACAAATTGTAAAGTTGGTTCAGTACGTCTGAACATAATGGTGGCATATTCCTCCTCCTCCTGTAGAAGAGGTCCTGCAGAAGATTCAACAATTAAGTGCTCACAATTATAACAACAAATTCTTTCAACAGCGCAATGCTGGCTTTTCCCAACAAGCTGAAAAATCTCAGATGCCACAAGCACATAACAATGTAAATCAAGGAGCAACTGGAAAACCTTTGGGTACTGAATCTACTTATGTGCAGCAACAGCAGCATGTTCAACAACCACAACAACAGAGCAGCCAGACCTGCTATACCTTTGCCTCAAGGAATATCTAGGTGTGTTAAGAGTGCTGCGGTCCTTAATTGAGTTCTGTAAATCGTTAATTGTATTTTGTTTTGGACAAAGTTATGAGATATCCTTTATTCAACAATAACTGCCCATATGAATTCTGTCATTATATATAAGGTGTAATTAGTAACATAAAAAACTAAACTAGGTAGTTGTTCATTTTATTACACATTTATGCTGTAATTTGAATGATTTACAATTCTTTTATGTGTTGTTTTTCTCCTTCAAGCTCTTGTATTATTTATTTTGCAGGGGCATCTAAAAATATGTCAATGCCTGTATTGGACCAGATCGTACAGTTAAGAGTTGAATAAATTTATCTTCTTCTTCTTCTCCTTTTTACCTTTTTGTACAAATAGAAATGAAGTTATTGTAAACTAAACTTGTTGAATTTTTAGATACAACAAACGTTCTTTCTTGTGGTGAAAAGGATTGAGAAAATTGATGTATACTCTTTTTCTTTTTAGACTTTCAAAGTATTTTTGTACAACTGGCCTATCTTGTTTATGAGGGTGTTCCGAACTCTGGTGTCAGTGTGTTTATTTCTTAGTCTTGTTGGTTTAGATGTCTGAAAGAAAATCAGTAACTACCCCCTTCCTATGTAGTGCTTATTTTGTTTCATTTGACTATTAAGTTCACAGTTTCATGTCTTTTCTACTTTATATGTTATGACGTGATCCAGTGGGAGAAATGACAATAAGAGGATGATATAATAAGAATGATTTACATGAACAATAAGAACGGAAGTTATGAATTAATTTTCGGTAACCAATTCAAGAGTTGAGAATCATAAAAATATGTTATAGTTGTAACACTGTTGTAGAACTAATTAAATTGCACAATGATAAGAACCCTCATTTTAAATCTATGCTTAAGTTTACCTGAAACTCTGTAAGTAGTGATTGTATTGGTTTTGCATTTGTAAATTTGTCAAATGGGTTTAAAACTTAT
Organism: Hibiscus syriacus; assembly: GCF_006381635.1. Taxonomy (NCBI): domain Eukaryota; kingdom Viridiplantae; phylum Streptophyta; class Magnoliopsida; order Malvales; family Malvaceae; genus Hibiscus; species Hibiscus syriacus. Next base: position 2,226,642 of record NW_024062692.1, on the reverse strand, counting down.
ATGCCTAAAAATCCTCAAGTTTAAGTTCAGCTTTATAACCGGCAATCTAACAGTAATAAGCCATGTCTCGAGCTGCTTATTAGTTATTACAATACTTTGTTCATTATTTAGTGATTGGTTACCGTTATGAACTTTCATAGTAGCTAGCTTATACCAAGCAGGCAGAATCTGTTTGCTGTTATATTTTTTTTCTTTCTAAATTTGACATTATTTTCAGTGTTAAATTACATGTCATTTCGGTGAATAACTTTGTTTAATTTATTACTCTCAAATATGGCACCCTAGTTATTTTACTGTTAAAAGTTGCAACCGTGAAAATCTGGAACTATCTGTTCAACTAGGAGTATGGGCAACTCAGAAGCAATGAGGCTAAACTGAATGCTGCTTTTGATTCTGCTGAAAATGTGATTTTGGTCTTCTCCGTTAACCGTACCCTGCATTTCCAGGTAATTCAGAAATCTAATATCCTATATCTAATCAATTTGGGAACCCATACATGTGTTATTCTGAAATAACTTGTTACCTGTAGGTCTTGCATTACTATCTTGTCAGTTCTCAAGTAGGTCTTATGTATTACCATTAGTCCAAAATGTTGTCTTTTTATGTCTGTTGTTTTAGGTATTACATTGTCTTGTCTTATTAGGGTTGTGCCAAGATGACATCCAAAATTGGTGGATCTGTTGCTGGAGGCAACTGGAAACATGCTCATGGAACTGGACTTTATGGACGAAATTTCTCAGTAAAATGGTTAAAGATGCATTTCTTCATCCCCTCCCCTCCCCTTTCAGAACAAAATTTTCTATGAAGCGAAGTTTTAAGCAGCTAAAAGGTTTTCTATGAAGATATCCTTAGCATGTTTTTTAAAGATTTGGGACATCTATACAGCTTTGCCTAATGATCCACTAGTTTTGTTAAGTTCATGGTCTGATTTGAAGAAAAACTCACACATATGGAAATTCATCCCGGGAGTAGTTCTTTGGTCTATTTGGAAAGCAAGGAATTCAATTGTGTTTGATAATTCTAGCCTTGATATAACCTCTCTCTTCTTCCTAATAAGATTTAGGTTGGCTCAATGGTTTTTAGCTAAGTTTTCCCATATTCAAATTCAAATGGATTTGTTGGTAGGGGACCCCTCTCTTGCAGATAGGATTGTTATTCAGAAAACTCACAGAAGTTTGATACAAAGTTGGCATCCTCCACCAACTGATTTTTATAAAGTTGGCTGGAGGAATTGGAGGTATTTTGAGAGATTGTAATTGTATTATTTTATCGACTTTTTCTATTAGTATTGGTCCAGGACCACCTCCGTTGGCTGAGCTGAAAGCAATTAAAAAAAGTCTAGACATTTTTCTATCATCAGATTGGGCTACAAAGGGAAGACTGATTCTAGAAAGTGACTGCAAATCTGTAGTCGACTCGATATTACTGCCTAATTCTGTTCCTAGTTTTTTCAATTCCATTGTTTTGGATATTGTGTTCAGAGTTCAAGAGAGGGTGGTTATTATTCGATGGATTCCTAGGGGTTGTAATTAGAAAGCAGATAAATTAGCTAAGGATGGGATCGAGTAATTGTAAGGGTATATCTATAGGGTGCTTTATGGATTTCAGTTTTATTAGGATACCCTCTATGTATTGGTGTACTCTTTTGTAATAGTTATATATTCAATAAATCAAGCCACTCTTTTCCTCTTTCCGCTAGTTATTCTTTTCTAGAGTTAACTAAGAGGGAGGTTTTTAATGAGGCCTATTATTCCTATCAAAAAAAATATTGCTACATTTTTACTGGTTGATTAGTTCAGTGCCTTGATTGCCTTGTGTTTGTGAGATTTTGATGACTAATTGCTGCTTGATTAGTGGTGTAAATGAAAAAAGCGTTCAGTGAACTGTTCGTAAATCGTTCGTATAATGTTCATTTATGTTCGCTTGTTAAGCTAAATAAACAAATATGAAGAAAAAATTATGTTCATTTAATAAACGAATGAATAGGAACAAAGTGTGTTTGGTTCGTTTATGTTCACGAACAAGCTCGTTTATTTATGTTCATAAACAACATCGTTTATCCGGTTCTCATTTTCCTTTTATTTTATTTTTTACATTTTAAATATTGTTGAAGGTAGGGACTAAATTAAATACATGGTAAAAGTTGAAATTTAAATTGTGGATTTTGAGGAGTTTAAGCACTAGTGGTGTAATTTTACCATTTTCTTTAGCTTGCAAATGAAAGATAAAACTAAAAATTGAACATATAAATGAACATTGAATTAACACTAAACGAACATGATCGTGAACGCTAAATTAACATGTTCATGAACATATAAACGAACAAGTTCGATAACGTTAAACAAACAAGTTCGATAACGTTAAACAAACATGTTCGTGAATAATAAATAAACGAAGACCAACACTTTCAAAAATAAATAAACGAGCACGAACACGATATTGAAAATTTAAACGAACACGAACTGAACATGAACACATTAAAAAATAAACAAACAAACACAAATATAGTATTGTTCGTTCAAGGTCGGTTCATTTACACCCCTATGCTTGATATGTAGTTATGTGAGCTGTCCAACAAAATTCGCCATTTGAGGAACCCCTACAATGAGAACTTCCCAGTATAGGTATGATTCCAGCATTGGAAGGTTAAGCCTTAATGATGATCGATGATATTTTATGTCAGCAATATTTTTGTCATCTTATTAGGTTAATACTCCAGTTTATATGAATTATTTATCTGCTTCTACCATGTATCGTTTATCTTTAATATAGTGTCTGCAATAGACAACAATATCACAATGTTTTATCATGTGATGCTGTTTCTGTTATATTTGGAGTGATTGTAGTTTAACCTTATTGATGCACTTTGTGCACTTGCAGATAAGCAGAGATTGCCAAGAGTTAGAGCCTTCTGTTGGCGAGCAGTTGGCCTCCTTGCTTTCTCTTGAACCAGATTGGGCGCTTATGGTATGTTTATTGTATTTTACTGTTATGATATCTGATTTTGATAACAATAGAAATAGAATTATTAGAATAAGTATGGGAAAGTTGAAAAAGAAGGAATGAAAGAGAGGGAAGCAAATCTTGTGTTCTCGTGCTTGCTTGAATTCTAGTTAGTATGATCTCTTTTACATACCCAAATATGAGGTCCTTGTATGGTGTATGGGTTAGAGACACATACGGGCTAATAGCCTCCTAATAAATCAGACTGTGAAGGTGACAGTAGTGATAAGATTGTATGGACTCGAATGTTTTGGGGAGTCGAGTTCTGATGTGCTAACCAACTGAGATGCATATTGCAACTTGCAAATAGTTTGTGGAAGTATAAGATTATTATTGTTTCAAACTACTTAAAGAAGATAATGCAGTTGAGACATCTTAGTTTGGGTTATAGCATTGCCTTCATTTTACCATGCTTTTAATTTGAGGATATAATAGGAGGCTGCATAAGTCTGACATTTTGACTTGCCTTTCATTTTATTGGATCCCCTATGTGAATGAATCTCTTATCTTGTATTCATTTGTTTAATCCCATGGGGTACAGGCAATTTCACTGGAAGCAGAATCAAAACGTGAACATGAGAAAGCAAAGGGAGTCAATTCAAATAATATAGAGAACCCGAACATTGTTCCATTTTAGGACAATGAAGAAGAGGAAGAGGAAGAGGAAGAAAGTGAGGAGGATGAAAGCTTCAGTTCTGCGGCTCAGGGAAGAGGAAGAGGCAGAGGAGTAATGTGGTCCCCTCACATGCCCCTAGCCCGTGGTGACCTATGCTTGGGATGCGAGGCTTTCCATCTATGGTGATGGGTGGTGATGGCTTTTCATATGGACCAATTGCCTCTGATGGTTTTGGGATGCCAGATCTTTTTGGTGCTTCCCGTCCTTTTGCTCCGTATGGACCCAGGTTTTCTGGAGATTTTACAGGTCCTGCATTTGGCATGATGTTTCCAGGACGATCTCCACAACCTGGGGCAGTGTTTCCATCTGGTGGAATGAGTCCTCCATTTATGACAGGTGCAAATCCTGCTCGAGGTGGCTGGCCCGTTGGCATACGTCCTATGTTTCCCCTACCTCCGGCATCTTCCTCTCAGAACTCTGGCCAGGCTATTAAAAGAGATCAGAGGACACCAACCAATGACAGATCTAGTGCAAGATTAGAGCAGGGTAGAGGCCAGGAAGTGGCTGGGATGATTCGACACTGTACTGCAAGAAGGAATAAAGGCTCGCAAGGAAGATCAGTTTGCTGCTTGAAACAGCTTCAGGAATGACGACAATGAAATCGAGGATGAGGCACCCAGGAGGTCAATGCATGGGGAAGGGAAGAAGAAACAGAGAAGTTTGGAAGGAGATGTTGCCACTGCTTCTGATCGCTAGATGCGATGCAAACCGTTATCCGAGTTCTTAGACCTTCTTTCAACCACATCGTGTACACATTTTTCAGCAACTGACTTGCATATCTATAGATTGTTTCATCTTTCAATTGTCATTTTGGAGAGCTGGAGAAAAGCTTAGGTTTAGATTATGTTTTGGTGCATTTGTTTTGCTTCAGAATGTCCATCTATATTGATTATTGTTTATAATTATGCACCAGATCACGAGAAAGTGTTGTAGATACATCTATAAGCCTACATGCCACAATGTATGACTTCTTATGATCGCAGGATTAAAACATGAAAGTAATAGGGAAAGAAAAAAGAACAAAAATGAAAACGATTGAGTTCAAAGAACAAAAATTCACTATATTTAATCACAATATTATTATGCAAACACTTTAAAAGGGCTTATCTGGTGTCAATGATTGAGTTTTCCAATTATTGAATAACACATTGCACAATCAATATACACCAGTAACAATTAAGCCAACATTCTCTTGCAAGTATAATCGAATATTATCTGGAAAAGAAATGGGGAACCTTGATCTTCATGCAATTTTAGAAGACGAGCAACTTTGGAGACTACGGCATGGTGTGTAAGTAGGGAGTCTGCCTTCACTAGGGGTTTTAGGTCCTGCTTTGGAAGTTTTGGTCTTGATAAGGCCCATTGCATTGCCCATATGGCCAACGGACGCATGTAAGTTGGAGATCTATATTGATCCTCTGTGTTCCAACCTTCCGGGGTTTGAAATGAGTAACTGTCAACAGATAAGCAACATGGTGAACAAATGAATATTCAAACAATAATCTCTTAACCTAGATCTCAGTGATAAGAAGAGAATGCTCCAAGTTCGAACAACTACGTTTTGTAAAGTGTGTGCGTTGCCTGACTATAGGGTGTTGCTTTGTTGAGTCCCTCGACCATTGAAACAAAATGATCCTCTGACTATAAGATGTTTAGTCACATGATCATTCATATGTTCTAAATTCGTCATTTTCCGTTGAAAAATTGAAGACCGTTTGAGTTGGACGTTATCCTGCTCACTGGAATATGGTAAAAATATGATTTCATAACTGTTTGAGTTGTATTTTGTTGATCGAGTCTCTTTTTACATTATGTCATTGAATCAATGTTGAAAGTAACAATGGTGCCAATAGCTATAATTAAAATATGATTTTATCATATTTCAATCAAGAAGTTAATATCTAGATCAGACGACCATTAAACTTTTAACGGAAAAAAACAAGTTTGGAGCATATTACTTTTTACTAGTCATGTGACCATTTTGTAACTTTTAATAGCCGTGCTAACACCCTATAATCGGAGAACCATTTTATAACTTTTAATAGTCGTGAGACTAAATTAAGCAACATCTTATGTTAGGGGATTATAATCACCCCATTCAAAGGCAACTTTCACAATCTGTGAACCCATTCGATTTATTTCTTATGCTACTCAAACATTAGGGGGAAGCTTTCCACAAAAAATCATACCACCAACTACAGGAAACAAAGAGGGGAAAGTCAATCTTACCCAAGTCCTTCTTCAGACCACACTGATTCAAAGATTCCACTTGCAGTATGAAATGCCATATCCACCAAATCTTCATGGAACTTTATTGCAACCACTGCATATGTAACTCCAGACCATATGTCTCTCGATTGCATCGACGATATATCGACTCTTCCACCAGGCAGCATCCCGTTTACAGCCCCCCGCTTCCCACCTTTCACTTTAAGACATTGTAACTGTATACCTTCTCTAACGTGCTTCTTGCTTTGTCCTCATCAACAATTGGAAAAAGACCACATGCCCTTGCATACCTACAAAGGCATTGTAATTCATTACCTCATGAACAGAACAATATAAAGAGATTTAGCTGGGATGAAAAGGAACAGTGCAACAAAATGAACAGCAATAATTGTCTCAAGCCTACATTATTCTAAATCTCAATATTCATGCTTAGACCTAAAACATTATATGATGGATGCATGCCATTAAGAAGGTACTAATGTTTCTAATCAGAATATGAAATGAGAGAAAATCCTACGTTCAAACTAAAGAAAATGATTTAAAGTGCAAATAAAGAAGTATAAATTTCTAACCAAAATCATTTTCTAGATTATGGAAAAAGTAATAATGAACTAGAAGTTTTAAGTTACGTCCACCGTTATGGACCATTGGCCAGCCAACTGATCAGCCTGAATAGATGAACTTGTGCGACTACCACTGTCGTCGTAATTGAAGTAAGAGCCATTCCACAATTTATGATAGACACCTTTTGCTTTCAGAAACTTGTACCAAAAATAATCTTCAGAACCCTCGTCTCCTACTTCACGTGCCAAAGCAGATGCAGTCTGTAAGGCTGCTACCCAGAGCCCACCACTATAGGCACTTACACCAGACAAGGACCATGTATCGTATGTCTTATCAGGGAAGCCTCCATTCTCAATCATCCCATCGCCATCCTCGTCAAATTGTCCCATATAAGCCATTGCAACATAAACTGAGGGCCAAACAGCTTCTGCAAACTTCTTGTCACCGGTGGCAATGACATCCCTGTAAACAAATTTTGGATTCAAGTCTTTCCATCGATCAGTGTCGTAAAGGCAGTATGCGTTAACTTCAAACCACGGGTCATCAACTCCAACATCATGTGGAACAGCTCCAAGAACTTTTCTTGGAACCAGTTGTCCATCATTTAAAAGTTTCATCTTACTAGGATCATGCATTATTACCGCAGCAGCAAAATCTCTTCTCATACTGAGCTGAAGTTCCGGAAATAACATGATTAGTGCAAAAGATGCATAAAAGTGGACATCATAGGTGTTCGCCCGGGCACGAAAATTTTACTCGGCGGGAAAAGTGATGTGAATAAATGGTTTTTAAAATGTTTTGGGAGTCACCATCGGCCTCTTGGGTCAGGTAGGTCGAATACCTAAAAATTATCTTTTAAAAGAGTTTTTAAGAAAACATCAGTTAAAAGATAAACTGATCTGCGTTTTAACCAAAAATTCATTCTTTTTAATAATAAAAAGGGATTCGTGGTCGGTTACGTTTAGGGAAGGATTAACACCCCTACAACGCCCAAAATTGGTACTTTTTAATTATAAATTGTCTCTATTATTAGAAATTTAAAAATTCAAAGATATATTTAATTTATAATTCTGTTTTTCAAATTTATAATTTTACAAAAATATATTAATATATAAATATAGGAGATATTTACTTATTTAGAAATATCAGAAAAGGGCTTCTATGTGCTTTAAGACAACTCTTTTCTTCGATATTAAAAAATAAATAAATATCAAAATATGATTATTTTTCTTAAAAGTAATTTATAAAATTAAATTTATAAATAGGATTTTTATTTTAAAAAACAAATAAAAATAAATAAACAAATATTATTTATTATATATATTTATATGAATAATAATAATAATAATTAAATATATTTAAAAATAAACATATAAAATTAAAATAAGTAATGACTGAAATAAATAAAATTAAAACTAGGGTATTAAAATATAAAAAACGATAAACTAAAATTAGGGATTAAATTATAACTTGTTAAAATTAAATGGTCTAATTCAAAATGTCATAAATCTAAGTGCTAAAGGTGCAATTTGTCCTTAATTAGTTATTCAGGACTAAAATATAATTAATTAAAATGATAAGGGACTAAATCAATTATTTACCTTAATATATATAAACATTGATAATGACTAAATTATAAATTAAACAAAATTTGAAGACTAAATTAAACTAATCAAAAATTGCTTTCAGTGACTAAAATGCAAAGTTACATTCTTGGAGTGACTGCGGGTATAGTTTACCTACGTGGGAAATTACACAAATACCCTCCCCCAAAATGGCATCGTTTGGGAGAGGGTTTTTAAAACCCTAAATGGCTGACCCTTCGGGTCAGCCTCTCATTTTCTCCCTTTCTCTTTTCTCTCTAAAAATGAGAGAAGAAATTCTCTCTCGTCTCTCTCTTGCTTCCCTCACCAGAGGGAACTCCGGCAGCTTCCGGCCACCATACCCTGGCGTTAGACGTCGCCGCCGGCCACCGTGAGCGGTGGCCGAAACTATACAATCTTATACCAAAAGGGAGAGCTAAACACCCCTAATACCGAATCCAACCTTACTTTTCCTTAAAAAGCTCCTAATCGGAGCAGATATACAAGAATACCTTCGGGTTTTGGTGGTTTCAGGCGACGTTTGCTCTCCTCTGTGGTAAGTTTCTTTTACCTTTTCTTCTTCCCTCGATTTGTTGTTGACTGAGATCGTTGGTAGTTTGTTGTTGTTGTGTTCTGTTATATGTTTTTCTTCGTAGCTGTATGTTCTTCTCCGTTGTTGTTTGTATCTCTCTCCATCCTAGTTGGTTGCTTCCTCTCTTTCTGTCCCTCCTTTTTTTTGTTTGCAGGGGAACCGAGGCTTTATAGCCTCGGTGAGGCTCTCGTCGGACCAGTCCAGAGGATGAAAGCCTTGGTGAGTCACCAAAGCTATGTTGGTGACTCACCGTAGAGGCGACGTTTGTGGCTGTCATCGTGGCAGCAGAGCTTCTGGAGGCTTCAACGACGAGGTGGTGTGGCACTGGAGTGTCGACAGTAGCTGTTGGACCACCTGGCAGAGACGTGGTGTTGGCAGCGGCGGCTGGAAGCTTGAGAGGCGGCTGGGGTCTTCTGGAAGTAGCGGCGGCTGGGACATGTCCCTAGGGTTATGATACCCTAGGGTTTCCTTACTGGACTGCATCAGGACCGTTAGATCAGATTAGATCCAACAGCTGAGGATCTGAGGCGGCTGAGATGAGATGAAGGAAACCCTAGTAGTTGAGGGTTCTACTGGGCCATCTGGTCTGGTTCAAGTTGGGTCTGGGATTTGTATTTGGGCTCCCGGGATCTGGGCTTGTAATAATTATTTAATAATAATATAATATATATAATATAATAATAATAATAATAATAATTTTAATAATAATAAATTAAGTAAAATGAAAAAAAATAGTGTTTACAGCTGCCCCTCTTTGCTCATTCTTGTGTTAACAAGAATAGAGCAAAGACGAAAAAACAATAATTTTTCATTTGACTTCTTTTGAGTAAGACTGAAATGTTGAAAACATCATTCCAGAGGTCTTAACAACATCATGCACTGAAGGGCTTACAGATGACCCGAAGGTTTTAAAAACATCATAAAGCTCCCGAAGGCTTTTTGAAAACATCATGCACTGTAGGACTTACAGATGACCCTAAGGCTTTGAAAACATCAAAAAGCTCCCGAAGGCTTTTTGGAAACATCATGCACTGTAGGACTTACAGATGACCCTAAGGCTTTGAAAACATCAAAAAGCTCCCGAAGGCTTTTTGGAAACATCATGCACTGTAGGACTTACAGATGACCCTAAGGCTTTGAAAACATCAAAAAGCTCCCGAAGGCTTTTTGGAAACATCATGCACTGTAGGACTTGTAGATGACCCTAAGGCTTTGAAAACATCAAAAAGCTCCCGAAGGCTTTTTGGAAACATCATGCACTGTAGGACTTACAGATGACCCTAAGGCTTTGAAAACATCAAAAAGCTCCTGAAGGCTTTTTGGAAACATCATGCACTGTAGGACTTACAGATTACCCTAAGGCTTTGAAAACATCAAAAAGCTCCCGAAGGCTTTTTGGAAACATCATGCACTGTAGGACTTACAGATGACCCTAAGGTTTTGAAAACATCAAAAAGCTCCCGAAGGCTTTTTGGAAACATCATGCACTGTAGGACTTACATATGTGGGAAATAGTTTACTAAGTAAGAAACTATGAAAATTGTTTTCTTACTTTTCAACAATTTCATTTTTAGAAAAGATTGAATGAGAAACTATGGAAATCGTTTTCTCGTTATTTTTCAAAATAACATGTTGATTGGGTAACATGACCCAATCTCAAGATAATGTTCATTCTTGTGGATTGAGTCCATCTATTCTTCATATGTTGGCGTGATTCCTGCATTTGCGGTTTTGAATACCTTCTTCTTGTAAGGTACTTTTTACCATGAATCTTCTTGTTCTTCCGAAGATCTATAAAACTTTATGTTTGAATGCACTCAGATGTATCAATGTAATGCATTGTCTATTGTGTAAATGATATTCTTATGAATGCATGAATGTTGATGCAATCTTCATTTGACTTCAAAGTGGTGAACTTGGTCTTCCTTCACTTCATCATTTATTGCCAGGGTTACCTCTGGATATCAGTGTAGAAAATTATGCTATCAAGCTTGCATTTCTACAGAATCATTTGATCAACTTGTATCTTTGCATCTTCTTTGCTTCATTAAAGTCTCATAAGAAATGTTTCATTTGTGGAACTCTTGCTGTAGTCAAAATTATGACCCTGATGCCCTATTTTGTCATGGATAAAACCAACTTTATTTGCTTGGACTTGTGTATAAATCCCATAAAGCTTTCATCTTTGAAAAGAGAATCTATCATCTTTAAAAAGAGAATCTATTATCTTTGAAGAGTGTAGATGTAGATATGTCTGACTCAGCGGGGATTAATTAGGGAAGTAGAGTCTGTTCTGATTTGACTCTTGAAACACATCATAAGGAGAATTTATCTCAATTCCTTTCATGTCCCCACATTTAAATGGTTCTTGAACAAGGCAACTTGGACCATATCATGTCGAGATGCTTAACAACAACCTATCGTTCAACCTTAGTTGGCTCCACTAGTTTCTTGTTGTTAAAATTTCAGCTCTCCTTCTGCGGAAAGAAATCTTCATCATATCTCAACTTATAATCTTGAAGTTGAAGAAGACAAACTTCATCTTGGATCAAAAATGGAAACCATATGATCACAACATTGGTTCAGCATCAGAATAACTGGTTCGTAAAACATTTGACAACACATGCATCATCTCATGTGGTTTCTGCTCAGATGTAAAACACTTGACAACACATTCATCCTTTTCTGTGGTTTCTGCTCAGATGTTCGTAAAGCATTTGACAACACATTCATCCTTTTCTGTGGCTTCTGCTCAAATTTCTCAATCATTGAAGCTCTTTTCCTAGTGTTCAAAGTTTTTGTATGATGTCACAAGATCACTTGAGAACAAAACTCAATGGGAATACAAGTGAAATATTGGTATGACCAAAAAAGTTGGTCAAATTCACAAAATGTGCTGGTGTCGAATTGAATAGGAGACACTAATTGCTCTTGATATCATCTCGTGCAAGGGCAAGTGTGATACTGATCACGTTTTCTTCTGTAATGAGCATTGTAGAAAGTAGAAACACTTCAGTTATAGGATCCATGTACAGAAAGATGTCCTTGGAATTCTTGTTGCTGGGGATGAAACGTACATGATAAACCCAAAATAGATAAAATTTCAATTCATCCTGGCAGGCAATGATAACCCCAGTAACAATGGGAATAACAGTAATGTAAGTGAGTCGAGTCTCCCTTTCCAATGTCATCGATTAAGCGAAAACTATTGTGAAAAACAGCTTCGTAATCCCAACAGTATGGTTGAAACTAACAGCTAGGAATCTCAAAGAAATATTTTCAATTGTCACCGACACAGAGAATGTAAAATTCAAAGCCGAGATCTTGAAAAACTGAACCCTGGATCGAGTAATTTACCTGGGGATCATCTTTATTCATGCAATCATGATATAGTTTATCAAAGAACACACTGTCATGTGACACATGGTTTAAGAAGATTGTGTATTTGAAACCATACTTGTTGAGTAGATATTTGTTCAACAACATGATCATAATGTAACTGCCAGATGAACGAAGCAATTATGTATAGTCAGCTCGACTATCACTGTTTCACCATTTTCATTCTTCATATCTTTCCGTCTCTTTGGAAATATTTGCTCAAGTCAATGATCTTGACACAGGATGATATGGGCCTTCAGCATGCCCCAACATTGACTAATACAAGTGTTCAAAATGCATCAACAGTCCTGATTCTGATTGAAAGGGGCTTTCAACATGCCCCAGCATTTTGTTGATATAAATATTCAAAATACTTTAATATTCTTGATTTTGATTGAAAAGGGTTTTCAGTATGCCCCAACATTTTCTTCTTGTTAATTTGAGCCTTCAAAATTCCCCACATAGATCTGTCTGAAAGAACCTTTAAAATGCCCCAACATTTGCTAATACAGATGCTAAAAGTATGCTCGACATTACTTCTTGTTGAGATGAGCTTCCAAGAATGCCCTACATGGATCATTTCTGTCTGAAATGGCTTTTGAGATACCCCAAATCTGTTTATCTTGAATACTCTCATTCTGGTGTCACTAAACAGCAGTAACTGGAGGAATTCTCTTCATGTTTTCAAAAACTTATGAAGTGCTCAATCATTCTGACAGAAACGTCTGAGATATGTGAATGAGGTGATCATCTTCTGGATATGGAGGAGTCTAGTCAGACAGAGCGGTATAAATCGCTTGGTAATCCATTCTAGGCCGATATAGTGGCTTATCATCTTTCAGTGAAGGCTATTTCTGGAATATACTTTTCTGTAGAAGAGAAACCAATTTATGTGAACAGTAATCTGATGCAATAGCAAGACTACATATACAGTGGTATAGGCTCTTGAAACATCCACACCCATGCAACATGTTAATTATGATAACTACTCATCTGATTATGAAGCGATCTTTCAGGATGATTTCACAGATATTGATAGTTCTTCTGATATCGAAGAAATCCTGAATTCTGATTCTGATGAGGAGAATAAACTGTTATACTTGACGAAAATGGGGGGCTTCAATAGCCATGAAGAGATGTGGTCTGAATTCATCTATTGCAGAGTTGACAGATTTTATATGTGATGTTCAAATATCAAAGGCTGCTAACGCACTTCTTCTGATAGAAGATAGGAATCCATTATGCAATGATCCTAATTACAAGAAAAGACTAAACTCGAGCTATGATTTTTGGGAAAGGAATAAGCAGAAGAAGCTTGAAAATAAGCTTCTTAATGAAGACGATCATTCAGTTCATCTTTTAATTCCAATGATTGGTTCTGGGGTTCCTACCGAACCAGATCAGATAACTCAAAGAACACTCCCAGAAAATGCTATTGGGCCTCCTTATTTCTACTACGAGAACATGGCACTTGCTCCAGTTAGTGTTTGGACCGAAAGGTCACGGTACTTATACGATGTAGAGCCAGAATTTGAAGATTCGAAGTATTTTCATGCTGCTACACTGAAAAGGGCTATGTTCATAATCTGCCAATTGAGAACATATTTCCTTTTATTCTGCTTCCTCATTGCGCCATACATGATGCTTTTTCATTGACACAAAATGGTGGCCTTTATGGGCTCCCAGAACAAAGTTGAACTGTTTACAAACATATACAGGAAGTGCCAAATTGACAGAAAGATCCATAAGGCTCTTGAAGCTTATGACGATGAGCCATCTTCGAGTGTCCAGAAATATGTTCTTGATGAGTGCTGAAAATGGAATCTGGTATGGGTTGGAAGGAATAAAATTACTCCACTTGAACCTGATGAGGTGGAAATGCTTCTAGGTTTCCCTAAAAACCATACACGAGGAGGAGGATCTGCTAGAGACATGTTCCCCGGTGGTATCAATGTTCTGTCTCTTTTCTCTAGAATCAGTGATGTAGAGGTTGCCTTCTACTGTCTTGGCATACCTTTGAAAACAGATGTGCAAGAACTGAATGATGATCGGTTAGAGCAATTGATGAGTAGATTTGTCGAATTCGACCTTGTTATCGGTGGCATTCCATGTAACAACCTTTTCTTGCAATGGCTGCTAAAGTGACTGTCTTTCAGTATCTCCCTTTAGAACAAGGTAATCATTCTTGATAATTTGCTGATAATGTCACAGAAGAGCATCATGAGTTCAATTCTTCAAACTTTCTGGCTTCTCAGACCACTTGATTTCAAGAGTGCTTCATCATTTTGGTCTGACTTATTCTTTCTCTTTAATAGAGGTAGAATAGGCAACAACTTGCTTCAAGGTCCTTCCTCATTTGAGACTGACCTGTTTGAAAATGTTTTTTCTCCTTTCTTTATTGAAGAATGAAAGAATTTTATAAAGTATTGCTCCTTTCAGGTTCACAATATAATCAAATCATAAACAACGAGTTTAATGAATATCAAATAAATCAACTACACTTTTAAATCATTCAAAAATCATAGTCCTATGGCAAGTGTCAAAACTATTGACTGATTTGAGGTGTAGGTTAGTTCTGGTAAAGTAAGGTCTCTCAGGTTGGTTCAGTATGTCGCTTCGGGCTTCCACTAACTTGAAGAAATAGTTGTTATGCTCATGTTTGTAGTAATACTTCTTGTTTCCAGACTCTCAGGAATGTCTTTGGGATGTGAGGTGCTTTATTAAGAGCTTAAGATCGTCTCTTATGTCATTGTTGCACCATTCATTATTCGAGTTCCCTTTTCAGGTTTTCAACTCGAATCCTCCTTTGGTTTCAAGATGTTATTTAAAAATTTACATCTTGAACCCCCCTTTATCATTTTTTCATATCATGCATTAAAGATTTTAAAAACCAATTTGTAAATAAAAATCAATCTTGAGAGGCGGGATGAAATCTGAAGATATTCTCTTTCACTTAGAAATCCATGTATGATTAGAATGGACTTTTCTGGTACGTAACGTAGGCCATGGCTTATGGTTATGAAAGAAAGGGATAAAAAGGCCCAAGTAAGTGTTTAAAGGTAATCAAACCAAGGATCAATTCATTCTGATGCCTTCACCTTGCCTTGCTTAACTTGGATCTGCTTTGTTGGGGATTTTTCCATCATCTAGATCCCTCTAGACTGCCAAATTTTGGATTCATTTCCATTTTCTCATATCTCCAGCATTTCTTGCTCTTCTTGTTTGTACTTGATCAATCTTGTAACTTGAGGCTCAATAAGTTACCCATCTTGATTCAATTTTCCTTTTTTTCTTTTTTTTCCTTTTTGTTTTTTCCTTTTTCTTTTTTTCCTTTTTTTCCCTTCTTCTTTCTTTTCTGGATAAGTATAATACTTCAATTGCTTTGAGCATCTCCTTTTCCTTTTGCATTTTGGAGATTTTCCATTATTCTTGATTGGATTAATCTTCAAGCACTCTGTATTTGACATACCTTGTAGTTCAAAACTTTCTTAACTTCATGGAAACTTGTCTTCGTAATAAAACTGTATTGAAAATCTTTATTCTTGTGAGCAAATATCCTTCACTTTACCCCCCAATGTAGAGGGTGATCCTTGGTTAGGGTTGAATTAGAAGAAAAATATTCAGACTCAAATGAGGATAATAAAGGATATATATATATATATATATATATATATATATATATATTAAAGGATAAATGAAACAATACCGTTCATCATCTCATACACAGAAACCTTTGTAAAAAGAGGTATCCACAGGGGGATGAATATTCAAGATTAACTTTATTTACATGAAAAAATGTAATTAATGCATGATATATTTATTTCAATCAATCACTTTTTCCTTCTTCTTTGAGTATGTCCCAATCACATCGAAATTATCTTCGATAAGTCGGTCCATGATGCCTCATCTCGTCTCTTCTTGCAGGAAGATTCCCGGATAATTGAAAGTTTGGTTCTTTTGAGGTTTTTTTGGTTTATGATGGTATTGTATTTGGAATGTCAAATGTGTGACTTTTGAGGTCATATATATGGTGGAAGGGGTTATATCATAAACCAACCAACTATATCCGAGAAGGTAAACATCTAGAGTTTGTGTCTCAAAAACAAGTAGAGACATTTCTTCAGAGTCTCAGATAAATGTACGGTCAAAATTTGGTTTTAGTAAGGATCAAGTAATTGGCGTTGGATGGGATATGGAAGATATAATTTTACCACTTGCCAAAGATCTATAACTCTTGAAAAATTAAAAGAATATTTAATCTACTTGATACTCAATAATCTCAAGGTTAAAACTTGATTCCTTGCTCATAACCATAAAAGCAATACACATTTATTTATTGCACAAAAGGTGGAGAAAGGAACAAAAAAACAAGTTCAAACAAGATGCTGAAAATAGAAAGTACTACAGTGGTAGATAACACTTCCACTTGTTTATGCATCATGCCTCATTATTCCTATAATGTTGGGTGTGTATTTGGACCAGGGTTCTTTTCCTCATTTGCCCCCCATTTCTTGATCATTTCTGGTGTCAAAACCCCTTTGTCAACAAGCATCTCAATTTCTTTTAACAGTGGCCTACAATTGCCTGTAGAATGCCCCTTTACCCCCAAGTGGAAATTACAAACACTATCTTGATCATAGCTATGAGCAGAAGGGTTTGGTGTCACTTTAGTTGGTCTTGGTGTGATGTATTGACCTTTAACCAAATGAGGATACAAGTCTGAAATGGAAGTTTGGAACACTTCCAAAGTTTTTATTGATCGCATGACTTTCTTTGGTCGATTCGAACAGTTACTTGCTCTTTTTCTTTTGCAATTGCGAGGACTCTGGATGCGACACTCATTCACATGATCAGCTTTTGCTTTTTGATCCGTCGGGCTCCTGGATGTGACTTTTGAGTTTTCTTCATTGATTACATTCTCATATAATTTTCCACTTGTCACAAGATTCTCAAATTCCTTCGTCGGGTTTGCCTGCATTAACTCGAAGAAAGGCGCTGGAAGGGAATCACGAAACATACGTGATATCTCTTCTTCTAACATGGGAAGTTGAACTTGTGCTTCCACTCCTCTCCATCTTAAGGTATATTCTTGAAATCTTTCATTGGTTTTCTTGTTTACTCTTCGAAGATCCATACGTGTTAGACTGGTCAACTGATTATACCATACTACTGCTGTTCCACTGAGGCTATCATGGAATGAGTGAATTAACAGATCATCAAAACTTAAATATCCTTCCATTTTCTGCAAAACATTTTCAGGTGGATTAGGGGACAACTGGTGCCTTTGTATTTCTCAAAATCTGGCATTTTGAATTCATGGGGAATAATCAAGTCTGGAACCAAGCTGAGCTCTCTTGCTTCTAATTCTTTGTGGGAGGCATTAACACTTTTCATATTTCTGATTGATTCATCCATCTTCTTGAATCTCTCCTCATATTGTGAATAATTAATGAGGCTATTCATTGGGTTCGAGTGGGATGCCCCAGGTTACGTTATCATTCTCGACTCTTCAATCTGACAATATGGTTGCTCTTTATCATTTATTATCTCTTCTTTATCAGATGTCATCCCCTGAATAATTTGATTTGATCCATCTGGTACTGAATCTAATGTTCCTTTCCTTATATCCTGAGGTAACCCTGTCAATTGTTCTGGCCACTGATCTTGTAGTCCCTTATAAGATTGCTCCATTGTTTTCATGATGATGGTACAATAATATGAATGAATGATCTCAATTTTACTGTTACAAAACCTTTCATGAATTATTTACATGTTTTTATAATTAATGTATATAACAATACTTAAATAATAAATGTAATGTAAATGCAAAAATGTATAAATGTAAAAATAAGAATGCAAACTTTGCAATGTAAAAGCATACATAAAAGTATGAATACAAAATGAAAATGCAAAGATGTGAAATGCAAATGCATGTATGAAAAGGTGTTACTCAAGAGTGATCATCTTAGAACATATTTCATTGAACACAAAAGTTTTCGTGCATTAAACAAAACTTTTATATATAGGGGATGGCTTTTACTCCTAATTTCTCTATTTCCCTTAAAAGCCATTTTAACTTCCACTCATGTTCAGGTGTGGAGTTATCCATCTGCTTCAATTCTCTCGCGAAGCCAGCTAAGTTCACCAGCTTATGAGCCACATTGCTTGCTTGACCAGTAATTTCCTTCGTGACATTGTCTTTTTCCTTCATCTTCTGTGTTAACTCTCAGGTTTGTAAACAATGTTGTTCATTTTTTCTTGTGAGAGATTCTTTATGTTCAAGAAGTTCTCGTACAAGATCTCCATAATCATCTAAACATTTCTTCAATGTTTTGTTCTTGGTCATAGTGGCTTTTAATTCAGTATCGATCTCAAGCTGATGAATCTGATATGATGCTTCCATGTTGGTCATAGTACTATTCAACCTTTGATTATCGACTTGATATTTTCTCGATTCCATGACAGTTGTATTGAGTCTTTCTTCTGCAACTCGTGAATTATGATAAAACTTCTTGGCTCGACCTTCATATATATTACAGTTCTTTTTCAGTTTGGTGACCCCTGTTATCCACTCTTCTGGGGTGTTTCCTATGCCAGCATTTTGAAAGGCTTGACTGACCTTCTGGAAATCTTCCTGCATGGTTTCTATTTATGTGCTCAATTTATCGTTTCCAATCTTTAAATGACGTATTTGAGCCTCGAACCTCGGTAAATCTTCTTCTCTCTGGGGGCCCCTACTGATACTCTTACCTTTGAAGACTTTTGGTATTAATCTAGCAGGACCTTCGGTTACCAAACTAGGGCGATCATTTACCATAAATTGTAAGGTTCCATGATCCAAAAGACTTTGGACTCGACGTTTGAAGGCAAGACAATTCTCGATGGTATGTCCTTGAGCTCCGGCATGATATTCACAATGAACGTTGATGTCATACCAATTTGGATACAGAGATTGGAATGGTTTTATGTAATATGGAGATACTTCTCGTGCTTCAAGTAACTTTTCATACAACTCTTTATATGATATAGGGATAGCATCAAAATGAGAACCACCTTTTGTCTTGGATTGAACCTGAGTTTTAGACATCGGGAGCAGACTAAACTTCGATGATTTCAGGTTACATGATTTCTTCTCATCTCTGGGAGCTTTTACAGTGGTCACTATTTCTTTGGTATTTCCAGACGATTTGTGAATACTAATGATGACTGTATGTAATTTCTCAAGTTGGTTAAGATCCGAAGTCCCTTGCGTATCTGACATTGCAAGGTTAAGTTCATTGAGCTCTCTCTCTTTCTGTGCAGGAATTTCTTTTCCTTTGTCCAAAACAAATATTCTATCCATCATCTTGGACATCTGCTCTCTTATTTCTCGTATCTCCTTTTGCTCTTCAATGGGCATACGATCTTTGGGTGCATAGCTCTCATCTATCCTCGAAGTTCCCTCAGGATGCCATTCCTTGGCCGCGTCATATTTTGTTTGATCATAAAACTTTTTGTCCATTTACAAATTCTTTCCAATTTGATGAACAGTCTTTCAAGTCAACACCTTTTGGTTATGCCATGATCATGTAATGCAGGCACAAAACAAAAGAAATCAATATAAACAAGTTAAAACAAAACAAAATGTATGAAAAATAAAAATGAGAAAGGAAATAAATAAATTGGTAAGTACCAATTAATGAAAAGAAAATATTCTACCTATCATGGTATATAATATATCCTAACCTCATGTTTTCTAGTTCCATGCTTTGTTTGGAAAAATTAACCTAACAGCATGATTACTAGTTCGCAGGCATTTATTCAGAGAGAAAAATAATAAATTAAATAAATTAAAAGCTAGAGCTTATTTCTTCTTTGTGTACACCTATGAACAGAGGTTCAGTACTATCTTAGATCAGGTGAATTTCTAGGGTTTATTATATGCAGAGTTTCAGTTCTAGGAGTAAAGGTACTCGAATTGTCCTTGTTGATGCCCCCTTGGGCTGTCAAACCCTCAATCCTAGTCCATTACAGACTTAAGCAGATCGAGTTCAATTCGAGGGGACACATTTCTCTATGCCTGACACGGAGAATAAATTCTCACGAAGACATAGAGCGTATGAACCCCGAAAGTTACTTGCTAGGTCTAACACGGAGAATAAATTCTCACGAAGACGTCGCTTTCATTCCCACTTAGAAGGGACAAGCTTGATTAGAAAGCTTATGTTATGCAATGCAAGTGTTGTGTGTGAGGAGAAATATTCAAACCTTTGACAAATAATTAAATGAAAAATTTAATATCTGAAAATAAAGTAAAAATAAAAAATATAAAAAATATTATAAAAATCATAAAAATTTGAAAGAAAATAATTTAAAATTAAATAAATGAATTTTTAATTTCTAATTAATAGAGACAATTTATAATTAATTTTAAAGTTTGACAGTCCCCAGCAGAGTCGCCAACCTGTCGTAACCGGTTTTCGCCCGGGCACGAAAATTTTACTCGGCTGGAAAAGTGATGTAAATAAATGGTTTTTAAAATGTTTTGGGAGTCGCCATCGACCTTTTGGGTAAGGTAGGTTGAATACCTAAAAATTATTTTTTAAAAGAGTTTTTAAGAAAATATCAGTTAAAAGATAAATTGATCTGCGTTTTAACCAAAAATTCATTCTTCTTAATAATAAAAAGGGATTCGTGGTCGGTTACGTTTAGGGAAGGATTAGCACCCCTACAACGCCCAAAATTAGTACTTATTAATTATAAATTGTCTCTATTATTAGAAATTTAAAAATTCAAAGATATATTTAATTTATAATTCTGTTTTTCAAATTTATAATTTTACAAAAATATATTAATATATAAATATAGGAGATATTTACTTATTTAAAAATATCAGAAAAGGGCTTCTAGGTGCCTTAAAACAGCTCTTTTCTTCGATATTAAAAAATAAATAAATATCAAAATATGATTATTTTTCTTAAAAGTAATTTATAAAATTAAATTTATAAATAGGATTTTTATTTAAAAAAACAAATACAAATAAATAAACAAATATTATTTATTATATATATTTATATGACTAAATAATAATAATAATAATAATAATTAAAGATATTTAAAAATAAACATATAAAATTAAAATAAGTAATGACTTAAATAAATAAAATTAAAACTAGGGTATTAAAATATAAAAAAATGATAAACTAAAATTAGGGATTAAATTATAACTTGTTAAAATTAAATGGTCTAATTCAAAATGTCATAAATCTAAGTGCTAAAGGTGCAATTTGTCCTTAATTAGTTATTCAGGACTAAAATATAATTAATTAAAATGATAAGGGACTAAATCAGTTATTTACTTTAATATATATAAACACTAATAATGACTAAATTATAAATTAAACAAAATTTGAAGACTAAATTAAACTAATCAAAAATTACTTTCAGTGACTAAAATGCAAAGTTACATTCTTGGAGTGACTGCGGGTATAGTTTACCTACGTGGGAAATTACACAAATACCCTCCCCAAAACGACGTCGTTTGGGAGAGGGTTTTTAAACTCCTAAATGGCTGACCCTTCGGGTCAGCCTCTCATTTTCTCCCTTTCTCTTTTCTCTCTAAAAATGAGAGAAGAAATTCTCTCTCGTCTCTCTCTTGCTTCCCTCACCAGAGGGAACTCCGGCAGCTGCCGGCCACCATACCCTAGCGTCAGACGTCGCCGCCGGCCACCGCTCACGGTGGCCGGAACTATACAATCTTATACCAAAAGGGAGCGCTAAACACCCCCAATACCGAATCCAACCTTACTTTTCCTTAAAAAGCTCCTAATCGGAGCAGATCTACAAGAATACCTTCGGGTTTTGGTGGTTTCAGGCGACGTTTGCTCTCCTCTGTGGTAAGTTTCTTTTACCTTTTCTTCTTCCCTCGATTTGTTGTTGACTGAGATCGTTAGTAGTTTGCTGTTGTTGTGTTCTGTTATTTATTTTTCTTCGTAGCTGTTTGTTCTTCTCCGTTGTTGTTCATATCTTTCTCTGTCCTCGTTGGTTGCTTCCTCTCTTTATGTCCCTCCTTTTTTTTGTTTGCAGGGGAACCGAGGCTTTATAGCCTCGGTGAGGCTCTCGTCGGACCAGTCCATAGGATGAAAGCCTTGGTGAGTCACCAAAGCTTTGCTGGTGACTCACCGTAGAGGCGACACGTGTGGCTGTCATCGTGGCAGCAGAGCTTCTGGAGGCTTCAACGACAAGGTGGCGTGGCACTGGAGTGTCGACAGCAGCTGTTGGACCACCTGGCAGAGACGTGATGTTGGCAGCGGCGGTTGGAAGCTTGAGAGGCGGCTGGGGTCTTCTGGAAGTAGCGGCGGCTGGGATGTGTCCCTAGGGTTATGAAACCCTAGGGTTTCCTTACTGGACTGCATCAGGACCGTTAGATTAGATTAGATCCAACGGCTGAGGATCTGAGGCGCTGAGATGAGATGAAGGAAGCCCTAGTAGTTTAGGGTTCTACTGGGCCATCTGGTCTGGTTCAAGTTGGGTGTGGGATTTGTATTTGGGCTCCCGGGATCTGGGCTTGTAATAATTATTTAATAATAATATATTATAATAATAATATTTATAATAATAATAATAATTTTAATAATAATAAATTAAGTAAAATGAAAAATCAGTGTTTACACAGTTGTCCATCATTTAAAAGTTTCATCTTACTAGGATCATGCATTATTACCGCAGCAGCAAAATCTCTTCTCATACTGAGCTGAAGTTCCGGAAATAACATGATTAGTGCAAAAGATGCATAAAAGTGGACATCATAGGTGTTCCGCATGTGATACTCAATTCCTTCAAGATAAAGGAATTGACCAATGTTTTCTTCTCCTTCTTGAAGCAAATTTGTTCCTAAAGCCGAATTTGATGCAATTGGAGTGTGTATTTGCTCAAGTATAGAAGTCATCCTTCCCAGAATGTCAATGGCAGTATAATTTTGATGGGGAACACCAGTAATGTTTTTCAATCCTAACTGAGATCTATCAAGGAAAACTTGCTTCCTCCAATGCTTACTAAACTATGGAGTGGTGGTGGTTCATCTGTGGTACAAACAAAAGGAGAAAGATTAGCACAAGTCCTTTAAGAAATCCAATTTTAAGAAATGAGTGCAATGTACAGACACCTGTCCAGATCGTCCCCCCTGAATTAAGATAATAGAGCTCACTGAATAAAGTGACAGGGTACCTGTTGAGGGGGTTAAAAAATTAGGGTCTGGTAGCACAGGTAATTGCAAACAATAAGACTGAACTAACCATTCAGGGGTCCTCTTGTCTTCAAGTACAGGCCCTTGCCATGCTTCAATCAGTGATTCCCAATGGTTGTGTTCTATGTTTCAAGAAAAATAAACATATCAAAATGCAAAATAAGTACTGTAAACAACTAGTTTGTGAGACTGGTGAACTTAAATTTTGAGGCTTGTTTTCATTAACAAAAATTTAGGATCCATTTGGTTCTAGAAAATATAGGCTATTTTCATTTTCTTAGAAAATAGAAAACTTGTTTGGTTGTAAAATTAGAAAATAAATGGAAATTTGAAAACATTTTCATTTTTATTACCAAGAAGAGCATCACGTGCAATATTTGCTGCAGCATTTCCTTCGGTTCCATAGAACTTCGTATAACGCCTGCAATACATACTAGTGGCGGATCTAGAAATTAAAAAATGGGGGTCCAAAATTTTAATGCTCATATTCTAAAAATTTTGGATATGCAAATTTTTTTATTTTTTCTATTTTCATTAACAAATTAAACTAAATTTAACACTTTTATCAAAATAATTGGTTTGCACATCCGCCCCTGATACATACGCTACTCATCAAGCAAATAAGGTTTCAAGTACGGAAATTTCTTCTACAAGTATGTTAACCACAAACCTGTAATAAGTCTTTCCACCTTGAAAGTTTACTTTAGGACAGTCCCACGCCAATGAAAACGTAACAGTACCTACAGCATCAGATGGAACCGTCACGGAAGCTGCAATGGCTGCACCGATAGAGGACCCTCGTTTCGAAGACACTGATGCTTCAGTAGATCTCAAATGCTCGAAAGAGCCATGCTACAAAAACAGTTTGAGATATCCTAATTTCAGTTTACCTTAACAAAGATTTAAGCACAAGTTTATCCGTGGGCAGCAGCAATGTAGAGAAAAGGTAGGACTTGGATAGTGCTAACTGCAAAGCAATCGCAGACTATTTGGCTAGAATCGAACTTGTTGAATAATTGTCGATGAAAAGGGTCATCAAAATTATTGTTTATAAGGAAGACTTATAGCTAATGATATGGAAAGTTAATGGCCTAATTGCATATAATAAGGGTTGTTGATAGGAACAAATAAGTTACATCGGTCGTTGACGGTTTACCCTTTCTGGTTCGGGCGGAGAGCCGTAACTAATGTAAGGATGACCCTTTCAGTCTTTCCTCGTGATATAAATGTCCCGTTATATGGAAACTGGTGTTAGACCTAAGGTCATCATGCTTGTTAGTAGGCTAACAGACTATACATATATGGATGTGAGTTATAAGATTTGACTCGGTCAAATATCACGTCAAAGATTGAGGAGTACAATCTCTGAAGAGCGATCTCAACGAAAGATGATTCCAGATATATTATGGTATCTCAGGGAGACTTCTGGAGGCTCTGATTAGAGGATGAAATCTTCAAGAAGGTTATCTCCAAAAGTATAACAAGAGTCATCAAAATTAGTAATTTTTATGGAAAACTTTAGCTAATGATATGGAAAGTTAATGGGCAAAGAAGAAATGAAAAGACAATGATCATAAAATGAATATACTGTGCACATGGAAATTGAGGGAAACAAAGTCATCATACCTCTTTTATTTCTTGCCACATTTCTTTTGCAGTTATGCCTTCTGAGTTCCCAGATACCAGAAAGCAAGGGTATTCTGAAACACGAATAACATCGGTCTCCTGCGGTGCGATTGCAAATGTCACAGGAGGTAGCTCATCTGCAGTACTGTACCAGTAATAAAAGGTGTTACTTCTGGAAACTAAAAAACAGCAGTGCAAAGCTATTCAACAGATCAAACCAAGCCGAAACATTCCCCCCCCCCCATCTTCACTGATGACCTTACATGTGATGTAAAAGGACACCGTGCACACCATCCTTCATCCTAGCAAAATCGGTTCCTTGACATGTTAGTATAAAAATTATGCTACAAAGAAGAAGAATATTCCGACCGGGAAGAAACTAATAGATAAGCACAGACGGACACACGCGTCTATGTGTGTGTGTCTACATAAGCTTAAGGAAGTATGACACATTATTATTGAATTATAATGACAACCAGAAAATTCAGATACTCCTCCCACGGAATTCTGAGAAGATATGCACAAAATTTTTGAATGAATGGTAGATGCTAATGGTAAACTGAGTGGTAGATGCACAAAATTCAGAAAATTCAGATTTATTAAATCGGTTTTTGAATTTTTTTTTATAATCATTGGTATCTGATCTCGACTAATCCAGATCGAGTTCTGCAGAGACAATGACGACCCTCTCAACCCAGTTTGCTCCATTAGCAAACGTCATGATTCAAACTCCTTACCTTACTTAAGGGATCTAGTACCTCATCCCACTAAACCAATTCGTAGGCGGTTGAAAATTAATTTTTTAATTGAAAATATTAAAGAATGAGTTTTGAAATTAGAATAAGGACTAAATTATAAAGGAAAAAAAATGTGGACCAAATAATTACCTTCATTTCTAATCACCCAAACGCAATTTTTACTCTTTAAAATTTCTGACGAATCATCAAGATTTTCCATCTTTTTCTCTCTTTTCTAACTTATTTTCAAGAGAATTCTCATCAATCAATCTCCTAATTCATTTTCTACTTCAACTAAGGTAAAATCCATCTTCGTAATCATGAATCTAAACGATTTTGTTCAAAACAGGTTTTGATCCTTTGTAATAATAAATTCGAAAAATTACGAGTTTCTTGAAGATCTTGAATCTTTAGTGGTAAAATTCAGTTTTCTTTGTTAAATATTGATTTCTAAATGATTTTTGGTTTTTTTTATAGATTAAGAAGTTTATAAATTGATTTTAATTAATCAAATCAAGTTCCTAAAAATTTGATGATTTTGTTTAGTGGTTTCATGAGATTTCTATAAAAAAAATTAAAATATGAGATTTAAAGAACTAGATCTGATTTTGTTCATCCTAAATGGATTTTAAGAGGTGATTAAAGCTTAAGAAATCAATAAGAAGGCAGTCAATGAGTGTTCTAAGTCGCTGTTGATTTGCACGATTCGTTGTGTTAATCTCAAGCTTAGGATTAGGTTGATCTCGTGATACTTATGTTCAAAATAATGACTTATTATGTATTTAATCTAAAATATTGGAAAGGGTAAAAGTTCAATTTTATTTAAATTTAAACTAATAAGGACCTAAAATGCTATTAAACCAAAAATTTTAAGATATATTGATCCGTCCCATTTAGCTCTATATGCATTATAGTGACATTTGATAGTGCAATCTAATATGTATATATAGGGTGTTGGAGAGTCATGCTACACTTTGATAGGAACATGATCGACTCTTTGAGTCAATAATAAGACGTTATAAAGAATTCTTGTATCCGATGTTTGTATTGACACTATGTTTCATATGAAAAAAAAAGTCAATAAATTAACGATGAAGAGCTTAATTCAATTCATGATATGATATGAAAGAGTAAACATGTTGTATAGTATCATTAGGGGTGTAAATGAATCGAACATGAATAAATAAGGCAATGTTCGTGTTCGTTTGTTTATTTTTAAAGATGTTCATGTTCGGTTCGTTTTCATTTAAATTTTTAATATCGTGTTCATATTCGTTTATTTATTTTTGAAGATGTTTGTGTTCATTCGTTTCGCGTTTGTGAACATGTTCATGTATATGTTTGTTTAGCGTTAGTGAACATGTTTGCTTAACGTTCGTTTAGCATTCACGAACACGTCGGTTTAGCGTTCACGAACATGTTCATTTATATATTTAGAAATTAAACAAAACCAACTAGTGCTAAAGAAAAATGTTAAAATCACGTCACTAGTGTTTAAACTCCTTAAGCTTCACAGTTTAAACTCTAAATTTCATCACGTGTTCAATTTAATCCCTACATTCACTAATATTTAAAATGTAAAAATAAAATAAAATAAACGAGCCATTTAAAGAGCTTGTTCATGAACATAAACAAAAGAGTTTATTCGTGAACATAAACGAATTGAACACACCTCTATTCGTGTTCGTTCGTTTATTATATGAACATAGAAATTTTATTCATAGTCATTTATTTAACTTAATAAACGAACGTTATACGAACAGTTCACAAACAATTCACCGAACGTTTTGTTCATTTACTCTCCTCATGTGAGAGTGTGTTGCAAAAATGTATGTGTTCTTTGTATAGTATGCTTTTGATTAATCTATATTATCTATATAGTATGCTTTTGATTAATCTACGATATTGTGTTGTTTATGGTGACTAAAGACATTCATTGAACTTCAATAAGCTCACACTCAATTTTTATTGAATTTGCAAAACAAAAAAAAAAAGTTGAGGATTGTGAAGTGATCTTAAAAAGAAGTTGATAACAAAACCAAACTAATAGTCTGGAAAGTTTGACATGTTCAAGATGATTGATATGTTAATATGTTTATTCAAAATCCTAAAGTAACAACAGAATGCGTGATTGATATGTTGGTAATTTATGTTTAAGTAGGTGTTTAAGCATGCTGTTAGATTTGATATGTCAAAATCTTAATTTAGATGAATTTCATTGGCTGTATCAATCACGAATGGTGAATAAGGTTAAATACATTTGTTGGGATGGTTAGATGACTAAAGATGTTGAATTTGACAAAATGAGTTCCTAAAAAATAATTTGAATTGCATAAATAAACTTTTAATCATCTTGACATACTCAAATATGAATTTGATGTTATGATGTATGATTATGTGTTGTTATGTTATGCATGACATATGTTCATTATCATTAGAATCAATGAATTGCATGTTACGTAATCAAAAAAAGTAAATATTCAAAAAAAAATTCTGTAATTTTTCATAAAAATGATTAATCCGTTGTAAAAATGATCGATCCGTCGAAAAAATATTGACCACTTTAGCCTTTTTTGTCTGGACACGATGAATTACTTAGTTTTAAGTGACTTGATGAATTAGTTAAACATGAAGAAACTTAATCAACATGCTTGATGAGGTTACTTGTATGCTAAGAAACGAGTCATAATTGTTGTGACTAATATGTGTTTGACATCATTGAAGCATGCTGATTGAATGGTTTTGAAAAATTTTAGTTACTTTTATTTTAATTAAGTGAAAATATATGTTTCGAATGTGAACTATTTCAATGATTAATATGATGTCTGATATTCGAATCAAACCGTTCCTACCGAATATCGGGTATCACATGCCAAATGAGACATGCTGCCGACAACCAACAACATTCTTTTGTTAAATACAGAGAGAAAAGGATATGTTGCTTACTTGGCAAGCTCCGGACTTGCTGGGCACAATACACTAGAATACTTTTCGCCGCTTGAGCGTGAAACAAAACCCTACAATAAACATTTAAAATCGAGTCACTTCTTATTTAAAGAAGCATAGTGAACTAGTTTTTTTTCATTTTGTTTTTATTTTTATTATTATTATTATTATTATTTTATTTGTTTATTATTATTATTATTATTATTATTTTATTTTATTATTTATTATTATTATTATTATTATTATTACTACTATTATTACTATTACAAGAGCTCAAATAGACCGGCCTAGTTACAAATCTCGGAGCCCAAGCCCATCCGAAACCCTAAACCCAGTTAGGGTTTGTGTTTCATGCCCCAGCCACCTCTCCTTGTCCACCGTTGGATCTGGCTTAGATCCAACGGTCCAGATAGTCCTAGTAGAAACCCTAGGGTTATGATACCCTAGGGTCACATGGCCACCGTTCGTCAGCCAGCCGCTGCCACCGCCTCGACCTCTGCTGCCACGACGCCAACTGAAGGCTCCAGAGATCCCAACCAACCACCCACGTCGCAAGCTATAGGGTGAGTCACCACAATAGTTTGGTGACTAATCGAAAACCTCCATATTACCCGGTCCGAAGGAGGCTCGGTGGTCGCTATAAAAGCCACCGAACCTGCGAAACGAAAAGACAGAGAAAAACGAAAAACACCAACAGCAAGCAACAAAACCAAAGAAAATAAAAAGTAGAGAAGAAGAAGAACTTACCCTTGAAGCTTCGATCATCGCCGGAAACACCAAACGTCGTCGGAGAACTAAAAATACCAAAGGTATTTTCTTAGATCTACTCTGATTAGGAGATTTTTAGGGGAAACTAAGGCTAGGTTCGGCTTTGGGTGTTTAGGGCTTCGTTTTGGTGTATTTTGGGATTTTTCGCGGCGGTGATCGGCGCCTGAGCACGGTTGTCGGCCGGAAGTTAGACTCCCTCCGGTGGAGGGTTTAGAGAGAGGCGAGAGAGAATTTTAATTCTCTCTCTTAGAGAGAGAAATGAATGAGAAAAATGAGGAAAATCGGCCTAAATGGCCGGTTAAAAGGGTTTAAATACTCCTCTATGAAAGACGTCATTCTGGGGAGAGGTCTATGTGTAATTTGATAAGGGTAAAACTCTTTCCGCAACCATTATAAATTTATAACTTTATATTTTAGTCACTGAATTCAAATTATGATTATTTTAATTTGGTCTGTGAATTTTATTTACTTTATAATTTAGTCATTTACATAATTATATATATTTTAGGTAAAATAACCGAGTTAGCCATTATAATTTTATTAATTAATATTTTAATCTCGAACAACATGTTTTAATTTGTTTTAATTTAATGTTCGAATTTGGTATATGTTTATTTTAGTCCCTAAATTAATAATAGGTAAAATAGCATGTTTAGCCATTATAATATTAAATAAATAATTACGAATTAGGGCATTTAAGTTTAATATGTTATAATTTAATCACTAATTTTAAATACTTTCATTTTATATTTTAATACTATAGTTTTAATTTTATTTATTTTACTCACTATTTAGTTATATTTTAATTTTATATGTTTATTTTCAATATATTTAATTATTATTATTATTATTTAGTCATATAAATATATATATATATATAATAATAATAATATTTATTTATTTATTTTATTTTTATTTGTTTTTATTAAATAAAAATATTATTTATAAATTTAATTTTATATAAATTACTTTTAGGAAAAATAATCATATTTTAATATTTATTTATTTTTTAATATTAAGAAAATGACTGTCTTAAAGCAACTAGAAGTCCTTTTCTGATATTTTTAAATAACTAAATATCCTACTTTTATAAATTATATATATTAATTTATTTTATTTTAATTATTTTAATTATTTTTAGAGAAATATTTTATTAATATTTATTTTTTAATATTAAGAAAATGATTGTCTTAAAGCAACTAGAAGTCTTTTTCTGATATTTCTAAGTAAATAAATATCTTATTTATAAAAATAAATAAATATATATATATATATATATTTATAAAAGTTAATACATTTTTCTTAAAATTATAGTAATAAATTTGAAATCAAAAAATTATGAATTAAATATATCTTTGAATTTTTAATTTCCAATAATAGAGACAATTTATAATTAATGAGTACCAATTTTGGGCGTTATAGGGGTGTTAATCATTCCCTAAACGTAACCGACCACGAATCCTTTCTTTACTAAATTTTTTTTTGTTATACGCAGATCAATTTATCTTTTAAATTATGTTTTCTTAAAAACTATTTTAAAAGATTATTTTTAGGTATTTGACCTACATAACTCAAAAAGGTCAATGGCGACTGCCAAAATATTTTTTAAAATCAAAATCATTTATTTATTCATTTTATTTTTCACGCCAAATAAAAATTCGTACCCGGGTAAAATCCGGTTACGACAGCTTGGCGACTCCGCTGGGGACTGGTCAAGCTTTGAAATTAATTATAAATTGTCTCTATCAATTAGAAATTAAAAATTCATATTTATTTAATTTATAATTCTTTTCTTTCAAAATTTTTATTACTTATGATTTTCATAATATTTATTATATTCTTTTATTATTAATGTTTTTATTTTATTTTTAGATATTAAATTTCATTTTTTATTTATTTGTCAAAGGTTTGAATATTTCTCCTCACACACAACACTTGTACTTCATAAATAAGCTTTATAATCAAGTTTGTCCCTTTTAAGTGGGAGTGAAAGCGACGTCGCGGAAAGGTCTGCCCTCGTGCATCATCGGGAAGCAGAAACGGTTTCCGGTTACTGTTGAACCACTCATAATAACCTTCAGCAACACTCAATAGGTCAGGTAAAATAGGCTCTCTACGGGGAAGGCACCGATGTCGATTCTCCCACAACACGACCCACTCATGATGCCTCACCAGTCAATTTGTATCTGTCTTGCCGTGTCTATCTAAGCTATGCAACTCGTCCATATTGCGAGGTGCTTCCGTAATTGGTTGAAAACAACCAAACTGCTGGAGCACGCGATTAGTAGAGTGCCACTCGACGATCGCATAACAGATCAGAGGGACCATCACCATCCAAACATCTGATGGGCCCCTCAACTTAGGTAGGATCACTGCCCTCACATCATCAGTAGAATATGACACCCACTCAAACTAAAACAAATATATATAATTTTTACCAAAATAATAATCTAAAATCGATTTTTAAACATTAAAATTCATATTTGTGTGCCAACCTGCTGATCGATGAGCACCCTAATTTTTTCTAAATCATCAGGTAGCTCCTGATGATTTTTCCTATCAGTAGACCACCTATTCAAGGAAAAAAATTATTATACGCTATATAAAATTATTAATATACAAAATCAGTTTTATAATTACCTCAGAAGTAGTGGAAATACGAATGGGTTCTTCACAACGAGATATAAAAAGGGCAATTGATATCATGCCCAAGACTGCAGCAGCAGGAGACATTCGCCGATAGCATTACGCCTGTAGTCAGTGGCTCCACACATCTCCCTGTACATCAAAGCCAAAACTGTCGAGCCCCAACTGAATGATCCGGCCAGACGAAAGTCACTAAGATGTCGCAACCACATGTAGTGAACTAGGTTGCACGATTTGTCTGGCATCAGCAACCCTCCTATCAACTGCAGTATGCATGCCCGTGCATACATCTTAACTTCATCCTCAGAGGCATCTGCGCTCAACTCCCGAAAATTGGCATCTAACCAATTTAACGGTATCCTACCTCTGATAAAACTTTCTGTGACACGTCCTAGATTATCCCGGCACAAAGTAGTCCAGGAACCCTGCGAGATCCCTGATATCACATCTCCATCCACCAGAAGCCCTAGGTGCATAGCAACATCCTCAAGTGTAATCGTGCACTCTCCGTACGGAAGATGGAATGTGTGGGTCTCCGGCCTCCACCGCTCTACTAAGGCAGAAATAAGGTTTGGTTCTATCTTACAGTGACCCTGATATCTACCTATGTAACCAAATCCAGCCTCTACTAAATACGGCAAGACACAGCTAGGTATCACTAACTTAAGATTCCTAATAAAATGATCTAATACACGGTCCTTCTCCTAAAAAAATAATAATTACACAAATTAATTCTTAATCTAATAATCATGCATTAAATAAATCAAAAAATTATTACAAATAATTTAAATTGAATTAAAACGTTAAAATGTTACCGTATCAGCAAAGTGTCGAGATATATGATTTCCATCCAAGCGAAGTAGACCGCCTTCCATTATGTAGACACCCGTTTTGTCCGGGATGCTATCATTATTATTATTATATTATTATTTTATTATTAATAATAATGTTAAAGTTGTTTATGTTATCATTTTGCAGGCCAAGGTACGCCAAGCACAATTCAGGTCCCAAATTACAAACAGTGCACGGCAGCCATGGAGATTGCCAATTTTGAACATGTTCTAAGCATCTTCGGTTTCTGAAGTCTTCGTAACAGTTATTCAATTATCTCTTAACTTTCCAACGTACATTGAACCGCATCAATCCGATATTTGGAGCTCGAGATATGGTTAAATTAATGAAGACAGTGCAGGCTGGAAATTGTCCAGTGGGCAGATCACGACATTCAGATGTATTGCCAATTTTGAACATGTTCCAAACATATTTGGATGTTGAAGTCTTCTTAACAATTATTCCATTATCTCTTATCTTTCCAACTCACTTTGAATCGCATCAATCCGATATCGGTAGCTCAAGATACGCTCAGATAGATAAAGACTGTGCAAGCTGAATACGGGATTTACGAATTTCAACAAAAAATTGTTTTTACTTTGCACAATATACACGTTGGGAACAGATTTTTTATGAACATGGAGACATATACACGTTGGAAAAACATGTTCCAGCTAGGAGACAAGCACTCACCAGCACATGTGGCCGCACAGTACCTCACGCCAGCCCACACCATGTTGTTTCTGCACTAGCAGTCTATTAATGGAGCACTAACTCTATTATACTGCCACCACTAATATTTGCTGGCCACCACTAATATTTGCTGGCCACCCATGTTTTGTTAAGTGTCCATATTCTGCACAAAGTCAATACTTGCTCAACCAAATATCACCAAACACAGAGAAAATCAACATGCAGACAAAGTATTCGGTAAAGAAAGTATTGATAAAATGGAGAGGGGCTCGGTTTTTCAGAGAAAAAGAAAAAAGATGGAAAACACTGGAGGCGACCGTTTATCACGGGAGGAGAATCAAAAAACAAAAAACGAGAGGTTAGCAATCAAGAAAAGGAGGGGCAGTTGAGCAAAGTTCCATCAAAAAAAAAATTCTATGTAATCAGGGTATTTCAAAAAACCCGGGGAAATAGATTGTAAAAAAAATTGACCATTGTATTCAGGGAAGTCGAGAAAGCAATTGAGATACAAGTTGAGATTTAAGGTATTTTTTATTTGTTTTCGTTTTCCCGTTTTTTCCAGGTGTGTGTGTGTGTTCAAAACAAATAAAGAGAAGAAGAGGAATAGAGCGGATTTACCTAGGTTGTGAACGCCGGTGGGGCCTCGTCGGCTCCGTTTCGTGGATGTTCGGGTTCCACTGTTGAAGATGAGGGGGAGGAGTTAGAGAGTTGATTTTTAGACTTTAAAGCTCGAAGCGAAATAAGAAAAGAGATTTAGACCCTTACCTGTTTAGCCGTTGTTCTCACCGGAGTCGAGCGAGCGTGGAGGACGAGAGGCTAAGTGGTTAAATCCCGAACAGTGGGTTTTGGGTAGTTTTTTGAGAGAAATCGGTTGAGGTAGCTAGGTCTAGGTTTAGAGGGTTTGGTTTGGTTTCAGGCCTCACCGGTATGGTGGCCGTGCTGTGGCCGGTGGCAACTCTTGGGTCTTTGGGGTACGGCCGTGAGTGAAGAAGAGATGGTGGCCGGTCGAGATTTATTTGGCTTGAGGAGCCATTATTTCCGGCAGTACATGAGAGATGGAAAAGAGTGAGAGGGACTGCCTGAGAGAAAAGAATAGTGCGATATTGCTATAGGGTTTAGCTTAGTTTTAAAATAATATAAATATTATTTAATTAAAATGGCAATAATTCAGTGCATCAAACCATGCTTTTATAAACAAGGGTAAATAAGTTATGCAGTCCCTCTTATTTTGTCTCCATGTCACTTAGTCATGCCTTCATTTATTTTTCCTTTTAATTTTGGTTTACATCTTTTGGTAATTTTAATTTTAGTCCCTTATGGTAATGATTTGTTTTAATTTTGGTTCCATTATTTATTATGTGTGTTATTCATGTGTCCATTTCAATTAGCATTTTGTTTGTATTTTAGATAGTAAAATTATGTCTAATATAATTTAGTTATCATTTTAAAATGTATTATTTTCTTTATAGTTTGGTAGGCTATGTTTTTATTTCTGCATTTGATTCATATTTGTGATGCATATTATATATATATATACAGTATAATGTGTGGTAATAAAATAGGTATATAATTTTTATTTTAAAGTGTCATATTGTAGGAATGTTTTGTATATATTATTTGTTAAGTGTTTTTTTTAATTTATTTTTGCATGTTAGCCTCATATGTACGATTCAACCAATTTACATAATTGAATTAAGGGTAATACCCTTTTAATTTAAATTCGTTTTAAGTGGGCTGTCTTAACTATTAGAGGTCCGTTTCTAACGATTTTAAATTAAAAATGTATCCCATTAGTGACACCTAAAAATTGATTTATCACTTTAAAATTTTGGAACGGAAGATAAAGAAATGTTCGGCTATTTAAATTTATCGAGAAAAGGTTGTTATAACTATTTAAGATCTGGTCTCGATATTTGTAAATAATCGAATATTTTTTATCTTTCTAAAGGTTGTATCTTTCTAATGGTTGGGTAATTTTAATTTAATCTGTTTTGGTGTTTATGAATGTTGTAAATATGTATGTTATTGTTTTATTGGGGATCATAAATCAAATTAAAATTGAACTTGTAAATTTCATTGCAAAGACATTAGTTAATCGATGAGGTACCGATTTAGGGCGTTGTGGGGGTGCTAATCCTTCCCCGCACGTAACCGACTCCCGAACTCGAATTGTTGTAACGCAGACTTCAATTTGTTGTTTTAATTAAAATTAATTTTTTTATTTAAAATGACAAAACATTTTTGGGTGTCCAATCACACCCTAATCAAAGATTGGTGGCGACTCCTCGAACCATATGTTTTTATCGTAAAGGAATTTCTAAATTTTCGAAACAAAATGTTTTCTAAAATCACAATGTTTTTAATAAAAAAATCAATTAAAGATATAAATAATTAAAAATGACGTGGTTTTCCAACTCCTAAAAATCGTTTCGACAGCTTGGCGACTCTGCTGGGGAAGTTTTTAGAGAGTCAGGCCTATAGTTGATTAATTGATTATCTTTGCAATTGAAAGTTATAAATTCGTTCTAATTTGATTTTTGATCCCTATTTGATTTTAATGTTGTTGTTCGGAATTTGATTAACCAATAAATAGTTGTACTGATCTGTTTGCTAATGGTTTCAGATTAATTTTGTGTTTAAAGAGGATTGATTTTTTTTGAGTGCTTTGTGATT
The DNA here is from genome assembly GCF_006381635.1 of Hibiscus syriacus. NCBI lineage: Eukaryota > Viridiplantae > Streptophyta > Magnoliopsida > Malvales > Malvaceae > Hibiscus > Hibiscus syriacus. The sequence goes on along the minus strand of NW_024062692.1, from coordinate 2,190,473 downwards.
ATTTGTTGTTTTATTTTCGCTTTTCCTCACACACTGCACAATTGCATTTGCATAACATGAGCTAAAACCCCGCTCTGTCCTATTTAAGTAGGAGTGAGAGACTACTCCCTCGTGTGGTTTTCACCTCCGCATGGGATAGTGGATCACTCTTGGAGCTCACGCCTTATGGTCCTCGTGATGGTATTCACCTCCGCATGGACATAAGGAGGTGTGTTCCCTCGAAATTGAACTCGATCCTTAAAGCCTGTGATGGGCCAAGATTGAGGGTTCGACAGCCCAAGGGGGCACCGACAAGGACAATTCGAGAACCTATTACTTTAGAACCGAACCCAGCATATAGTAAACATAGAGCCTGAACTTAGGTCGAGCCTAACCCGAACCTTAAGAATCCCGTGAGGAGTGTACACAAGGAAAAGCTTTTGGGTCATTTATTTTCGTTTTTGTGAATAAATGCAAGCGAACTAGAAATCATGCGGTTAGGTTTATTTTCTCGAACAAGCATGCGAATTAGATATCATGCGGTTAGGATTATTTGCAAATAACAAAAGCATGGAGGTAGATATCATGTCGGGTAGGATTTACTAAGCATGATTGGGTAGTCAGCATGTGAGGGTAGGTTTTATTTGTTACGATACTCGTTATTTTGTTGTTTATATTATGTGTACTAACCCATTTTGGTTTTATGTCTATTTTATTTTTAATTTATTGCATTTGCATATTCATGTCATCCAAAGGTGTTAATTCGCAAGTGATTGACTAATAAGAAGGCTGGTCATAATGAGGCAAGAAATTCTTAACCATGTAATCAAAATCGAAGATCCGGAGGCGTTCAGATGATTTATGAAGAAGAATATCTGATGAATGAAGAAATTTGAACCTGATTGAAGACCGATCCACGAAGAAAGACATCCTGAAGATGTTCCCTCAGGAGATAGATGCAGTAATGCCAAAGACGAGAAGACCCTTCACAAAGACGTAAAGAGCACTTTCCATTGAAAGTGGAGATGTAGATCCCAAGATTCAATCCAAGGACAACCGATTCATCAAATGTGATAAAATACGCCGACCATTTTGGAGATGCAATGCTAGATTCTATGAAGAGTACGGTTCAAGTAAATGAAGAATCACAATTGTATTTTGATTACATGGTGTAAATAAATCTTGTTGTCTAAATGAAGGTTGTTCTATAGCGGTCACTGTTGGGATTAACACCTTTTGCATTTGCATTTGGCATCCACATTTGCATTCGCATTGCTTTAATTTAAGCATTTTTACATGCATCAATCATGAAAACATGAGAGTAACTCGTGAAGGAACTGTGGCAGAGAAATATTGGGAAAGTCCAAGCATCACTATAATACAAGGGAGAGAGCCATGGAAGATAGGATTGCTCAAATTGAAAAAATTCAACTGCAGTTGCAAGATGATCTAAGGAAAATGCAAGAGGACATGCTTAAGGATCAAGAAGATATGATGTCTAAGTTGACAAGTTTGTCGGAAGGGAGAAACCCAGAACATGGAAAGGCCCCTGAGCAAATAACTGGAGAACCACTTTATCCTCCAGGGTTTACCCCAGTACAGTCTCAAAATGTCCAAGGAATGTCTGTCCCTACCAAAGTGCACATCAATCCCGTTGGCGTTGCTGTGAATCTTCAACCGGAACCTAGTTCGCACCCCGAAGAAAGTCCATGTCACCAAGTCTCGGACCTTGATGAAGAGGCCAAAAAGAATGAAAACAAACAATTTCGGGAACAATTCGAACAATTAGCAAGTGAAGTCCAGATTATGAAGGAATGCACCAGTATGTATCGATTGGACGCTAAAGAGTTTAGTTTAGTTCCTGATTTGGTCATGCCTCCAAAATTTAAAACTCTCGACTTCGAGAAATTCGACGGTACTAGATGCCCTTCTGCCCATATTACAATGTTCTGCAGAAAAATGACTGGGTACATAGGGGACGATCAGCTTTTGATCCATTATTTCCAAGAAAGCTTGACATGCTCAGCTTTACGATGGTATAACCAACTAAAAAGAGCTGATATTAGGTCATGGAAAAACCTTGCTAAATCCTTTCTCGACCAGTATGAACATGTGAAAGATGTCAGGCCTAACAGATTGGTGTTGCAAGGAATGAAGAAGAAGCACAGTGAAAGTTTCAGACAATATGCTCAGAGATGGAGGGAGGTAGCAGTGCAAGTGCACCCACCATTAGAAGAGGAGGAAATGAATATGCTTTTCATTAGTACTTTGAAGGCTCCTTTTCTCTCTCACCTTATCGGTAATCCTTCCCGAAGTTTTTCTGATATAGTTACGACAGGAGAAATGATCGAAATGGCAATTAAAAGCGGGAAGCTCGAGGGAGGAGAGTCCAGCAACAAGCCACTAAAGAGGGAAAAGGAAAATGAAGTCACCAACGTGAGCCAGTACTATTCCAATAACATCACAATGTCCCAATCTCAGGGAACGGTAGCACCACCTCAAAATGACAATAGACAAGGGGCAAGGGACCCGAGGAGAGGGAGGCCTCAATTTGATCCAATTCCTATGACTTATAAGGAGTTATTTCGTGATTTATACGATCGACATCTAGTCTCTCCTTATCATGTGGTACCCATACAACCTCCTTATCCAAAATGGTACGATGCTAATGTTAAGTGTGATTACCATGGTGGGAATCCCGGACATTCTATTGAAAATTGCACTGCATTCAAAAGGGTCGTCCAAGCTTTGAGAAGGAGGAATGTTATCAATTTTGGTGACAGTGGACAACCAAGTATATCCCAAAATCCATTGCCAATCCATGCAGGAACTGGAATTAACGCAATCGCTGAAGGAAAAGGATGAGTTTTGTATTGAACAATCGGACTGTGGAGAAGCTGCATGTAGTTTATAAATCTTTTGCAGAGGAGCGCGCTATAACTTTTTTCTATTGTCCATACCCTGGGGCAATAGGTGATCTGATGTAAAGGGTTAAGCTGTGTGTTTTTACTTGCTTTTAATAAAGGATGCATTCCATTGGTCCAAAATGGCAAACATTCTCCCATGCATTTCATTTTTGGTTGTATAATGTATATATTATTTCTTTCTACTTACTTATATGGGAAAAGATTCTCCCATATATATATATGTATGTATATTCTCTTCCGGTATTCTTTCAGGAACTCAGATATCAATGATACAAATGCTAATGATTCTGACCCGGAGATTGATTTCGAGATGCCCATATGTCAAGGGGAAGTCAAAGGTTGTGATGACAATGAGGGATGTGAACTACCTTTGGAATTACTAAAGATGGTGGAACAGGAAGATAAACAAATTCTGCCTCACGAAGAGCTTACAGAGATCTTGAATCTGGGTACAAATGAGGAAAGAAAGAAGTAAAGATTGGTACCACCCTATCTGCTAGAAGGAAGACATAGCTTGATGGAGTTGCTTCAAGAATTTAAAGATGTATTTGCTTGGTCATACGAAGATATGCCAGGTCTGGATACAAGACTGGTTGTCTATAAATTGCCGATAATGCCTAATGTTTTCTCGCAGTGGCCAAATATCCTGAGTGGGTGGCGAATATTGTCCCAGTGCCAAGGAGGGATGAGAAAGTTCGAATGTGTATCAACGACAGAGATCTCAGCAGAGCGAGTCCAAAGGATAATTTTCCTTTGCCACATAAAGACACTTTAATGGATGATACCGCTGGAAATTCTTTATTCTCATTTGTGGGTGGTCTCCCTAGCTACAATCAAATTAAAATGCACTTTGAAGATATGAAGAAAACGATGTTTGTAACTAATGGGGGCACCTGCATTGTATGGAAGATTAGCCCGTTGGCAAATCCTGTTGCCTGAATTTGATATCCAGTTTGTAAACCAGAAAACGGTTAAAGGGAGTGCCATAGCAGAATTCATTGTAAGTAGGGCTTCCGAACAATATGAACCGTTGAATTTTGATTTCCCAGATGATGATTTAATGGCTATCTCGATGGAAGAAACAATTGCATCCACTAGGAAATACTGGAAGATGAACTTTGATGGCGCTTCAAATGCCTTGGGGCATGAAATTGGGGCAATCTTGGTCTCACCAGATGAAGAGCATTATCATTTTACCAGTCGGCTCAATTTTGATTGTACAAACAATATGGTCGAGTATGAAGCTTGTGTCATGGGTCTTAGAGCTGCTATTGAACTCAAGGTGAAAATACCCAAGGTATATGGCGATTCAGCTCTCGTAATCTACCAACTCAGAAGAGAATGGGAAACAAAAGATCCCAAACTGGTGGAATATCGTAAATTAGTCTTGGAACTTATTGAAGAATTTGAAGAAGTGACTTTCAATTACCTCCCCAGAGAAGAAAATCAAGTGGCAGATGCATTGGCTTCTCTGGCAGCAGCCTTTAAGATGAACGAGCATGCAAATATGATGCCTATTGAGATAAAAGCTTATGAGTGTTCACCCCACTGCTTTAGTATTAAAGAAGAAGAAGAAGCTAGAAGGCCTTAGTATTAGGGTATCTTGCAATATATAAGGTATCAAAGTTATCCCGAGTAGGCGACCAAGAATGACAGCGGGATATGTGCCCAATGAGGAGACCCTATACGAGAAAAACTTGAATCAAGTCCTATTAAAGTGTGTGGACATTGAAGATGCCAAGACCGTTCTTGAAGTACATGAAGGAGTATATGGCACCCATGCTAATGGAATTACGGAGATAGAATGCACACCCCTCCTCATTAGTTGCATGTGATGACAGCCCCGTGGCCGTTTTCTATGTGGGGACATGGATGTTATTTTGCCGAAAGCGTCAAATGATCATCGCTTTATTCTGGTAGCAATTGATTACCTCACCAAGTGGGTAGACGCAGCTTCCTATGGGAGTGTTACCCAGTCAACGGTATGTAAGTTCTTGAAGAAGAAAATCATCTGTGGATATGGCTTACCGGAGAGGATTACTTCTGACAATGCATAGAATTTAAACGTCAAGATGATGAAGTCTGTCTATGAGCAATTCAAAAGAGAGCATCATAATTCCCCTACTTATCGCCCGGAGATGATTGAGGCAGTAGAGACAGCTAATGAGAACATTAAGAGGCTTATTGAGAAGATGACTGAAACTTATAAAGATTGGCACGAGAAGTTGCCATTTGCTCTGTTTGTCTATCGGACTTCTGTGCAGACGTTAACTGGGGCAACTGTTTTCTTTGGTTTATGGGATGAAAATTGTCCTACCTATTGAGGTGAATTTCCTTCACTTCGGATCTTGTCAGAGGTGAAGCTAAATGATGCAGAATGGGTACAGGCCAGATATGACCAACTGAATTTAATTGAAGAAAATAGATTGAAAGCTATTTGTCATGGTCAGATATACCAGAAGCGGATGATACGAGCACATGGTAAGAAAGTTCTCCCTCGAGAAGTCCATGAAGGGGATCTGATGCTCAGGAGGATATTGCTCGTTCCAAAAGATTTCCGAGGGAATTGAATGCCCAAGTGGGAAATATCCTATGTTGTCAAGAAAGCCTTTTTTGGGGAGCTCTAGTCTTGATTGAGATGGATGAGTCCGAATTACCTTATCCAGTGAACTCCGACGCAACTAAGAGGGGTTTTGCTTAAAGATAAAAAAAATGAAAAATGAAAAAAATGAAAAAAAAATGAAAAAAAAATGAAAAAATGAAATATAAAAATGGAAAAAATGGAAAAAAATAAAAAAATAAAAAAGAAGAAGAAAAAAAGAAGAAAAAAACGAAAAAAAATAAAAGGGGGTTCAAGATGCAAACTCGAAAAGGGCATTTTGAAACCAAATGAGATCAAGTTGAAAACCCGCAGAGGGCGGCTTGAGTTAAATTCAGAATTCGTGCATGGTGGAGGTTCTGAATTATTTTTGGAAGTGGAAAGAGCTCATGACATGAGTAGTGACAATGATAGTTGGTGATCAGGATTGAGACTAAAGATTAACGAGTCTCTATGAAAGCAACCAGAGGAGAAATAGAATGCACATGAGATTCAACACTGGTTTACGGCATCCAATAATGGGAGATTTTAGGGTTCAGAAGTAGCTTTGCACTCTTAGGTGTCATCACAATTTTGGAATTCCTTTTGATAGAAGCTATGCTCGGGTCATTCTAACGGCGTGCCAGTTCAAAAGCATTTGTGTTATTGATATTTGAATATGCCTATCCTTTTGTTCTTTTTCCAGTTAAAAGTTTGTCATATAGTTGCTAAAAATCCTTTGCATTTATAAATAAAGAGATATTTTTCCTTTCCAATTCCCCTTTTACAAGCATTTGATTTTGAAAAAGTTAAAACATATAGCTTAGCTTGTGGTACATTAGATCATTTTGTATTGTTATGCAAAAGATGTTGAAAAGGAAGGTATTCTGAAGCTAACGTTGGTTTTAGCATGTATGTTTGTATGGCTGCGGGAAGCAAAAATCATGGGATTCATAGAAAATTCCAACCATTAATATATGACCCAAAGAGATTGTCATTCATCAGGATGGTCATGGGTACTGGCGGGTTTCAAGAAAGAAAGAAGTCAAAGTCCCGTCAAGCCGAGAGATATGACATTGAGATTGTTAACTGGGGTGAACTGGTCAAATGTCGGTGCCCAAGACGAAATCGAGGTTCATCAGAATCAAAGAAGATGATGTTCCTTCGAAGGAAAATGTGTTGAATTGCGTAATCGCATACATTTTAGGCATGAATAGGATCATGACATTGCATGGTGACTTAAATGTTTACAGGTTTCCCAATGATAGTGGAAGATTGAATATATTGAAGCATCAAGATGATGATGACTAGTTTTGAACTCCTAAAAAGAATGATGACAACATTTGAGCCAGAATAGATCCATGTTCGACCTTTGAAAAAAACCAAACTAAAGCCTTCACAAAAAGTAGTGAAGCAAAAGAAGATTGTTCGAGTCTTATACTCTCTGAAGAAATAGGGGGCAGACGCGATTGATGAAGATTGTGGATCTTATACTCTCTGAAGAAATAGGGGGCAGACGTGATCGTTGAAGATTGTTCGAGTCTTATACTCTCTGAATAAATAGGGGGCAGACGCGATTGTTGAAGATTGTTCGAGTCTTATACTCTCTGAAGAAATAGGGGGCAGACGCGATCGTTGGAGATTATTGTTCGAGTTCTAGTCCCTGAAGAAAATTGGGCAGACCCGTAGGAAGATTATTGTTCGAGTTCTAGTCCCTGAAGAAAATTGGGCATTCTCGTAGGAAGATTATTGTTTGGGTTCTAGTCCCTGAAGAAAATTGGGCAGACCCGTAGGAAGATTATTGTTCGAGTTCTAGTCCTTGAAGAAAATTGGGCAGACCCGTAGGAAGATTATTTTTCGAGTTCTAGTCCCTGAAGAAAATTGGGCAGACCCGTAGGAAGATTATTGTTCGAGTTCTAGTCCCTGAAGAAAATTGGGCAATCTCGTAGGAAGATTATTGTTCGAGTTCTAGTCCTTGAAGAAAATTGGACAGACCCGTAGGAAGATTATTGTTCGAGTTCTAGTCCCTGAAGAAAATTGGGCAGACCCGTAGGAAGATTATTGTTCGAGTTCTAGTCCCTGAAGAAAATTGGACAGACCCGTAGGAAGATTATTGTTCGAGTTCTAGTCCCTGAAGAAAATTGGGCAGACTCGTAGGAAGATTATTGTTCGAGTTCTAGTCCCTGAAGAAAATTGGGCAGTCTCGTAGGAAGATTATTGTTCGAGTTCTAGTCCCTGAAGAAAATTGGGCAGACCCGTAGGAAGATTATTGTTCGAGTTCTAGTCCTTGAAGAAAATTGGACAGACCCGTAGGAAGATTATTGTTCGAGTTCTAGTCCTTGAAGAAAATTGGGCAGACCCGTAGGAAGATTATTTTTCGAGTTCTAGTCCCTGAAGAAAATTGGATAGTCTCGTAGGAAGATTATTGTTCGAGTTCTAGTCCCTGAATAAAATTGGGCAGTCTCGTAGGAAGATTATTGTTCGAGTTCTAGTCCCTGAAGAAAATTGGGCAGTCTCGTAGGAAGATTATCGTTCGAGTTCTACTCCCTGAAGAAATAGAGAGCGAACCCGTAAAAAGAAGATTGTTCGAGTTCTATACTCCCTGAAGAAAAAGAGAGCGAACCCGTTTGCAGAAGATTTTTCAAGTCTCACTTACCTTGAAGGAGGAATGGGACAAATCCCTTATCAAGTTTCAAAGCGAAGATGAATTTGGACAAAAACGCGTTGTCTTTTTATCTTTGCCCTATCCTTGTTAACACAAGGATGAACAAAGAGGGGCAGCTGTAGACACCCGTTTTGTCCGGGATACTATCATTATTATTATTATATTATTATTTTATTATTAATAATAATGTTAAAGTTGTTTATGTTATCATTTTGCAGGCCAAGGTACGCCAAGCACAATTCAGGTCCCAAATTACAAACAGTGCACGACAGCCATGGAGATTGCCAATTTTGAACATGTTCTAAGCATCTTCGGTTTCTGAAGTCTTCGTAACAGTTATTCAATTATCTCTTAACTTTCCAACTTACTTTGAACCGCATCAATCCGATATTTGGAGCTCGAGATATGGTTAAATTAATGAAGACAGTGCAGGCTGGAAATTGTCCAGTGGGCAGATCACGACATTCAGATGTATCGCCAATTTTGAACATGTTCCAAACATATTTGGATGTTGAAGTCTTCTTAACAATTATTCCATTATCTCTTATCTTTCCAACGCACTTTGAATCGCATCAATCCGATATCGGTAGCTTGAGATACGCTCAGATAGATAAAGACTGTGCAAGCTGAATACGGGATTTACGAATTTCAACAAAAAATTGATTTTACTTTGCACAATATACACGTTGGGAACAGATTTTTTATGAACATGGAGACATATACACGTTGGAAAAACATGTTCCAGCTAGGAGACAAGCACTCACCAGCACATGTGGCCGCACAGTACCTCACGCCAGCCCACACCATGTTGTTTCTGCACTAGCAGTCTATTAATGGAGCACTAACTCTATTATACTGCCACCACTAATATTTGCTGGCCACCACTAATATTTGCTGGCCACCCATGTTTTGTTAAGTGTCCATATTCTGCACAAAGTCAATACTTGCTCAACCAAATATCACCAAACACAGAGAAAATCAACATGCAGACAAAGTATTCGGTAAAGAAAGTATTGATAAAATGGAGAGGGGCTCGGTTTTTCAGAGAAAAAGAAAAAAGATGGAAAACACTGGAGGCGACCGTTTATCACGGGAGGAGAATCAAAAAACAAAAAACGAGAGGTTAGCAATCAAGAAAAGGAGGGGCAGTTGAGCAAAGTTCCATCAAAAAAAAAATTCTATGTAATCAGGGTATTTCAAAAAACCCGGGGAAATAGATTGTAAAAAAAATTGACCATTGTATTCAGGGAAGTCGAGAAAGCAATTGAGATACAAGTTGAGATTTAAGGTATTTTTTATTTGTTTTCGTTTTCCCGTTTTTTCCAGGTGTGTGTGTGTTCAAAACAAATAAAGAGAAGAAGAGGAATAGAGCGGATTTACCTAGGTTGTGAACGCCGGTGGGGCCTCGTCAGCTCCGTTTCGTGGATGTTCGGGTTCCACTGTTGAAGATGAGGGGAGGAGTTAGAGAGTTGATTTCTAGACTTTAAAGCTCGAAGCGAAATAAGAAAAGAGATTTAGACCCTTACTTGTTTAGCCGTTGTTCTCACCGGAGTCGAGCGAGCGTGGAGGACGAGAGGCTAAGTGGTTAAATCCCGAACAGTGGGTTTTGGGTAGTTTTTTGAGAGAAATCGGTTGAGGTAGCTAGGTCTAGGTTTAGAGGGTTTGGTTTGGTTTCGGGCCTCACCGGTATGGTGGCCGTGCGGTGGCCGGTGGCAACTCTTGGGTCTTTGGGGTACGGCCGTGAGTGAAGAAGAGATGGTGGCCGGTCGAGATTTATTTGGCTTGAGGAGCCATTATTTCCGGCAGTACATGAGAGATGGAAAAGAGTGAGAGGGACTGCCTGAGAGAAAAGAATAGTGCGATATTGCTATAGGGTTTAGCTTAGTTTTAAAATAATATAAATATTATTTAATTAAAATGGCAATAATTCAGTGCATCAAACCATGCTTTTATAAACAAGGGTAAATAAGTTATGCAGTCCCTCTTATTTTGTCTCCATGTCACTTAGTCATGCCTTCATTTATTTTTCCTTTTAATTTTGGTTTACATCTTTTGGTAATTTTAATTTTAGTCCCTTATGGTAATGATTTGTTTTAATTTTGGTTCCATTATTTTTATGTGTGTTATTCATGTGTCCATTTCAATTAGCATTTTGTTTGTATTTTAGATAGTAAAATTATGTCTAATATAATTTAGTTATCATTTTAAAATGTATTATTTTCTTTATAGTTTGGTAGGCTATGTTTTTATTTCTGCATTTGATTCATATTTGTGATGCATATTAATATATATATATACAGTATAATGTGTGGTAATAAAATAGGTATATAATTTTTATTTTAAAGTGTCATATTGTAGGAATGTTTTGTATATATTATTTGTTAAGTGTTTTTTTTTTAATTTATTTTTGCATGTTAGCCTCATATGTACGATTCAACCAATTTACATAATTGAATTAAGGGTAATACCCTTTTAATTTAAATTCGTTTTAAGTGGGTTGTCTTAACTATTAGAGGTCCGTTACTAACGATTTTAAATTAAAAATGTATCCCATTAGTGACACCTAAAAATTGATTTATCACTTTAAAATTTTGGAACGGAAGATAAAGAAATGTTCGGCTATTTAAATTTATCGAGAAAAGGTTGTTATAACTATTTAAGATCTGGTCTCGATATTTGTAAATAATCGAATATTCTTTATCTTTCTAAAGGTTGTATCTTTCTAATGGTTGGGTAATTTTAATTTAATCTGTTTTGGTGTTTATGAATGTTGTAAATATGTATGTTATTGTTTTATTGGGGATCATAAATCAAATTAAAATTGAACTTGTAAATTTCATTGCAAAGACATTAGTTAATCGATGAGGTACCGATTTAGGGCGTTGTGGGGGTGCTAATCCTTCCCCGCACGTAACCGACTCCCGAACTCGAATTGTGGTAACGCAGACTTCAATTTGTTGTTTTAATTAAAATTAATTTTTTTATTTAAAATGACAAAACATTTTTGGGTGTCCAATCACACCCTAATCAAAGATTGGTGGCGACTCCTCGAACCATATGTTTTTATCGTAAAGGAATTTCCAAATTTTCGAAACGAAATGTTTTCTAAAATCACAATGTTTTTAATAAAAAAATCAATTAAAGATATAAATAATTAAAAATGACGTGGTTTTCCAACTCCTAAAAATCGTTTCGACACATTATATATCTGCAAAAAAATTATATTAGTAAAATAATAAATAAAGTAAAATGCTTAAATAAATTAAATACGTAATATTAAAAATATTATAAAATATACCTTAAACAGAGAGAGTATTTGAGAGAATTTGAGAGAATATGGTGTGATGAAAGTAATGGACGAGGGGAATTTATAGGGAATGTTGGGGGGTACTTAAAGGTATAGCGCATCCCCCTGTACTGCGCTATACCCCATGTGTTAGATAAAGAGCTATAGCGCGGAACAGGGGGGAGCTATACCCACGTGTAAGTCATGTCAGCGTATAGTGCGGTACAGGGGGCGCGCTATACCCTACGTGGTGCCAAATCAGAATATAGCGCGGTGTCAGGGAGTGTGCTTTATTGCTACGGTTGTTAGATCGGAAAATATAATCTGACCAGTATTAGATCGATAAATATACCAGTCACCGGTGATTTTTCGATAAAATCACCATATATATATATATATATATATATATATATACACACATTCATAGAAGGCTTCTAACTCTGATAAAGCCAAGTAGAAAATGGTCTTACCACAATTCCATAAAGCAAAAGAACAAATTATAAGCGTCCCAAAATGTAAAAAAAGAAAAAAAAAAGGTTACCTTATACAGAGAATGATTAGGTGCTTCTAGGGGTGAGCAACGAAACCGAGAAAACTGAAAAACCGACACGAATCGAGTAAAATGATTCGGTTCGGTTTGGCTTTAAATGGTTCGGTTTTCGATTCGGTTTAAAGGCTTCATTTTTTTGATTCGGTTCGGTTCGGGTTTTCCATATGGAACACATTTGTTCCATATTGAACCGAATAGGCAAATTTTGTAAAAAAAATTATAGTTTCAAGTGATTTTTTCATTGAAAAACCGATAAACCGAACCGAACCGAAAAACCCGAACCATTAAAAAACCGAACCGAACCGAAAAAACCGATTTCGATTTTTTTAATTTTTTAACTATTCGGTTTCGATTTCGGTTTAAATATTAAAAAACCGTTTATTTCGGTTCGGTTTATTTTTTTTATAAAAAACCAAACCGAACCGAACCGAATACATCCCTAGGTGCTTCTTTATCTCTTTCATCAAAACCATTATCCAAGATGTTTCTTTGAGACATCTTTCCTGAATATATATATATCTAAGGGGGTGTTTGGTTCAAGGATTGTGAGATTCCCATGTTTGGTTGGCCGGGAATCTCATTCCCGGTAATGTTTTATTACCAATAGTAGATTTTTGGGGGTATATTATCGGTAATGTCATTACCTTCCTTCCCTTAGGTATTGTAACATTACCGGCGTTTTGGACTAAAATGCCCTTAAATTTTTATTTTTTTTCAAAAATATCATTCTTCTGTCATTGAATAATAAAAATTCTATGAAGGTTAAATTAAAAATTTATCCTTAAATTATTTTAGATTTATAAAAAAAATCTATAATTAAAATTTTATATGAAGTTCAGGGATTAAATTTTTTTTTACCCTTTCATTAAACTTTTTTATATTTTTAATTTTGTAAAAAATTATATAAATATTATGAATTTAATTTTTTAAATAAAATATATAAATATTTTACAATTTGTAATATTATACAAATATATAATAAGGACAATTTGGTCAAATATACATTCCAATAATCTTTTATTCCTTTAACCAAACACGATAATCTTACATTCCTGCTAAACCAACCAAACACAAAATACAACATTTCACAGTAATCATATTCTCTGGTAATCTTTTATTCCCACTGATAATCTTACATTCCGTGAACCAAACACACCCTAAGTGAATAGCAAATAAATCAGCTTAACTGCTTTCAAACATGCAAAAATATGACATCAGAACAATATACATATACTTTTTTCTTTCTCCACCCTTTTAGCGATTACAAAGAAGGGCAGATCTTGCAAAAGAATGGATACTTAGTTAGAATTATCATAATTCTTACATATTAATACCACAAACAGCAATAGTCATCAAAATCACGAAAACAATGCCGTAAATTAAGGGATCCAGATACTTTATACCCGGCAAGATATTAGAAAACTCGGATCCAATCCAAATCCCTCTTTTAACTTTATTTTTAAAATTCAAACCAAAAACTCATCATAATAAGAAACTAAATTTAAGATCTAAAAACCAAGATTTCCCAGTAGTAACATGCTTAAAACTAATTGTAGGCAGGCACACCAGTAAGCATAAATACATTGAAGTCTCCTCCTCCAACCAAAAACAGGCAAAAGTTAAACCCAACCCAAGCACCATACGTATAAATGGTTCGGGTTAAAATTTCATATCCATTAAGAACCCATTTCCCTCCGATCACTTATCATCTACATGGATAATCATAGTGATAAAAACTACGAATAAGTTTATAATATACATTATACGTATAAAAGATTATGAAATGACGCATGAAAAACAAAGGTGAAGTCTAACCTGAGAAGCTTTGAGTAGAAAGCAGAAACCGGAATGGGTAATGGGGAAAAAAGTAGGGATGTAAAACCATATAATCGTTCAGGTTTCAGTCGGACCCTGTCAGGTCGGATAAAATCGGATACAAGTCAAGTCAGGTCAATTTGATGTTTCAACTCGGATCAAGTCGGGTCCTGGTCAAATCAGGTCGGGTTATTTTCAGGTTGATTTAACATTAGGTTCAATTCGGGTTCAGGTCGGGTTACTTTCAGTTCGGATCGATGTCAGTTCAGGTCCGGAGCAGTTAGAGACAAGGTTAATTCAGGTTTTGATGGACTTCAGGCGGATCTCGTTCAGATCGAGTCAAATCATTGGCAGATAAAATTTAGGTCGGATCTTTATCAGATACAGATTGAGTTAAAATCGGGTCAATTTTTATTTTTTGATTTATTATTTTTGTCTTTCGCGAATGTTGAATTGCAATTTGTAATTGTATATAATTTAGAGTAAATAACTAAGAATATAAATAATCATGTATCAATTTTATGAAAAATATAAAATTAAAGACTAAATTGAACAAATATGAAATTATAAATAAAAATTAAGTCCATCGATGTCAGTTTAGGTCCGGAGCAGTTAAAGACTAGGTTAATTCAGGTTTTGATGAACTTTAGACGGATATCGTTCAGATCGGGTCACATCATTAGCAGATAAAGATCCGACCATAAAATTCAGGTCGGATCTTTATCAGATACATATTGAATTCAAATCGGGTTAATTTTTATTTTTTGATTAATTATTTTCGTCTTTCGCGAATATTGAATTGTATTTTGTAATTGTATATAATTTAGAGTAAATAACTAAGAATATAAATAATCATGGATCAATTTTATAAAAAATATAAAATTAAGGACTAAATTGAACAAATATGAAATTACAAATAAAAATTTAAATAAATTATACAACACGCATTGATGAGGGACCAAATCAAAATAATTTTAAAATGTGAGGTTGAATTTAATATAGAAAATGACTAAATTATACCCATTTAAAAAAGTTATGGGCTAATTACAAAAATATAAATAAGAAATAAGAATGGATCAAATTCATGTGCAACTATAAATTTAATGACTAAATTGAATAAATATGAAAATAAACGAATTAAAATTTAAATAAAGTAAAGAACACAAAAGGAAGAAATCAAAATAATTATAAAATGTGAAGTAGATTTGAAAATATAATAAATTGCATTCATTTGAAAAAATTAAATCAATATAATATATTAATATATATATATATATATATAAAAGTATATATTAATATAATATATATAAACTATATAGTTTATATTTATAATTTTATATATTATATATAAACTATGTAGTGTATATATATATATAGTTTATATAGTTTATATAATTATATTAATAAACTATATAGTTCATTAGTATATATAAACTATATATTATATAGTTTATTAGTATATATATAAACTATATAGTATACGCTAAAAATTTTGTTATTAATACATATGCATCCACCCTAAAAAAATTTCTCGATCCACTACTACATATATTATATGCTAATTAATTATACATACATACATACATTGTACATTAATAAAGTATACACACATTATACTTATTTATCAATTCATACATTATGCGTTAATTAATTATTCATACAATATACATTATATATTATTAATTATGCATACATACATTATACATTAATAAGTTATACATACATTATACACGTGTCAAGTAACATTTTTTTAACAGTCATGACGGATCAAAAACTTTAAAAAGTAATATCGAAAAAGTTAGATACATACTTTAAATAAAAAATTATTTAAATATATAAAATTAATAAATAATATAATTTAAACAATTATTTTCACATTTAATCTACTCAAAACTTGAAAATAAAGTCAAAATTAGTTGGCTCCAAATCACCCCTCTAAATTCCTTATTTTCACATTTCAAAATTTAAAATATAAATTATTTCAAAACCCAAATGGTTAAAATTTATAAATTGAGCGTAGAATTGATCAAATGGCGCCAATCCCATGTTTTGAAAGCAAAAGACCATATGACCCTCCTTATTTTGCCTCTTTTATTTTCACTCTGTTTTAAATTTTAAAGATTTACGTTTTATTAATTTTATCAATACCAAGTTATTAATTTAATAAAAAATTTGAATATATTTATAGACTAAAATTATAAATATAAAAAGTAAACAGGTAATAATATTTAATTTTTAGCTTAACAGTATATAAGATATATAATTTTTTTTAAAATAATATAATCTTTTAATTTCTAATTTTTAAATTGAGGGTAAAAATTAGTTTAACCTTTTGACCCACGAAATAGAATATTGAATTATTGATTATTATAATATAATATAGTAATTCACGATACTAATATAACAATCCATAAATTGTAATTGTTAGATAAATTTTTTTTTATATAAATTAAACTATATAATTTACATTTAAAATAATGTTATTAATCATGATCAATGCCAATAAATTATTATAAATTATTCTAACTTGTAATCATTATAATTAATTTAATTAATAATATTTAATACATATTACTTAATAAAATAAAATTAATGATTATATTAAATATTTATAACATAAGAATCATAATTAATATAATAAGTCTATTTATTAATTTAATTATCATAATTAATATTTTATTATAATATTTAAAAATTAATCATATTAATTAGTATAATTTATTATAAACTCAAAATCTCACAATTTTATTAAAATCTTATAATTTCATCAATAATAATATATAAGTTAGATAAATGTCAAGTTAGGTAAATATCAGATCATGTCAATAACAAGTTGGATTATTTACAGGTCAGGTTGAAAACAGGTCGGGCAATACCAGTTATTTATCAGGTCAATCTTAGGTTCAGGTTCATATCATTCGAATGCAGATCGGGTTAGAGTATCATATATTTTTCATTTAATTCCGGTTTAGGTCGTTCTCAAGTCGGATTTATATCTATAATTTTTAAATCCAACTCGAATTCAGATCAACACTAATTTCAACTTAAGTCAATACATACGTTGTTGTCATTGTCAGACTAGTGCCTGGCTCATATAATTATGTGTCTGACATACTCAATGCTACTTTTGATCTTTCTTTTTTCTTTTCTTTCATTTTAGTTTAATATGTGCTCATATTGTGGTTGCACCTTGCAGAATCTGTTTCAAAGAGTTTTTTTAAGTAACATATCATTACTTATAGAATAAAAAATATGTTAATCTAAGAAATAATTGAAAATGAATGTAAGAATAAGAAACAAAATTTTATTGGATGATATTTAGGTAAAAAAATCCTTCCATTAAGCAAATATTGTACTATTAATTCTAACATTTAAAGGAAGATTTGTAATGCAATTCATTCTTTAAGTCACTTTCTCTATTGAATAACCAGATATGTATTGAAGGCAAATTTGGCACGCAGGCTCCCCCCCAACCCATAAAACACCCCACCCAAATATTTACGAAAAAGTTACAAGAAAAAAGGCGTAATATAAAAATTACTAAAGTATATATCTTTTTTCATTATGGTGTTTAATTTTTTTTTGTTAATTTAAGTGTCTAACGTTGTTAATGTTATCATTTAGGTGCTTACGTCGTAGTGAATGTTAAAAAAATCCATTAAAAATAAGTCAATCGATCAATATTTAATATGTGACTTGATTTTTTATTTTCTTTAATTTTAAAAAAAAATATTTATAAATTTTCAAAAAAAAACTCAAACTTTTTCTATTTTTCTTAAAATGTCCCAAGACTATCAATTTCGGCGTCGATTACCATCACCATCGGTGATCATCAACTCACTCGTCAGTTACCAGCCTGTCAACCACCCGTCAACTACCCATCCACCGATTTGGATGGATGAGAGTTGGATTTTAGGGATTTAGGGTTGGATTTAAAGAGTTGATTTAGGGATTTAAGGTTTAATGTTTAAAGCCACGATTGACAATGGTCAATTGGTAGGCCACCGATGGGGCCGATAGTGACAGTGGACAACCAACGAATGGGGTACATACTTTGGTACTAAGGATTTTGAGATTTTTTTAAAAAAAATAAATAAATTTGAGTTTTTTAAATAAATTTTTAAAAATTTATAAAGGCACCATGCATCACATTATAAATGGTTGACATAATTTTTTAATATTTTTTACGGTCGATGCACTTAATTGATAACCTTGAAAACGTTTAGCACCTAAATTGATAAAAAAAAATAGCCACCTAAATGAAAAAAAATATGTATAGTTTGAGTTTTTTTATATTAAACCAAGAAGAAAAACTCTTAGAATATCTTTACGATTTGTCCAAAGAGGCGAGAGTACGATTAAAAAAATACTTGAATCAATTGAGGCTAATAAATTTTTTTAATGAACAAATCAAAGTAAATCACATGATCAGTTGTTTATTTTTAGTTGGGATGTGTTGTTAATATTAAATTCTTACCATTGGCAGTTGGATTCATTAGAATTGGGTTCTGAAGATGCTTAATTTCGTCCGCTTAAATTATAAATTATAATATATATATATTTACATTTAATTTTTATGTACATGTCCATTACACGCAAATACAAAATAGCCCAAAGCCAGTGACCCAAGTGGCCCAGCAGAACAACCCATTATACGCCTGGATCCAGTGGAGCAGCCAGAATCGGACCCGCAAACCGGTCCAACCAGGGTTTGGAAACCCTACCCCTCACTTTGTTTCCAGTCGATTGTCACCCTAGTGCCGCACCTGCCCTTGTTCGAAGTCCCCGTTTCACTCGTCTCTCTTTATGCCAACAACCTCAAATCATCCAACGAACGTGCCATCACCAACAAACACGAATATTAGTGTTTTACTCTGATTTAAACACCTAAAAATAGGGTACGTAAAGCACTATAAATCATGTGTAAATCGAACACAAAGGGATTACGAGATTTTACACACACTAATATTGCACAAAAATCATACAAAACACAAGAGCATTGTAAGAGCATTCGAAGCATTTTTTGAAGAGAAATACAAGATAAAGGTATTAGCTTTTTCGGATTCACGCTTGGATGTAGTCCTCTTTGACTTTTGATTCGAAAAGAAACAAAAAAGAATGTTTTTGGCCGATGAACGGAGGGGTGTATTCGAGAGATCTTACTCATATCTAGCCCCCCGAGGCTTGTTTTTAAGAAAACAAAAGTGATTTTTGAAGAGAAAATGGAAGAGCTTTAAAAAACAATTTTTTTGGGGTTTCATCGTCGATGAACGACGACCGACACCAATCAACGGTGGCTGATGAGGCAGCGGATCGCCAGAATCTGGGCTTCGCAGTGGTTGTTCATCGTGCATGAAGAACACGATGAACATGGGCAGAGGATTTGGGTGTTGGTGTGTTTGATCTTGAGTGAGGGGGAGTTATGAAATTTTGTTTAGAGGATTGGGTTTTATACCCAACCTGATCGATGACCCGCGCGTCGACCCGACCCAGGAAAAGATTCACGTGTTTTTGTGGATTAAAGGGAAAATTCTGTTTTTGGTCCCCTTTGTTCCTGAAAGACGTAATTTAACCCGCCCTAAGTTCCAATTTTACCCCGAAACACTTTTAAATTGGCCCCCCAATCTTGGTTTTATTTCAAGTTAACCCTCTGATTATTATTATTATACATATTTTTTTATATTTTTATTTTTATCTTCTTTATTCTTTGGTTTTAATATTTTTATTTTTTGGTTTATTATTATTATTTTATTTATTTATTTTTTAATATATATTATTTATTTTATTTTTATTTACTTATATTTTTTATTTTTATTTATTTGTGTGTGTATATATATATATATTTTACCTTTTTTATTATTATTATTTTTGTTTTTACCTAATATTTTATATATATGTATTGTATTTTTTTATTATTACTTTTTACTTATTTTATTAAACACTATATATATATATATATATATATATATATATATATATATATATATATATCACCTCACATTTATTAGTTAGGGTCCCTCCTCCTTTTATTCTTCCTTCCCGTCATCTCTCCCTCACTAAACTTTTACTTTTTTTTCTTTTCGGTGAAGTGATTGTTTTCTTTTTTATTATTATTTTTTTGCTTTTCTTTATTTTTGTTTGTTCTCATTATTTTTTTTAAATACCTATTAATTTATATATATATTTACATTTTCATTTTTCATTTTTTTATCCTTTCGTTTTCATTTTACATGTATATGTATGATGATTTTATTTTTCTTCTTAAAATTTTATTTTCTATTTTTTCATTTTTATGTTTGTTGTATTCCTGCTTCTCTCTCCCTTATTTAATTATTTCTTCCATTGTTCTTTATTTTTAATTTTGGTTATTAATTTTATTTTGCCTTATTTTTATCTTTATTTTTATTTATTTTTGTGCGTGTTTATATTTCCATATTGATGCATTTTTTTACCTTAATTCGATTTTGTGCTTCTTTACAAGTCAAGTATTTCTATCTTTTAAGTGTCTTCGTTTAAGTCTATCAGACGTAAGTAATTTGGATCAATTTTTACCTTTTTTTAATTTAACTTTCAATTTTTGTAATTAAGACAACTTGAAATTACGTAGAACCAAAAGGGCAGTTCAAGGGTGCTAACCCTTCCTTGACTGTAACCGACTCTCGAATCCGACACATCTTTGGTAAGACGCAGATCAGGTAAGAAATAAGGTATCCGATCAACCCATTTGTTTTAAAATAAATGATCAGTGGCGGCTCTAATACATTTTATTCAAGTCGAAGCCCAATTCCAGGCCCACCCGAAAGACGGTTCCGACAGCTTAGCGACTCCGCTGGGGACAGTTGAGTGAGTCAGAGTAAGGTAATTTCCAGTTGTCTTTTTAATGAAAAGGGTAAGTTTAAATTTTAAGGTAACTTTTAGATCTTTATTATTTACTTTGATTATTTTTTTTCAAATAAATAGTTGTACTGACGGTTTCTTTCAATGATTTCAGCCTTTTAAGCTTTTTTCCTTCTAAGGCTCTGAACCCGAGCTCCAAACGCGTTTTTAAGTGGGGTGAAATTGACGCTCTCGTAAGAATTTATTCTCCATATGGGTCTAGCAAGTAACCTTCGGGATTCATATACCTTATGTTTTCGTGTTAATTTATTCTCCGTATAGGCATAAGGGAATGTATCCTCTCGAGTTTAACTTAGTCCACATGAGCTTGTAATGGGCTTAGGACTAAGGGTCTGGCAAGCCCAATGGGGCACCAGCAAAGAGAACTCGGGTACTATTTTTTAGAACCTAAACTGGGAGACTACAAGGAGTTAGAGCTCACCCCAAAACCTCATTTCAAACCCTAGACTGTTTTGAGAATTTCCTACTTTATTTTCTGTTTAAAGCATGTGAACTATAAATTTATGCTGTTAAGACTTGTTCAAAATTAACGTGCGAGATAGAGATCATGTACGGGTAGGAATAATAAGCATACGGGGTAGACATCATGTGGGGTAGAACTTTTATTTTCATTATTGTTTTGATTATTATCTTTACCTCACTAACTCTATTTCATTTTTTGTTTTCTTTCATTTTATTTTCTTTATTTGCATCATTCAAAAGAGGTGTTGATCCAAAAAAAACTTGTTTGTTAAACGTAAATAATTTGCAATAATGGACAAAAGGGTTATAATACTATAGATGAAAGCTCAAAAGTTCAACTATGGTCAGAAAAGGCTCGGAATGGACCGGGTTTACACCAAGCACGTCAAAAGTCAACTTTTCCCAAACGGGTTGGCGAAAGTTGCAGGGGAAAGACAAGAAAAATGTCACTGACCCAGAGAGTCCCTTCAAAGGCAACAAGAACAAGATGACAAAGCGATATCTAAAACGAGAGGCTATTGCTGACGAATTCAAGAAACAAGCTTCGGATATTTCCTCCAACGGTGTTTCCGTTAAGAAACAGACTCAACAGAGAGTGAAAACCAGAGATGCAGCCATTCGAGACTTCCTGGCACAAGTTCAAAAAAAATCCCAGAGAAACCTGTTAGAAGTCGTTCGGGGTCTAAAAGACTTATTTAGAATGTGCCTTCAAGGGTTTTCGTCTCTTAAAGAAATAACACTTTTGTCCCAATAAGGATTATTTATAATAACAGACACTTTTTTTGATCAATGCCTCTAAATTACATACATCATGCATTGCATACTTTGCATTTTATATTTCATGTTTATTTTTTATATTTTCCTTGTTTTTACATTCATATTAACTAACAGAACATGTCTCAGAAAAAGAAAACACCAAGTTTACGTCCACGAGCTCAAGACACACATCATCCGCACAACACTCGAACAAAGAAGAGACAAATGGAGGCCATAATCGAAAATATTGAGGAGAACATGGCGAAATTACAGAAAAAGCTGGAAGATAAGATAACCCAGAACAGTCAGAGTACCCTTGATTCCATCACGAAAAGCCAAGAGTCCTTGGTTGATCAAATCGTGGCCAAGTTGTCTGGTTTACAACAGGTAAGTGCACCAGGGGAAGGCTCATCTAAAGGGGTAACTATACCGCCGACCCCGCAAGTGGTTGTTTCACCCGAGATCTTACCCGTACTGCAAGGGACTTATCAGCAACAAAAAGAAAATCATCATCTGCTGTAAAGATGCAAACTTCTATAACCAATCCTGACAACCATCCAGATGATTACCATATCCCGGATTTTGATGAGAATGACAAAGCGAAGAAAATGAAAGAAAAGATTAGGTTGTTGGAAGACCAAATGAAGATGGTCAAACGAGACCACGACTACTATAGAGTAGATGTAATGGAGCTTAGCCTAGTCTAGATCTGGTGCTTCCACCAAAGTTCAAAGTCCTCGAATTTAAAAAATTTGATGGAAACAGTTGCCCCTCGGCCCACATCACAATATTCTGTCAAAAAAGACAGGATATGGGGTAAATGATCAATTCCTGATTTATTGCTTCCAGGAGAGCTTGTCCGGTTCAGCTATATGATGGAACAATCAGCTGAACCGATCTCATATCAAGACATGGAAATACTTGGATAAATCCTTCTTGGAGCAGTACAAACACATTAATGATATGAGACCAGTCCGAGTTATAATGCAAAGCCTAGAGAAGAAGCATAACAAGAGTTTTCTACAATACGCACAGAGATAGAGGGATTTGGCTGTGCAAGTTCATCCACCCTTGGATGAAAAGGAAGCTAAAAAGCTCTTTGTGTAGACTTTGGGAACCCCTTACTTCGAGCACCTGGTTGTAATCACATCAGGGAACTTTTCAAACTTAGTTATGGCCGATGAAATGATCGAGTTGGCCATAAAACAAGGCACAATAAAGGGAGAGAAATCAAGAAAAAAGCCTCCCATGAAGAAAGACATAGAGATTAACAACGTTAACACCTACGACGCTAATAAAGGAGTTACAATCTCTAGCCCAAAATCAACTATAGTTGTACCGTCAGGTACTTCTAGACAAGATTCCAGATAACCTAAGAATGAAAGGGAAAGGGAACATTTCGACCCTATTCCCATGACCTACAAAGAGCTTTACCAATAACTTTTTGATACCCACGTAGTGTCACCATATCTGGTGGAACCGATGAAGCCCTCATACCTTAAGTGGTATGATGAGAATGCTCATTGTGAATATCACGGTGGTGTCCCGGGGCATATTATTGAGAACTGTTACGCATTCAAGAGAATCGTACAGAAAATGCATGACAAGAACCAGATCGACTTCAATAACTCGAGGGCATCCAAGTGAGGAGGAAGATCATTTCATCATTTGCAACACTTTGTTTGAATTTTTTTTCATCATTTCTCAAGTTTTTGTAAGGACATTTAAATAAATTTATATCACTTTAAAGATGACGAGCAATAAATCAAATTTGCAAACGTTTAATTCTTTGAATATCAAATGAATTAAAAAACTTTGTAAATAATTCAGAGTTACGGATCTTTGACAAAGTAACATGATTTAAAAGTGGACTTTACCCAAGAAGATACTCTCAAACACCATACCCTTCTCTTACAAATAACCAATATAGCCTTCTCCTCTCATAAGGAAAAGAAAAAGAGGCTTGGTATTTAGGTGTGCATAGGTACGGACTTGGGACATTTTTTGCATATGACTTTACTATACTTTTTGTTTAAGACGTTCAATGATGGTCATGATCTTTACATATAGAATAGTCGAGTAGGTGAATCTAATTTAGGGCAGTTGCTTGGAAATTAAACTCTAAAGATGAAATTTTTTGACCTTCAACAAACACCTAGACTATAACTGGTTCTTCTTGACAATCTTAATAAATTAAATCTGTAAAGCTGAGCTATTCCACTAAAGTAATTGGTTATAGAGAAAACTCGAGAGCCCTAGCTTTATAAATAGATTGCATTCAAACCATGACATTGCTCGGACACTTGGTAATTCGATGTTTGCTCCACTACTATTGTGAGGCCAAAGACTTTGTGACGAGACAAACCCTTCATTTAACATGATAAAAGTGATTATAATGTTAAGCTGCCCCTCTAAAGCAATTGGTTAAATTCCCCGTCTTTATGGATTCGGCTAGCCAGAAAATGGCAAATTAAATCAAATTTGTCTAAACAAGAAATTTTCGGTAATGATGGACTAAAGGAGTTAATAAACACCTGTTATAGTCAATTTCACATGAGCACTCAAGAATTTCATTTTTAGACCGATATTTTTGCACTACCTTTGTTAGAGGAGCCTACGAAGCTTGAACAAATAGAGGATTTCAGAGAACTGAAATAGAAGTTCTAGTAATTGACCATGCTAGTTGCGTCATTTTGTCCGCATCCGACTAATGCCAAGCTAAGAAAAAGGCATGTTGCAATGACCGAGAAAAAATGACATCTTGATGGCTGAAACCTTAGAAAATAGGAAGCCAACCTAAAACCAACTCATCAACTTGAATATTTGTCAAAGAATTATAACTCTGAAAGCATTAAAAGAGCTATTGATTCCTTTGATATTCTTTGAACTCATGCTTATGATTTATTTTATTGCGAGCCTAAATTAAGGAGAAATGTTTTACAGAATTTTTGTATTCTCATATCCTTTTCCCTCCTAAAATAAAAGAAAGAAAAAACATTTTTAAACAGGACAGTTTCAAATGTGAAGGGTCCGCAAAGCTGAAACCCGAGAAGAAAATGGGGTATGGTTGATTCCAAGGACAAGACCAGCAGACAAAAATAAGGCTCCATCCAAGAGATAAACATAATTAATTCATGTTGCATGCATCTTAGACATACTTAAGAGCATCACATTTATCATTTTTAGCATACATAATTTTTTGCAGCTTTTAGAGTCAATTTTAACTTCACAACGAAGGATATTGGACTCAACAAACAACTTTTCAGTTTCATTTAGAGTCAATTTCAACTTCACAGCGAAGGATATTGGACTCAACAAAAAACTTTCATGTTTCATTCAGAGTTAATTTCAACTTCAGAGCGAAGGATATTGGACTCAACAAACAACTTCCCCGTTTAATTCAGAGTCAATTTCAACTTCACAGCAAAAGATATTGGACTCAACAAACAACTTTCCAGTTTCATTCAGAGTCAATTTCAACTTCATAATGAATGATATTGGACTCGAAACAATGCAAGCAACATCTATCTCTAGATTGGATTTCAACTTCATTATGAAGGATATCCAATTCAAGGCTCAACTTCACAACGAATGAGCCATCCAAGATTTCAACTTCACGATGAAGGATATCGTGCCCACAAGAAGCAATGCAACCCTTAGATTTCAACTTCACGATGAATGATATCCAATTCAAAGTTCAACTTCACAACGAATGAGCCATCCACGATTTCAACTTCACAACAAAGGATATCGTGCCCACAAGCAGCAATGCAACCATTGGATTTAAACTTCACGATGAAGGATATTTAATTCAAAGCTCAACTTCACAACGAATGAGCCATCCACGATTTCAACTTCACGACGAAGGATATCGTGCCCACAAGCAGTAATGCAACCCTTGGATTTAAAATGAAGAAGGATATTCAATTTAAAGCTCAACTTCACAACGTAGGAGCCATCCACGATTTTAACTTCACGACGAAGGATATCGTGCCCATAAGCAGCAATGCAACCCTTGGATTTCAACGTTACGATGAAGGATATCCAATTCAAAGCTCAATTTCACAACGAATGAGCCATTCACGATTTCAACTTCATGACGAAGGATATCGTGCCTAACGGATAAACTTAAAGTCATCTGCAACAATAGAGATTCATTCCCCAGCCCAGTGCAGCATACCTCAAGGAGAGAAGGGTTATCTGTCATCAAAGATCTTCGAGTTCGATTACATTCAGCTCAAAGGCATATCAAATTTACAACATAGCTTAAGTTGAGGAAAGCTATCTGTTAACGAAAACTGTCGAGTTCGATTCCATTCAGCTCGATGACACTTCAACCACGTGGTAGCATTGAGAAACTGCTTTCTGGTTGAAGTCGAGGTCTTCAAGTCAAAAAGAAGATCTGGGGCAATCTCTTAGCTCAGTACATCATAACTCAAGTCGAGAAGGGTTATATGTCAATGAAAACTTTTTAGTTCGATTCCATTCAGCTCGATGACGTATCAACTACTTCCTGGTCAAATTCTCACACCGAGGTCTTTAAGTCAAGAAGAAGCCAAGGTTAAGATTGGTAACAAAAAGCCACTTTCCAATTTTTCCTACGATTTCAACTTCACAACGAAGGATATCGTACCCAAAAGATTGACCCAACTTCACGATGAATGAGTCATCTGAAATACAGCAACACCGAAGTCTTCAGGTCAAGTTTTCATCTTCTATCTTGAGCTAGAAGACGATCCAGGAGCTACTTGCCAAAGCTTTGAGTCCGGTTTTAACTTCACGACAAAGGATATCGTGCTCAGAATTTTCCAGTTCAACTCGACCTCACGACAAGGGAATCATTTCGTGATTCAAACCAGTCTTAATATCAGATTTCAACTCTATGACAGAGGACTTTCGATATGGACAAAATTTGTGTCTTTAATCTTTGCTCTATTTTCGTTACACGATAATGAACAAAAAGGGTAAGCTGAAGAAATTTAATTTCGTCCACTTAAATTATAAATTATAATATATATAAATATATATATATATATATATATATATAATATTATAAATTATAATATATATAGATTTATTTACATTTAATTTTTATGTACAGGTCCATTACACGCAAATACAAAACAACCCAAAGTCAATGACCCAAGTGGCCCAGCAGAACAACCCACTACACACTTAGATCCAGTGGAGCAACCAGAACCGGACCCGCAAACCAGCCTTTAACCTGAACCGGTCTAGTCAGTGTTTAGAAACCCTAGCCCCTCACTTTGTTTCCAGTCGACTCTCACCCCAACGCCACATTTTCCCTTATTCAAAATCCCCATTTCACACGTCTCTCCTTACGCCAACAACCCTAAACTATCCGGCAAACATAGACAATCACCAACAAACACGAATATTAGTGTTTTACTCGAATTTAGACACCTAAAAATAATGTACTCAAAGCACTATAAATCATGTGTAAATCGAACACAAAGGGATTACGAGATTTTACACACACGAATATTGCACAAAAATCACACAAATCACAAGAGCACTGTAAGAGCATTCAAAGCATTTTTCGAAGAGAAATACAAGGTAAAGGTATTACCTTTTCCGGATTCATGATGAACATGGGCAGAGGATTTGGGTGTTGGCGTGTTTGATCTTGAGTTAGAGGGAGTTATGAAATTTTGTTTAGAGGATTAGGTTTTATATCCAACCCGATCGGTGACATGCGCGTCGACCTGACCCGGGAAATAATCCGCGTGTTTTTTTGGATTAAAGGGAAAATTCTGTTTTTGGTCCCCCTTGTTCCTGAAAGACGTAATTTAACCCCCAAAGTTCCAATTTTGCCCCGAAACACATTTTTTAAGGGTCTTCGTTTAAGTCTATCAGAGGTAAGTAATTTGGATCAACTTTTACCTTTTTTAATTTAACTTTCAATTTTCGTAATTAAGACAACTGGAAATTACGTAGTACTGAAAGGGCAGTTCAAGGGTGCTAACCCTTCCTTGACTGTAACCGACTCTCGAATTCGACACATCTTTGGTAAGATGCAGATCAAGTAAGAAATAAGGTATTCGATCAACCTATTTGTTTTAAAATAAATGATCGGTGGCAGCTCAAATACATTTTATTCAAGTCGAAGCCCAATTTCGGGCCCACCCGAAAGACGGTTCCGACAGGTTCAAAACTCATTTTCTTTAATAACCTCTTAATTATTGTTTTAAAAATATAATTTTCCTCGTTAACATAGGTAGAATAGATAATTTTTTTATTATTTAGAGGTTAAAAAGAGGAATGATTTGATTCTTTTAATGTGTGAGGATGTGCTCTACTAAATAACAAAGGAACGTATAAATTCTGTAATTAGACGGTAGATTCATGATGGTTGTGGTCAGTTCGGATTCAGAAATATTTTTGAGGATAGATACAAATATATTAATAACATAAATTTTTTGTATGCAGTAGATACAAATAAAATTTCAATGTGAACATTAATAGTAAAATAAACAACTATGTTGGAAATATGGACTGCAAAATCACACCGTTAGTACTGACAGGAAAGATAAACAGTAATTTAAATGAAACAAGTTCGTAAACCGTGTCGTGGTAAAAACCACTGCCTTAGAAACGAATTCACCCCGATGTGTGTAATCGCTACAGTAGGCGGACCGTCCCCCAAGGTTAACATGGTCACTCCAAATTTCGTACACTCGAAACCGGAGTGGACTGCTGGTGGTATTGCACTTCTGATCGGAAAGCACACAGAGAACAAGTTTAGAAAACACTTGGAGAGTGAATTTTGAATGTTGATTGTGTGTTGGATATCTATTTATAGGCTAGATATAGGGTTAAAATCATCTATAAAAAGCATGATTAAAACCCTTCATTGTAACAGCTGAAACGTCCAGATGAACCTGTCTCAAAAATAGTCCAGGTTCATTGCATCATTATTCAGTTGTTGTAACTCCTGAAATTAAATCATTGTAACTCCGGATATTAACAGCTTGTCTCCTTTGTACAAAGCTAAAAATCAGTCCAGATACATCTTAACATTTTGATTTAATTTAGGAAAAAATTGTTTAATTTCTGACAACTCATAAATCACCTGTTATCATTTGAATTTAAACAGTCCTCAGCAACCTATAAATATCAGGTGAAATCTTTCACATTCTTTCATTTGATTCTTTCAAAGAGATTAACCAAGAATTTTCTCTAAAAAGATAGTATCTGCGCGGACGTGTCGAAGACACGTATTACCAAGAGCCAAGCCGAGACGGGATGGAAGCGGTGCGCGAGATTTCCTCTTGTTCTCTTTAACTCAACAAGGAAGTGGAGAATCCAAACCTTAAATACCCATTCCCAATAGTGTTTCTAATACTATATGGGATTGAGCATTACCAACATTCCCCCACTAATGCGAAAGAATTCTTCTGAAACTCGAAAACAATCTTTCCAGAAGAGCAATAGCGACATTAGTTGCTTAAGCACTAGTTAACGTATTTGGAACTAGTACATAGTGATGATGAGCAATCCTTCTCTTAGATAAGTGAAACTAGTCTTGAACTTTCTAAGATGGGGTAAACTCATAAAACACAACTAACCCCTTCATCCACCTGTGTCCTCGACGTGTAATATATATATATATATATATATAAGTATATATTTGGCCATCTTACCTCAGGATTCTAGTAAGTGTGCTAGAAAAATGGCCCAACATTTTTCATAGAAGGCGGCTAACCCTTCTCACTTACATAGGTTATTTCATCAAGTTTATCTCGACATAAACCACCCTTAACATGGATATGAAATAATTAAGAGCTGTTATAATAGCTCAACCTCACAAAGGGTATGGTGACTTTCTTCAAGTTCATTATTAATAAACCACCCAAACTCTGGGATAAGAAGTCATTAAGAATAACTATTAAACCTCATTAATCGGTAAATTCAAAAAGTCCTTCACACTAGAACCATCCAAATTCTTGGATTTGAATTTATTAAGAGTTTAACAAACTCAACCTTTCTATCGGTAAGTTCATTATTTCCTTCTCATTTAGGATTACCCACTCACTTGGGGTATGGACTTATTAAGAATAGATATTCAGCCAAAATCGATAAATTCATCAAGTCTTTCTCACTAAAATTACCCAAATCCTTGGCTATGAATTTATTAAGAGCAATTAAGCTCATCCTGGGCATGCACATTATTTATCATAGGGATAGGCAATAGGAATATGCACTATAAGTCTTTCCATGGTTTCGTTTGACCACATGGAACTTAGATAACTAAGTTGGGTATCCACCATGAATTCCTCAACCAATAGGCTTTAGACCCATCCCCACCAGCTTCCGACTTAACCCTTTGGTAAGTGGATATGCTAGGTTTCTTTCTGACTTCACATACTCTAAAGAGAGTACTTCAGTCTTTATTAAATGTCTAATTGATTCATGTCTTATGCGAATGTGTCTTTTCTTACTATTGTAAGCTTGGTTCTTAGCCACACATATCGCAGCTTGTGAATCACACAATAATGAAATTGGAGGAGTCGGTCTTCCCCACAACGGAGTATCTACTAACAAGCTTCTGAGCTACTCGGCTTCTTACCCAGCTAGGTCAAGAGCTATAAACTCTGACTCCATAATAGAACGAGCAATATAAATATACTTTGAAGATTTCCACGAGATTGCTGCTCCACCTAAAGTAAAAAACATACCCACTCGTAGAGCTTACCTCATCATTATCAGAAACCCAGTTGGCATCACAATATTCTTCTAGTACCACAG
Source organism: Hibiscus syriacus (assembly GCF_006381635.1). NCBI lineage: Eukaryota > Viridiplantae > Streptophyta > Magnoliopsida > Malvales > Malvaceae > Hibiscus > Hibiscus syriacus. The sequence continues at coordinate 2,159,789 of NW_024062692.1, read as the reverse complement.
GAAAGCCAAAAAACTCAATTTTCCAATCTAAATTACCTTTAAGATACTTCATTAAGCGTTTAAGAGCAATCCAGTGTTAACCACTCGGATTATGAATATATCTACTCAGTCTACTCATATCATAAGCAATATCAGGTCGAGTATAGTTCATTAAGAACATTAAGCTACCGATTAATTTAGCATATTTTGTTTGGGAAATATTACTTCCTTTATTTTTAACTAACTGTAAGCTAGGGTCATAAGGAGTTCGAACAGGACGACATCAAAACTATCAAATTTCTTCAGCAATTTCTCTATATAATGTGCTTGACTTAAAGAAAATCCTTTTTCAATTTTGGTAACTTTGACTCCAAAGATTACATCAACTTCTCCCAAATATGTCATCTCAAACTTAGTGGACAAGAAATTTTTAACTTTGTTAATGGACTCAATGTTAGAACTGAAAATCTACATGTCATCAACATAAAGGCATATGATGACACATTCAGTGCCAAACATCTTTTAATACACTCAAGCATCCGAACCATTCACAATAAATCCAAAACTAAGAATAGTTTTATGGAATTTCTCATACCACTGTTTAGGAGTTTGCTTAAGTCCATAGAGTGACTTTTTAAGTCTACAAACTTTTACTTCCATACCAGGTGCTTTAAAACCTAGTGGCTGCTCCATATAAATCTCCTCATCTAGGTCCTCATTCAAAAAGGTAGTCTTAACATCCATTTGATGTACCTGCAACTAATGAATAGAGGCTAGCGTAAATAATGCACGAACCGTTGAGATTTTCATAACGGGAGAGTATGTATCAAAGTAGTCTAAACCAAACCTTTGAGTGAACCCTTTGCCAACTAACCTTGCCTTGTACCACTAAATCAAACCATCTGGCCTCAATTTCTTCCGGAAGACCCATTTGTTGCAGATTGGTTTGAATCCCTTAGGCAAGTCAACTAATTCCAAAGTGTGATTAGACACTATCGATTCTAGTTCATCATTAATAGTTTTTTTCCAGAAACTAGCATCGATAGATCTTATAGCTTCTTCAAAAGTTTTAGGATCCTCATTTAATAGAAAATTTTGAGCTATAGGATTTGAAATGAAGTCTAAATCATTTATCTCAGAAATAAAGGAAGTAATAAAGTCTGGTCTAAAAGAGGTTTCTACTCTTTACCTTTTACTTCTTTTAGTCTCAAAAATAATTTGTTCAGAAGACCTAACATTATTACTAGAAGAAGTGGATGAAATATATTCTATTTGTGTTTCTATATTTATCCTTGGTTCCTTTAAAGGAAAAAGTATTTTCAAAGAAAATAGCATCTCTTGACTCACAAATAGAATAATCTTGTAAAAGCATGAATCTGTATGCAACATTCGTAGCATACCTTATAAACACTACATCAACGGTTTTAGGTCCGATGGTAGATTTCTTAAAGTCTGGTAAACCCACTTTGGCCAAACACCCCCACACTTTCAGGTATTGTAAATTAGGAGCGTATCCTTTCCACATTTCATATGGGGTAGAATCTAATTTCTTATGAGGAACTCGGTTCAAGATATGAGTTGCCGATAAAATGGCTTCCCCTCACATGTTATCAGATAACCCTGAACTTATTAGTAAAGAATTCATCATTTCTTTTAAATTTCTATTTTTCCTTTCGGCTATACCATTTTGTTGTAGAAAATAGGGGTCATGAATTATGTCATTCTTCGCACAAATATCTTTTAAGAAATTAGATTCATATTCACCACCTCTATCAGACCTAACCCGTTTGATTCTCCTGTCTAACTGATTTTCAAATTCTGCCTTATAAATAACAAAGAAGTTTTCAACTTTATTTTTAGTTCTTAGGAGATAAACTTTTGTATATCTTGAATAATCATCTACAAAAGTTATGTAGTAGTGTTTTCCCCCTTTATTTTCAGCGTTTCTAAAATTTTCTAGATCAGTATGAATGAGTTCTAACAGCTCAGTCTTTCTATTAGAAACAGCCTTAAAGTGAGGTTTAGTATGCTTAGCTTCTACATAAATTTCACATTTGTTAAATCTAGTTATGTTTAGTTTAGGCAGAACATTCATATTCATCAATTTCTTTAAAGCATGAATATTTACGTGTCCTAATCTAGCATGCCACATATCAATGGATTCAACAATATAAGCAAAAGTGGTAGATTTATTTTCATTAAATTGAGTTTCTATGAAAAATAAACCATTGTTTAAAAACCCTTTCCTAATATAATCACCATTTCGGGAAAGTACAAGTTTATCTGCCTAAAAAACTAACTTAATGCCTGCCTTATTCAGAAGCCCGCCACTTATCAAATTTCTATGCAAGGAAGATACATATATAACATTATTTAAAGCCAAAGTTTTACCAGAAGTCAGCTTGAGTAAAACCTTACCTTTGCCTAGCACTTCATAGCTACTAGAGTTCCCCATGTACACACGTTCACCTACGTTCCCATCCTCGAATTTGGTGAAAAACTCCTTCCTTGCACAGAAATGCTTCGAAGCGTCAGTGTCAACTACCCATTCTGAACTATTTTCCACCAGATTAATTTATGAGATCACCGCAGCAATGACTTCATCATCTTTTTCTACAACGTGCATCTGTGGCATGTTGTCATTCTGACATTCTGAGCGGTGTTGGCATTGGTAAGCTTTGTGGCTAAACTGCAGACATAGCACTTGAGCGTCTTTCCTTCAGGTTTGGGCTTTCTTGAATTCTTGAAGTTGGTAGCCTTCTGAGGTTTTGTCTTCTTGTCTTGATTCCCTTGTTTCATGATCTTTTTGAATCTAGACTCAACCAAGTTAGCTCTAAAAGATAAATTACTCAGAGAATTAGTAATCTTATCTTTTAAACGATTGGCTTCTTTAATCTTCATATGGCCCACCAGCTCTTCAAGTGAAATTTCTCTCTTCTTATGCTTAAGAGAATTGTGGTAGTCAGACCAGGACTTTGGCAGCTTCTCAATGAGAACATTGGCTTGCAGTACCTCACACATTTGCATCCCTTCAGTGATGATGTGAGCAACCAAGTTCTCATAGTCATGTACTTGATCCATTATCGGTTTGTCGTCTGTCATCTGGAATTTGAGCCATTCGCCGACAATGTACGTTTTGATGCCCACATCATCCGCACCATACTTTTTCTCCAGAGTGTCCCAAATTTCCTTGGCACTCCTCTCTCTAAGAAACATATCAAATAATTTATTTGACATGTGACAGAGCAGATGGCCTCGCACCGTTTTGTTATCCTTATCATATTTCTCGTAGGTAGCGAGAGCAGTGGTGGCAGCTGCTAAGGCATCATCATTCAGAACTGCATCTGTATCATTACCGATAGCTGGGGTTGGTAGCATGGTAGGTGGTGGCTTGAGCAGCACGTAATCAAGATCAAGCAGCTCGAAGAATATCAGGATTCGTTGGGACCACATTCTATAATTCTTTCCATCAAGTGCATCGAGCTTGGAAAGATCGAGAATCAGTTTACTCAAAGGTGATGTCATAATTACAGTATACAGGAAGTCATTTCTAATTTATTGAAAATATGGACTGCAAAATCATACCGTTAATACTGACAAGAAAGATAAACAGTAATTTAAATAAAACAAGTTCGTAAACCGTGTCGTGGTAAAAACCACTGCCTTAGAAACGAATTTTGTTTTAATTTAGGAAAAAACTGTTTAATTTCTAACAACTCATAAATCAGCTGTTATCATTTGAATTTAAGCAGTCCTCAACAGCCTATAAATATCAGGTGAAATCTTTCACATTCTTTCATTTGTTTCTTTCAAAGAGAAATTCCACAAGAATTTTCTCTAAAAAGATAGTATCCGCGCGGACGTTTCGAAAACACGTATTACCACGACCATGACCACGAGTCAAGTCGAGACGAGACGGACAGCGGTGGCGGCGGTACGCGAGATTTCCCCTTGTTCTCTTTAACTCAACAAGGAAGTGGAGAATCCAAACCTTAAGTTCCCATTCCCAATAGTGTTTCCAATACTATGTGGGATAGAGCATTACCAACATTCCCCCACTAATGCGAAAGAATTCTTCTGAAATTCGAAAACAATCTTTCCAGAAGAGCAATAGCGAGATTAGTTGCTTAAGTACTAGTGAACGTATCCGGAACTAGTACATAGTGATGATGAGTAATCATTCTCTTATATAAGTGAAACTAGTCTTGAACTTTCTAAGATGGGGGTAAACTCATAACACACAACTAACCCCTTCATCCACCTTAGTCCTCGATGTGTAATATATTTATATACAAAAGTATATATTTGGTCATCTTACCTCAGGATTCTAGTAAATGTGCTAGACAAATGGCCCAACATTTTTCATAGAAGGTGGCTAACCCTTTTCATTTACATAGGTTATTTCATCAAGTTTGTCTCGACATAAACCACCCTTGACAGAGATATGAAATAATTAAGAGCTTTTATAATAGCTCAACCTCACAAAGGGTATGGTGACTTTCTTCAAGTTCATTATTAATAAACCACCCAAACTCTGAGATACGAAGTCATTAAGAATAAATATTCAACCTCATTAATCGATAAATTCAAAAAGTCCTTCTCACTAGAACCATCCAAATTCTTGGATTTGTATTTATTAAGAGTTTAACAAACTTAACCTTTCTGTCGGTAAGTTCATTATTTCTTTCTCATTTAGAATTACCCACTCACTCTTGGTTATGAACTTATTAAGAATAGATATTCAGCCAAAATCTTTAAATTCATCAAGTCTTTCTCACTAAGACCACCCAAAGCATGGGCTATGAATTTATTAAGAGCAATTAAGCTCATCTTGGGCATGCACATTATTCATCGTAGGGATAGGCAATAGGAATGTCCACTATGAGTCTTTCCATGGTTTCGTTTGACCACATGGAACTTATATAACTAAGTTGGGTATCCACCATGAATTCCTCAACTAATGGGCTTTAGACCCATCCCCCTCGACGAATCTAGGACCAGCTTCCGACTTAACCCTTTGGTAAGTGGATCTGCTAGGTTCCTTTCCGACTTCACATACTCTAAAGAGAGTACTCCATTCTTTATTACGTGTCTAACTGATTCATATCTTATGCGAATGTGTCTTTTCTTACCATTGTAAACTTGGTTCTTAGCCACAATATCGCAACTTTTGAATCACACAACAATGAAACTAAAGGAGTCGGTCTTCCCCACAACAGAATATCTTCTAACAAGCTTCTGAGCCACATGGCTTCTTGCTCAGCTAGGTCAAGAGCTATAAACTTTGACTCCATGATAGAACGAGCAATACAAGTCTACTTTGAAGATTTCCACGAGATTGCTGCTCCACCTAAAGTGCATCAAGCTTGGAAAGATAAACAACTTGCATCACCAGATGATCAACGACAAAACCAACAGAGACAATTGGTAAGCCATATATTTCATATCAATTGTCCTATATTTTAGTGATCTAAATTATCTATAAGTCTATCTTTTATTATTATTTTTTATTTTACTGGTCAAAATATTTGTTGGAAGTATATTAGAACTAAAACTAGGATTTTGATGAAGTTTATATGCTTAAAGAACAAAAAGGACCAATAGCATTCCTACTTCTATTGAAATTCTCTCTATTTTGCAGTAGGATTGAGATAAGGCAAAAATATGTAATATATAATTTAAATTTGGGATAAGATCATGTTACACAATGTTAAACTCTTAATTTTACACAAATTTAGGATTGTTGGATGAGTGAAAATAGATGATTCATATTAACAGTATGAAATGATAAGATATTTATCGGAGAGAAAAAAACAATGAGTCAATCTCATTCATCTATTTTCATTCATTCAACAGTCCTAAATATGTGTAAAATTAAAGAGTTTTATATTGTGTAAGGAATCCTAACCCTTTAAATTTTATCTATATTTTATAATAGGATTAGGATAAACCAAAAGGATGTGCTCCACAAGCTAAATTCAATATCTTCTCTTATTTGATATAGATGATTACTACTTTATAAAAGATCATTAGGAGAAAAGAAAAACATCATATCTCTCAAACATTAGTTTTCTTAGTTATTTTTCTTAATGAATTATTAAATTTCACCATTTAGTCAAGGTTTTTAATTCAAGGATTCGTGAGATTTTCTGTTCTTGATCTTCTTTGTTTTTTTAGTATTCTTATTTCTTTTGTTTTATTTGTTAATTATTAATCTACGAATTACATGAACTGGTCAATCTATAATTTATTAAATATTTATATTATTAATTGAAATCTTTTCATCGATAATTATGGTCAGATTTGAATACAAGTAGTAAAATGACATAGGAATATGTTATGAAGTTATAAGATCTATTTTGAATCAAATGTGAGTTGATTAACTAAGGATTTTGTCTCTTTAATTCATAAAACGGATAGAATATATTAAAATTTCAATTTGACCTGAAGGAGCAAAAATAATAGAAGACAATAATTTCAAGTTTAAGCATCGTCAATGACATGATGTGATAGTATATAGTAAAGGTAAATCACATAATTTAACTTAGGCATAATGATAAAATTACCTCCAACGTTTGCATAAATAATCACTTTGTTCCTTTTTTTAGCATTTTATCCCTCAACGTTTCAATTATTGATAAAATAGACAATGTTGGACGAAAATCATTAGTTGACTAATAGTTAACACATGTTGTTGACGTAATATATGTCACATCACTAAAGTGATATATGTGATATCACTAAAGTGACATATACCACATCATCAATTGAATATATGTGAAAATAGCATGTCAATAACATGTGCTAATTGTTATTCAACTAACAATTTGCATCCAATAGAGTCTAGTTTGACAAAAAAATTGAAACATTGGGAGATAAAATGCTTCAAAAAATGATATGGGTAAATTGACTATTTGTATAAACGTTGTGGGTAATTTTGTCATTATGTCTTTAATTTATGATTCTATCACTAATTTCAACATAAGATTATCTAAATTCTCTTTCAATAGGTTGATATAGTTACTAGAGACACCATAATAAGCTAATTTCTTCTTAACTTTCAATTATGAAAGAAAAGCTCCAGTGACTATTTATGTTGCTGATTAGACAATCTCATAGAGTCTACGGTTTCAGATTGAAATTTTCCAAATTTTAACATGTATTTACTCATCTTATTCACCCCAAATTTATTGATTGTACTTAGATCTCTGGAGGAGATTACCATATTAAATTTTTCACTATGGCATAAGGTGTACCAATAGTCCCAACATCTTTTGCCCTGAGTGAACAACAAATGATAATTTCTTTTTCTTTTCTTTTTTTCTTTAGGAAAGTTAAACGATGACACTTACCATTTTAAACATAGATATCTTTACATGAAATAATATCCTATAAGGGATAAGTACTAAGAATCAAACACTTTATTCACAAAATCATCTCAAAATACCAATGCATGATAATATTTTTTTCTTTTGCTTCAATTGTTCACTCTCTTATCAACATGTGATGCCCCAACATGTAGTTATTCACCGAGGTTATACTTTTTATTCTCCTATCAATTTTATATTTTCCTTGCTTTGTCACTCGAATGAAGGATTGATGAGCTATACAAATAAGAATGTTCACACCATTGACATTGAGTCGCCAAGAGGATAAAAATGGAAAGAGATTATGAAAAAAGACACAATTAATTATGAAAGATGATGAAAGAAAATGCTATTAAAAATACACCATGCTTTCATTTATTAAAATAATAATCAACAAACATAGCCCTTGCAAAAGGACCTATATTGCTTTCGACAGGAGCAACATGTTAAGTTATTGGAATGTAAGCCTAAAAGTATGTAAACATGATTCAAGTTATTGATGTGTCATGTGACATAAATTGTGATAAGAATGAGTATTTTTATGTTTGATATTTATGTTAATTGTCATTCATAATGTCTATAATTATTTGAGACTAACTCTATAAGCTATGTAAGTTTTTTTTGTTTATTTAATGTCATTACAGGTAGTTAGTATTCATAACTTGTTCGGGATTGCATTCTGTGTTCCAAGTTTCTCTCAAGATAATCAGAGTAAATGTTCTTTTGTCTAAACTCCTAGAATGTGACATATGTGTTTGAATAGTGATCATGTGTGTTTATATATAGGGCTAGGATATATTTACGCAATGTAAAACTCATTTAGATTTATATAGATTTAGAATTGTTGGATGAGTAAATAGATGACTGAGATTAACTTTTTTTTAGTGAATATCTTATCGTTTCCTACCGTTAATCTCAGCCATATATTTTCACTCAGCCAACGATCCTAAATTTGTGTAATTATGTTATCTAGTGCAAGAATGATTTAGGTAAACAAGTATGTTATGTCTTTCATGCGTGGCGAAATCAAAAATATTGAAATGACTTTCACTCTTTCATGCTTTTCTTTTCTTTTTTAAAGAAAAAAGAAAATCAAAATCTATGATGTTTTATCTATTTTCTATCAAATAATTATTGTTTGGTAGTTAGATGTTCCGTCAATGTACTCCAATGCTCATGCTTGCTTCTTCTGGAGTTCACTAATTCATCATCATTAACACGATCGTCTGAAATCTCCACTTTCCCTGCATTTCCAATTCTTTTATATTTCAGATCCTTAATTGTGAAGTTTACGTATCTGATTCTGTGTCAATCTGTTTGCAGATTGGGTAAGCAGCCAAATACTAACAAGTAGTCGTAACCATAGGCGGAACATCATAGAGACCAGCATGAGTCTAGATCCGTCAAAATATTTCATTTTATTGATGGTGTTCATCTTAAAATTTTATTTGTACTCATGTCCACTTTCAAAAATATTTTTAGATCCGTCATTGTTTGTATGCCATTACTACATGTTCTTAAAGCATGTTGGAGGAGGCAAAGGTAACTGCAGCTAGGGATGGCAACTCAACCCGAACCCGACGGGTTCCGACCCGATCCGGATTTTTTTTTTAAAAATCAGATTTGGGTCGGGTCGGGTTTTTTTTATGCACTGTTCGGGTCGGGTCGAGTTCGGGTTTAGGGTAAAAAAATCCGACCCGACCCAAAAAATATATATAATTTTATCCTATATATTTAGAGATAATTATAATAATACCCCTCTATATATAATTTTTTTCAATTAAGTCACTGTTTTTATTGAATAAAAATATATTTTTAATTATTTCGGGTCGGGTCAGGTCGGATCGGGTTTCTAAGTCATATATTCGGATCGGTGAAACCTTAATTTCATCGGGTCAGGTCGGGTCACGGGTGGAGGACCCTTTCTTCTCGGGTTGGGTCGGATGACCCAAAAACCCAACCCGACCCATTGTCATCCCTAATTGCAGCCATATCAAAATCATCAATAAGTTGCAACGACACAAGAACATGAATGGTTCAAATGTCTGCAATGATCCCAAAAAAATGAGTAATAACAATAATAAAATGTCTTCACAATAGAACCCTCAGTTTCAATAAAAGCAAAATGAAGTTAACACATTTAATACACAAAAAAGGTTAATGAATTAAAGATCATGTTCAAGATGATGAGCAGCAAGCAATTTTCGTGTTGGCCTCCGGTGTTCCAACATCAATGGTTTTCCCTTCTTTAATACTTGAGGCCGCTGGCTCATCAGAAGAAAGCGACTTCTTACTAATTTTGCGGTATATTTCAGAGAGAATGGTATAGAAAGCCTTCTCAACATTTGTTGCTTCTAATGCAGATGTCTCGATAAACGAAAGGCCTTCTTTCTCGGCGTAGCTTTGACCATCTTCTGTTGCAACTGCTCGGAGATGCTTCAGATCAGTCTTGTTCCCAATCATCATGATTACAATGTTAGAATCCGCATGGTCCCTGAGCTCCTTCAGCCATCGGCTCACGTTTTCAAATGTCGTTGGCTTGGTAACATCATAGACCAGAAGAGCTCCAAGAGCACCTCTATAGTAAGCACTGGTTATTGCTCTGTACCGTTCCTGACCGGCGGTGTCCCATATTTGAGCTTTCACAGTCCTTCCCTCAACCTGATACAAGGCATATTGACAACATTTACCTGACAGCACATGCAAAAGAGGAGGCGGACAGAAAGACCGAAGACACATTCAAGGCTTTCTCAAAGAAACAGACATACCTATATGCTCTCTCTAAAAGGACCAACTCTTCTGACAAGAGAAACAAAAAGCCTAACATCTAAAGCTCTTAATATTAGATCAGTTCCACGAAGGTAGGCTATCAAGTAGACCGACCCAAATAAGATGTGAAGTAACTTGCATCTCAGCTTGGCTGTTAAAAGGTCGAGACTTCGGATTTAGAAGAATATTTCCAACCTTGTTTAATCATAACATCAATGCCAAAACATTTCCAACTTTTACCAGTGATTTTCATAAGAGAATTAAAAAGTTAATTGGTAAATAAATTTAGCTCAACATTTTCAGTACTCAAAGATACCCTTCAATCACAAACATCAGTTAATCAAGAAAACTGGATTAGCAAAGCAAAGAACCTGTTGCATTGCTAAGGCCTTTAATCATTATCCCCCAAATGATGATAATCGATGACTAAACTCGGCAGTTGCCAGTTGCCACCCAGTTCGAAGGGATTGCGTGTTTCTTTATTCTCCTATGCTATTTTTGGAAATATAAATCTGAAATTTTTTGTTTCACTATGCCAACATCCAACTAAATTAGTCAAGATTCAACATGATTATGTATTTCAAAAAACATAAGTTTTTTAATTCATAACTATATATCTATTTCTATAGAGAGGGTTGTTCAAACTATGTAAAACTTTTTAATTTTATACATTGTTAGAGTCATTGAAAAAAATTAAGAGATAATCTTAATAGTCTATTTTCACTCGTCCAACAATATTACGAAGCTAAAAGTGGATCCAACGTATGTATGTATATATATATATATATATATATATATATATATATATATATATATATATATATATACACTATGCCGAGCCCAGTTAGGCATTGTATCTATATTACTTTTAAATTCACATCTAGATAGTCGTCCATCAAATCCATCGCAATCAAAGATAATTTTTTACATTTTTGCTCGCTTCTCTCGCTGATTCAACACAATTCAATGGTATTAACAAATGAGCATCAAAATCAGGACAAACCTCATTCTTTTCAATTAAAATTATCGCTGATTGGCCCAATCAAAAACATCACTAGTTAGTACATTGAAGAACAGGAGAAACTCAATTTAAAAAGGCGAAGGAATCAGATCTACTGCATGTCTAGAAAGGGAAATAGTAGATCTAAATCCAAGCATCTAATATAACCAAAAATTACAGTTCATTATAGAAATACAAATAAATAAAGAAAAAAGGGCGAGATTTATTACTTGGAGAGTGCGGGTGGCAAATTCGACGCCGATTGTAGATTTAGATTCTAAGGAAAACTCGTTCCGAGTAAATCGAGAAAGCAAATTAGATTTTCCAACGCCAGAATCGCCAATTAATACAACCTTGAACAAGTAATCGTATTCGTCGTCCGGTCTCCTCGCCATAAGCGTTGAGGATAAAGATAGAAAATGAGAATAGCAGGGGAGTCCTCGTCTTTCCAAGGGACTGAGACACGGATCTGTTACAGAAAATTATACTAACAATTGACCCATTTTATAATTTGTCCATACAACTTTTACTTTTTTTCATAGGCTTAAATTATCTTTTTCGCTCTAAACTATATCGTTTGTGTCGAGTTATTTTTTAAAATTATTTTTTAAGATGTCAAACTGTTATCATTGTAAAAAATATATGTGTAAATTATATATTTAGTCACTCATCTATTTATTTATGTGGTTCTATTTAATTACCCAACCTTTTCTTAAATCATCACTAAATTTAAGTTTTTGTTATATTTTGATCAATCAATTTGATTCAATTTATTTTTTAAATTTTTAATGTATAAGAATTCATTTATATTATATTTTTTTACTCGACACATAAATTTAAAATAAGTAATATTATAAGATAAATAATAAACAACATATTAAATTATATGTAATTAAAATTCTATTAAATGAAATATTAATTATTTAATTAAAATATCATAAACGAGTTGCACAACGTATGAAGAAATACTAATCACTCTAATCTTATGCACCGAACTATTTTCTTGTCGATCTCACATACATCATCAACAACACTATAAAAAAACTACGAGTATAAAATATAAAAATTGATTTTTTTTAAATTATGAGATTTGATTTTTGAAATTAAAAATATATTAATTATATTTTTAAATTGTTAAATTGACATATTTTTTTAGTGTTTTTATGAAACCAAACGAAATCAAACTTATCGTTTTAAAGGTCTTATTAGGAAAACCTATAAAATCTCAAATCCCAAATTTTTCCTCTTATTTCTTTCTCGCCATTCCTTCTTCATATTTCCCTGACCCTCACCGTCACTTTCACTGTCTATATCACCATCGATCAACGTCTTTAAGATTTTTTAAAAAAAACTTTCTTCTTTGGAGGTGTTTTTAGTTTTACTAGTTTAGTTATTTTTTTTTCCAAAAATTTTCTCTTTTATTTTAATTGTTTGAAAACTTAGATCTTGCTATGGGAAAGCACTTGCAAATGTCCCAATTCCATTTTTAGGTGGATTTCTTTGGAATTTAGATGCATTTTTAATAGCTATTTTTCAGCTTAAATTTTGGTTTGGTTTCAATTTTTTGTTGTTGTCAATTTATTATTTATTATTTATATTATATATTATTTATGTTACATATAACTTAATATATTATTTATTATTCATTGCATAATATTACTTATTATTGAAAAATAAATTTATGTGTCGAATACAAAGATATAATATAAATGAATTCTTATACATTAAAAATTTTAAAAATAAATTGAATCAAATAGAGTGACCAAAACGTAACAAAAACTTTAGTGATGATTTTGAATAAGAAAAGAATTGGGTAACTCAAACAGAACTGCATAAATAGTTGAATGATTAAATATGTAATTTACCTGTGTGTTTTTTACGGAGTTAACAGTTTGGGACAAATGAGGGAACGATTTAAACTTTATGGAACAAAACGTCCTGAAAAATACTTTAAGGGGTAACTCGGTACAGACGGTATATTTAGGGGACAATGGTGTATTTAAGCCTTTTTCATAAATGAAATTATGGCTTCAAGATAAAATAAGTGCCCAAACAATATTGCTTTTCTCAAATAGGTCCTACAATATTTTGTGAATCATCTAAGTGCCTAACGTTACAAACGCTATCACTTTAGGTGCCCGAGCCGTAAAAATTGTTAATTTCCTCCGTTAAGTGACACATGTCACATTCTAGTAATTTTAAATTTTTTAAATTAAAAATATTATTATATTTATTAAAAAAAACCCTAATTTCTCTTAAATTACAAAAAAAATCAAATTTCATAATGTAGTCACTCATTTTCGCCCGGGGTTCTGTTTAATATATATATATATATATATAATTTTTTGAATATATATAATATATATTTTTTGAAAATATTTTGAAAACATATATATAATATATAGTTTTTGAAAACATATATATAATATATAGTTTTTGAAAACATATATATAATATATAGTTTTTGGAAACATTTTAAATATATATATATATATATAATATAGTTTTTGAAAACATTTTGAAAATATATATATACTATATAGTTTTGAAAATATTTTTCAAAAATATATATAGTAAAAAGTGTTAAAACGTTTTTGGAAAATATATATAATGTATATTTTAGAAAACATGTTGGAAAACTATATGTAATATTTGGGTTTTGAAAATGTTAGTTTTAAATATATTATAGTATACTTATTTTATTTTACTTTATTTTATTTTAATTTTATTTTAATTTTTTAGGGTCCAATAAAGTCTAACATAGGCCCAGCAGGAAGCCCAATTGGGTAAGCCTGACCCAACAAACCCGGATAGGTGGGCTTGATCCAGCCCAAAATCCAAACTAGGGTTTTGTCCTTAAGTAGTGGCACCACATGGAGCTCGCATGGAGCTCACACACCAACGGTCGGTCAAACAAGGAACGACCGGCGAAACAGCTGATATAGCACAAAAGCCTGTTTAAAACGGGATCACAACAGTCCACAATAGCATTAATGGAACGACCCCGAAATAATCGAGAATGACCCCAAAATAATCAGAAACGGCCTCGACAGGGGGCCTATAAATACCAAAGGTCGAATACCACACGACGGCAAGGAAAAAATGACGGAAACAACGAAAAACAAGGAAGCATACAAAGCAAACCAGGCAAGCAAAGCAAAGCTTTTGAAAATAAAAATAACAAAATATATTCGGCGTCGAAATCGCACGGAATGAAGCACTGTAGGGAAAACCAAAGGTCGTCGGAAAAGCGAAGAGTCTCACCGGAAATGTTAAAAAATCGAATGTTTCTTTGTAGATATATGTCGATATGGTGCTTTGTTGAATAATCGGGCTATATAATGATGTTTAGGAGGTTGGGAGGAGTATTTTAGGGGGGTTTGGTTTTTTCCAGCAGCCAGAGCGGCGAGCGGCGGAGTCGTGGCCGGTTGGGATTTTGGGGAAGAAGGGTTGAAAGCGGTTTTGGGAGAGAATTATTTTTTTCGTTAAGGTTAAAATGATATTTTTTTTTGGTTTTTGGGTATTTATAACTGAGGGACTAAAGTGCAAATATCATATTTTTTTTATTATTTCCGCAGTCCTATAAGTTTGAAGTGTAATTCGCTTTGGTCACTTATTGTAAATTTACCCTTGAATTTTGAATTTATTCAATTTAATCCCTAATTACATTTTTTATATTTTGCAAATTGACCCCCTAACCTTCTATTTTTCTCTTGTAGCTCATTCATAGAATTAATTTAATTCATGAATTTTAATTTATTTCAATTTGATCCTTTAATTTTTTTTCCTTGTATTTTCTTTAAAATTTAACGCTTCTTTTTTCATTTTATTTTTTATTTTCTCTTTTAACATTTTTTATATTTTATATTTTTATTTTTTTCCTAAAGTTTAATGTTTTCTTCATTTTATTTTATTTCTATATAATATTTTTTTTTCTAAAATTTAATATTTCATTCTTTGATTTATTTTTCTAAAATTTAATATTTTCTTCTAAAATTTATTTAATATTTATTTTATTTTATAATCTAATGTTTTCAACTTTTTAGGGGCAATTTTTACCGATCGGAGGTAAGTAATTCGGATCAAATCTGTAAATTTTAATTTAATTTTTTGTAATTAAGACAATTGATAAATTAAAATGGTACCGACAAGGCAGTTCAAGGGTGCTAATCATTCATTGATTGTAATCGACTCCGGAATCCGACATATTTATGGTAAAATGCAGATCAGGTAAGATGGTGTCCGATCAACCAAATTTCTTATGAAAAAAATGATCGGTGGCGACTCTAACATTTTTTCAAGTCGAAGCCCAATTTTGGGCCCACGCGAAAGACGGTTGCGAAACATAAAAATCCTAAATACTAACCCTAATCGTCATCGTCGCCCTTTCCGACCACGACCACTACTGTCGACTTAGTCTCTGACATCCTCCTAATCATACACTATCGTAGTTGACATCGTTTGGTTGTCGGAATCGCGTGGGATTACGGTTTTCATCCTAAGATACAAAATGTCAATTGGTCATCGATCGGTTACGATTTCATAGGGGTATTGATCACCGGGGGTATATGAGGTCGGGTGGAGCTTTGTCGACTGCAAAGGGCAACGATTGACGTGAGTTTAGGGGTTGAAATGAAAGTTTTCAAAGTTTTGGGACTATGTCAAATTTTTTGTTTTTTTAAAAACATATATATATATATATATAATTTTAATTTTTTAATTTTAAATAAAAATTTTAAAATAACCAGAATATGATATGTGTCACTTAAATGAGAAAATTAACGTTGTTTACTGCCCGGACACCTAAAGTGGCAACGTTTGTAACGTTAGACGCTGAGATCATTCAAAAAATACTGTAGGCACCAATTCATGAAAAATAATATAGTTTGGGCACTTATTCTATATTTAAGCCTAAAATAATTTATTGCAAATTTATTTTATCCATTATGATTATACTAAGTAGAATTTTGTGATACTAAATATTTGGTTAAAATATATTTCAAGTTATTCTACTCTTGGTAGGTTTAGAATTTAATTCTCTCATTTTAAAGAAATTTAATCTTATTTTGAATTTAAACATTTTAGTATAATTATTAATATCATTATTTTTTGGTTAAATTTGAATTTATTATATTGTTTTTTTTTTGTTTATATGATTTTTAAATTAATATTTTGTATTCTAATACATTACATCAATAAATTGAATAAAAATTTAATATTATCTCGCGTGGTTAAATAATGTTAATTAAGTATAATTTGTCACATCATTTTTTTGTTACTGAGATAATATCGGTTAAAGTTTGATTACTAATTTATTATAAGATAAAGTATAAAAATGGTCCTTCACTGGTGATGCTTTGTTGAGTTCATTGACTATTAAAAGTTATAAAATGATCATTCGACTATAGGGTGTTGCTTTGTTGAGTCTCTGACTATTAAAGGTTACAAAATGACCACTCAACTATTTAGTATGTTTCAAACTCATTTTTTTCGTTAGAAAATTGAAAACAATCTGAGTTGAATGTCAACTTTTAATAGTGGAGGGAATAAAAAAGGATTACCCTATTGTCGGGGGACTATTTGTGTACTTTACCCTTTATTATAAAAGCTTAACATTAGTGATCTTTTTGTTTCTTTTGAAACTTCAATGCTGAAAAAGAAATTTACTTACAATTTAATGATCATTTATACAGTTTACCCAAATAAATAAAAAATCGTTGCTTAGTTCTCGAAAAAACCCCCTAATCCCACTCTTATTTCTCCTTTCTCCTTTCTCCTTTCTCCTCGGTCTCTCCCCTACTCGCTGCGACTTCGAGGTTCTCTCTCATTCGCTTCCCTCATTTTTTACATTTGAATACATAGAGGATTGTTACTGATGCCTTTTTTTGGTTGTTCAATTTTTCATTTCTAGATCTCATTCTTCAAATCGCAGCGTACTACTCTATCAAGTCATGGCTCTGGTAAGGTTTATCTGTGTGTATATATATTATTCCTTGCTTTTGGTAGTTTAACTGTTGAAATGTTGGGGGAAATTATTTAAAGTGGAATTTGAAAGGGAAGTTTTTTAAATAGCTATTTTGCGTTACAAAGGAAGTGGAAGATGTAATATATTTTATTTGATTGCTGTCATAGATCAATGGGATAGTTGATGGATTTGTAGATGTTAATAATTATTAAAAATGATTTTAACTTTACCTCCTTCAATTTCAATTGGGATCCATTGACTTACATACGGATAGATGGCAAGAGGTTATGGTCAATTAGCTTAAAAGTGTTTGTAGATGGAGATGTTAGCTGCTTTCAAGTAGTTTAGGATATAAAACGAAATAAATTTAAAAGAATTTATTAAAAAAGGTTTCCTTTTCAGGGTTTTTCATGGATTAGTAGTGTACTTTTTTGTAGAGATTGGTTTTGGTATTTAGTTCTTCGTGCTAGTTTAGTGTTTTTGAATTACTTGCAGGTCTTGCATGCATGGAAAACAAACAAAAATGCCTATAAGGCACTCATTGCTGCAGAATATACTGGTGTGGACGTCAGACTGGTTGAGAACTTTGAGATGGGTTTCTCAAATAAGAGTCCTGAATTCCTCAAGATGAACCCTTTGGGGAAGGTTATCATGCTTATTAATAGTTTGAAACTAGAGAAAAATCCTTTTTTATATATAATGTAACCTTTTTTTCTACCTCATTCACTGAAAGGATATCTCTGACTTTAGGTTCCTGTGTTGGAAACACCTGAGGGTCCTATATTTGAGAGCAATGCCATTGCTCGTTATGGTGAGATGACATGGCAACTCCATAGCCTACATTTTTGGCCTTTGGTATTTGTTTACTTATTGTTATCTTTACTTTTCTTCGCAGTCACTCACTTAAAGGCTGACAACCCTATATACGGTTCTACATTGATTGATTATGTAAGGATTTTATACTACAATGGTCTTGTTATTTTGTCATCAGTTAGTTTATTTTAAACCATGGAGCTCATTTTTTATATGTATTACCTTGGCTTTCTTAGGGTCATATTGAGCAATGGATTGATTTCACATCCATGGAAATTGATGCTAATATTGCAAAATGGTTGTATCCAAGACTTGGTTATGGTGTTTACCTTCCTCCAGTAAGTTCTACTCCCCCCCCACAGGTTCTTGTGTCATTTTAATTGTGCTTTATTTGCTGGGGTCATTGTACTGTTTTTTTCTCTCCAAATTATAAGACAATAGGTCCCAATGTCCCATGTTAATATTTGACTTGGGCAACTAAGTCAGTTAAATAAAAACTTTGAGGGAAACAGTAAAGGGAAGAAAATGGCATTGGTTATCTTTCATTCTTGTTTTATTCTTTTTAAAGAGGACTTAATACAGCTGTGTTTCTCTGTGCATAATTTCTGTAAATGAATGTGTGAGAGCACTAGAAGCCTAAGTAACCTTGGTACAAGAGCCATGCCATTGAATTGTAAATCAAGTTGGCATAGGCTTACTAAGAGTTAAGTCTTCTATGTTTTGTAGTTCAGTCGTAACTCATTACTTTGATGGTGTCATTTGGCCCATCTAGTTTATCTTGATTTCTAATCTATATTTCGCAGGTTGAGGAAGCTGGTATTTCTGCACTGAAGAGAGCGCTTGGTGCTTTGAACACTCATCTTGCTTCCAACACATTTCTTGTTGGACATTCAGTCACCCTTGCTGACATTATCATGACATGCAACCTCTACTTGGGCTTCTCTGAGATCATGACCAAGAGTTTTACCTCAGAGTTCCCTCATGTTGAGAGGTACTTCTGGACCATGGTTAACCAGCCAAAAGTCAAGAAGTTTCTTGGTGAAGTGAAGCAGGCAGTGTCTGTGCCACCTGTTCCTTCAAAGAAGCCTACTGCCCGCCCAAAAGAAACTAAACCAAAAGCCAAGGATGAACCAAAGAAAGAAGCCAAAAAGGAGGTTGAGAAACAGCCAGCAAAGACAGCGGTCGCTGGGGAGGAAGAGGCACCAAAGCCCAAACCAAAGAATCCTCTTGATTTGCTGTCTCCTAGTAAGATGATACTGGATGACTGGAAGAGGCTTTATTCTAACACAAAGACCAATTTCCGTGAGGTTGCAATTAAAGGTATATGCCTGCTGTTTTTGTTGGAACACTTCTATAATCCTTGAACTGTGATTTCCGACATTTATTTCAGGATTCTGGGACATGTATGATCCTGAGGGATACTCTCTCTGGTTTTGTGATTACAAGTACAATGAGGAGAATACAGTCTCATTCGTCACAATGAACAAGGTTGGAGGGTTCCTGCAAAGAATGGATTTGGCACGAAAGTATGCTTTTGGCAAAATGTTGGTGATTGGAGCTGAGCCTCCATTCAAGGTGAAGGGGCTATGGCTTTTCCGTGGGCAAGAGATTCCTCAATTTGTGATTGACGAGTGCTATGACATGGAACTCTATGAATGGAAGAAAGTTGACATCTCAGACGAAGTACAGAAGGAACGGGTGAATCAGATGATTGAAGATTGTGAGCCTTTTGAGGGAGAGCCTCTCTTGGATGCCAAGTGCTTTAAGTGATAAGTTATCTCCTAGCTTATGTTGTATGCTATTGTCCTACCATCTCATATTTTTTTGAACTTGATTTAGGTTACATTACAATCAAGATTTAAACTATCAGCAGCTTTAAGTGAATCAGATGATTGAAGATTGTGTGCCTTTTGAGGGAGACTGCTATTTACTTTTTGTTTCATCATTATTGAGGCAATTCGCGTTTGTATTTTATTCTTATATTACAAATCATGCTATGCCAAAGATTCACCTTTATTCGTTGCATGTTCGATTATACCTTGCAAACAGGCAGTCATGAATTCCAGAAATAACCTTTTTTTCCGTTCAAAGGTGCCATAAGTATAACCAATTCAAGTTATACAGGTAGAGGCATGTAAAATAAACAAAATATGGAAATAATACTTTACTATTAAGACAAAAGACAATACAATGATTGTATCCTATTATGTAGGGCACGCATATGTAGATATATGCAAGAAATAATGCAAGATTGTCAGTACAAAGAATGTTGGAGCACATCAGGAACTTGGCTAAAACAATTAGGAGAAATAGGTTATTTTAACTAATGAAGTAGAGACGTCAAACCTTATGGGGAATGAATGATACATTAAAAGAGGGATCATTGGAGATTGCCTAAAACTCAAAGGAGTTTGACTCTCTTACTAACTCAGCCTCCCTAAGCAATGGTCATGATTTCAATCGATCGTATGTGCAGCAAGCCAACAGGACACAGATTTATCAACATATGTCTATCGTCATCTTCCCGTCTTTGCCCGCTTCATTCCTGTACTGTTGAAAGGCGACATACTAGGACTCGGGCTCATTCTCGGGCTCTCTTCCCTTAAGGTACCATTTAGCAAAGCCAACTCCCTAAGCTGCTGTTTCTTGTAGCCATCCAAGGATTCATCCTGGAAATGGTGGATGAGGGGTTAGAGAACAGAAATGAAAGGGTAACATAAAATTATCTCAAATTGCATTTGTTCATACCACAGGCTTCAGAAGGTTTTCTAGTATTGCAACGGCATACTCCAATCGAGAATTTACCATGTCCTCGGGAAATTCAGCCTCCAACACATGCAGTGGCTCATTAAGGTGTTCATATCCAGGTTTATCTTTCAGCTTCTCTTCCTGTAGAGAAGTCAGCTTCCATTTGTGAGAGTGTAAAACAAGTGAAGCAGAAAAGCAAGGAAAAACTTTATCTATATTTAAATTGAAAATGTCACAACATGCTTGTGCATCATTCTATTTAACAAGTTACTTATAGTAAAGGTGATCACTGCATTGATTGATCACAATAGTTACCGGTACAAAATGTAAAAGATTGAGGTTCCATTTGTAAGATGCTTTTACCTTTTGCTTTTGTTGTAATAGAAAAGTCGAGCATAAAATACATAAGAACTAAAAACAATGGATAAACAGCAAACAGCCTTAACGGAGCCCAAATAAACATGATACAAACATTGGATGCAAAGTACATTGAAGGCAAATGGATATACAGATTACCAGCAGATGTGAAACTAGATCAATTTTCACATCGCCTACAATTTAAAATTCCAGCACAAGGTGGATTGAGAGGAAAAATATGGACTGGGGGGCAGGATATTATAATAAGAGGAAAAACATGGCTGAACAAGAATCTGTACAAAAAATACTTCCATGGTTCAATTATAGTAAGAATCTGTTCAAATGACTGAACAAGAAGTAACTCAAGAATCAACTACACAGATTTACCACAATTACATGTTGGAAATAACGACAACAACAACAACAACAAAACCCTATTCCCATATGCAATGGGGTATGGAGAGGTAGGGTAGTAGGCTGTCCCCAACGCATGGTTGAGAGAAAAATAATAAAAATGATTGACTATACCTTTACAGAATCCTTGACAGAACCCTTGCCTCTTATGTACACCCTACACTCTGTCATGGCTTCAACTCTCTTTAGGGAGTTCCCTCGTGGTCCCAAGATTCGGCCAACAAAATTACACTGCAAGAACTGAATCAGAACTATTATCTTAAAAAAAAGAAAATGAAGTCTTACAATTTTCAAGATAACTTACATTTGGATATTTATCCACAGGTACATCAAGTTTAACAACTCCTTTTACAATTGGTGTTGTAGGGGCTCTGGGCAAATCAGGCCAACCCATTGATGCAGCTTGAATCGGGGCAACTCGTTGCATGTGCCCATTTTCTGAAACAAGATAACCACGTTAAAAGTTCATTCTCCTTTCATTTAACATTAATGAGAAGCACATTATTTCGGCGTAAGAATAAATCACATTGGAGGCCAACAAGGATATTGAAATTTATTAACCTGATAAGCAATTGCAAAGTTTGATATAAAAGTTATTTTAAAAACAATGTAGTATGTTTATAACCATTAAACTGCATTACCTCTCTTTGCATTACAGACCATCCCTCCAAATCCATCTGTCTCCCATTGGGATGTTGACCAGATGACCTGAAAGGACTTTCATGCTCAAATCTCTCATGATCCACAAAACTAGGAGTAAGACCCGAGACCCTTCTGATCTCAGCAGTTAAATAAGAAAAAAATAGAACACTTGATATGTTTTCAAAACAACCTAAGTGGTAAAAGTGGACATTTGGGGTTTATTTGTGGCATGTGCTACATGTTTTCGTAGAATCCTCCAGTGGCATGCCCTCCAGTATACTTGTTTTAATTTCCAAAAGCACAAAGAACCATCTAGTCTAAGAACACTCCAGTCTGTAATAATTTAAAATCACATGTTTCTAGTATAGGATTATAAAGGTTAACTAGGTGGACAGATAGCGTTACGCTGTTATTTGCTTACAATTTCAGTCAACATCATTGACAATCACTGTGTTTATTTCATCATGTGTGGTTTTATTCTTGGAAGGAACAAACCAACAGAGTGCTCATAAAGAAAATCTAAACTAAAATCTAGCATAATGAAATTTATATTAATTAGAAAAATAATATAAATGGCAGGTTTAAGCATCCTTCATATATATCCTTATAGATAGCTTTACTATTAGAGTGTTTTTCATTCAGCCAAAACACAATCACAAGCAGTTTCAGAACTTGCTAATGAATCTTATATTGCAGAAAAATGAAAAGAAAAAGAAAATTCAATAACCTTGATTAAGAAGCCTGGTGCACAGAGGCAGATTTCTGCCCATAATTCAGCTAAATATCCGCCATAGTTAACTTGAATGTGAGGTAACATTGAATATAACAATGATACAGTAAGACCTATATCTAAGATAAAATAGAATACAAAATAAGAGCACCAACATGAGGAAAACATAACCACCAATTGAAAAACAGAACTTTCTTCCTGAAAACAATCACTCATACAAAAAATACAAGATAGAAACAGAAAAACTTAAAGCTTTTCCTTAAACCATCTTCGAGAACCCATATCAATCGGAACAAAGAAAGCTATAATCATTATATCAATAAAAAAACATCCTATCAAATTATGTAGTGAAACTTTCCCAAAAAGAACAAAAAAAGATTCGATTGATTAAAAGTATTTAAAGGAAGAAGAAGAAGAAGAAGAAGAAGAAGAAACCGACCTTTTACGATCCGTAGGAAGAGAAGAAGCCCTATGAGGTGAAGCAAGGACTCCAGAAGGCGGATACTGAAAGTAACTACCTGGTGGGATCCTCTCCCCCATCATATAAATCGGCCTTCCCTTATTCCTGCTTCACTCGTTCAATGGATAGAAGAAAAAAAACTCTTCAAAATAAAGAATCCAACGTATAAACAAATACATAAGGATTAAAGAAGAAAACCCCAGACTTACTTTGAGGGAAGGGAAGGGAAGGGAGAGAGAAAGTGGCAGATGGAGAAAGCTAAAGGTAAGGTAAGCAAATGAGTAAAAAGGGCAGAGATGCAAAGTATGCTGCCCTCTCTTTTATGTGGAGCAGTGTGTGAGACAAAAAAATTAGGGGTGTGCACATATGGGATATTATTCGATCTAAATTTTTTAATTATCTGAAAATTTTAGATATTAAAGTAATGATTCGTATCCGATCTGAAAAAATTAGATCGGATATTCGAAAATTTGGATCGGATATCTAAATATCCGGATATGTTCTGATTTTTTGTTGCAAATAACTAGTATTGTATTTTTTTATCATCAGTTCAAGAGTATCAAAACAGAAATTTATACTGCTCAACAAAAAACCATGAACACAAGCAAGAACATCATAGAGTGAAAATTCGTCTGGGAAGTTAAAGCTCAGCGGCTCATAATTTTCATCCTTTCTGTTTGCCAAGAAATCTGATATGACGCTTTCGTTTATGGCTTTCTAGCTCATATATTCGATATCAAATTCAGACAACAACATCTGCTAACGGGCTAACCTTCCATATAGAGCAGGCACACCCATCATGTACTTTAGAGAATTTAACTTGGAAATCAGCCAAGTGGTGTGATACAACATCTATTGTCGGAGTCTTTTATAGCCCAGACTAGAGTCGATCGCATATTTTCG
This sequence comes from Hibiscus syriacus, assembly GCF_006381635.1. Taxonomy (NCBI): domain Eukaryota; kingdom Viridiplantae; phylum Streptophyta; class Magnoliopsida; order Malvales; family Malvaceae; genus Hibiscus; species Hibiscus syriacus. Next base: position 2,135,642 of record NW_024062692.1, on the reverse strand, counting down.
ATAAGAGGATATATGACCTCGCAATCGGTGAACTTCTTACTCAAATAGTGGATAGCTCTTTCATTCCTTTCGGACTCGTCATGTTGTCCAGGACATACCCGTTGCATTCTCGAATATGGATAGATACAAGAACAGAGGTTTGCCTGGGATATGAGACATCAGAATAGGAGTGTGAGACAAATACTTCTTCACTTTTTCAAATGCAATTTGGTAGTTTTCATCCCAAGTTCCAGGGTTGTTCTTTTGGAGAAGCCGAAAGATTGGGTCACATTTGTCGGTTAACTGAGATATAAATAGTGCTATGTAGTTCAATCTTCCCAGAAAACCTCAGACCTCTTTTTGTGTCCGTGGAGGAGGTAGATTCTAGATAGCCTTAACTTTATCAGGATCAACCTCGATGTCTTTCCTACTGACCACGAAGCCTAACAGCTTCCCAGACATTACCCCGAAAGTGCACTTGCTAGGGTTCAGTCAGAGCTGGAACTTTCTCAATCTCTGGAAGAGCTTTCTCAGGTTCTCGACATGTTTATTCTCGGTTTGTGCCCTGATAATCATGTCGTCGACATAAACCTCGATTTCTTTGTGCATCATGTCATAGAATAGGGTCACCATAGCTCTCTGATATGTTGCCCCAACATTCTTCAACCCCAAAGGCATCACTTTATAGTAGAAAGTTCTTCACATTATGACAAACGTTGTTTTTTAAATGTCTTCAGGATGCATCTTGGTATGATTATACCCCAAAAATTTATCCATGAATGAGAAGAAAACGTTCTCGGCTGTATTATCCACCAAAGTGTCTATGTGTGGTAGAGGAAAGTTGTCTTTAGGACTTGCCTTGTTAAGGTCCCGGTAATCAACACACATGTGAACCTTGTCATCTTTCTTCAGAACCGGCACTATGTTGGCCACCCACTCCTGATACTTGACCACTTGGAGGAACCCAACATTGAATTGCTTATTGACTTCTTCTTTGATTTTAAGGAGCATATCAGGTCGCATTCTCCTCAGCTTTTTCTGCACGGGTTTATATTCTGGTTTGATTGGCAGTTTGTGGACTACCATGTATATGTCTAACCCCGATATATCTTGATACGACCATGCGAACACATCTCTATATTCTTGAAGTAAGACTATCAAGTTTTGTCTTGTTTCAGCCGAAAGAGTTGTACCGATTTTAACCTTCTTTCTATCATCTTTAGTGTACAGATTCAAGATTTCAGTCTTCTCTTTATGTGACATTATTTGTTTTTCTTCTCTTTCTACCATTCTCAACAATTTGGTAGGTAAGTTGCACTCCTCTTCATTTTCATATTCATCAAATTCCCCGAGACAAATGGTTGATTCAAAATCCACCTCCAGATCAGGATCATCAGTGCATGCATCATCGTTATCTGGGAACCTGAAGGAAACAAAGAATGTGTATGCGTGAGAGGAAAACATCCCACACAGAACAACCAACAAATTAAGTTTGAAAGAGAATAAAATGGAGTACTGAAATGAAGAAAATAGAAAATGATCAAGCAGGTGTAGTACCATCCACGCTACATCAAAAAGTTAAGTTTGTTCAATGTGAGAGATATAAGAGAGGTAATTGGAAAGATCGAGGTTCTCATATGAGAGATATCCATTAGCAGCCTCTTTAATGTGACTAAAGGTATCACGTTCAGGGCTGAGCCGTTGTCGATCAACACACTTGGCAAGGCATGCCCCTTACAATACGTGGTGATGTGTAATGCCTTAGTTCGACCTCTACCTCCAGATGAAATCTCATCATCTGAAAATGAGATGAGATTATCATATTGAATATTGTTTACCAGTCAATCCATCTTGCTGACCGATATGTTTTGTGGCACGAACGTTTGATTCAGGACTTTCAACAGTGTCTCCCGGTGTGCCTCTGAGTTTAACAATAGTGCCAACATTGAAGTGTGCATCGGCAAGCTGTGGAGTTGTTCTACAACGTTGTACTCGCTGTGCTTCAAGAACTTGAGGAACTCTTTAGCTTCCTCCTTTACGGGCTCGTTGATAGTCAACACGTCTTTCTTAAAGGGTTCAAGTTATCTATGCCCCACTTTATCTTCCCTTGAAGTGCACACATGATATGCATAGTTCTATAGAACTTGTCGATTGTCCTTGTATTAAAAAGGTCAGGGTACCGTGAACACCACTTTCGCTTGCGTTATTGTTGTTGTCTTCGTTTTTTGGGTAATTATCAAAGGGCTACCCCTGCCGTATTTCCTATCGGATGACTCTTCGTTAGCGCAAACATCTGCTTCCAGAGAATCTTGTACTTCTTCATAAAACTCCATCTCTTTGATGTCCATCATGAGCTGGTTCATCATGAGCTGGACAAATGCTTTGAAATCTGGGTAATCTTGCACCTCACGCCCTTCTTTGTTATGGTAACAACAGTGGTTACCATCTCCGTTCCTTGATTTGTCCGAACGTGGTGCGAGAAGCCCTACCTTCACCATTTGGCTCCATATCCAAGCCAAATGAGATTTTACTTCCGAAACACTAGCTTTGACACTCTTGACATTCTCTGTAGTGACTGCGTTAATCCAGTCTCCTTATGATTAGGTAAGGGATTATGTGCAACGTTTGGTGTTCTGAAGTTAAAATGGATTCAATTCTTATTTCGCATTCGTTGTACAAGCCTCTTGAATACAAGAAAAGTTTTGATCGAATGCCCCTGTACACCACCATGGTATTCGCAGTGAGTATTCTTATCATAGTACTTGGGGTAAGGGGGCTTAATTGGCTCCATAGGGTAAGGTGACACCACGTGAGTGTCGAAAAGCTGTTGGTATAACTCCTTGTATGTCATGGGAATGGGATCGAACTGCTCCCTTTCCCTTTCATTCCTCGGTTCTCTCTAATTTTGTTTAGAAATATCGGATGGTACAACTAAAGTTGTTTTTGAACTTGAGATCGTAACACTTTTATTGGCGTTGTAGGTGCTGACATTGTTGATCTCTCTGTTCTTGTTCTTCATGGGAGGCTTCTTACTTGATTCCCCTCCCTCTATTTTACCTTGTTTTATGGCAACTCGATTATTTCTCCGGACATAACCAAGTCCAAAAAGCTTCCTGATGTGATTGCGACTAGGTGCCCGAAGTAAGGAGATTTCATGGTCTGTACAAAAAGCTTCTTAGTTTCCTTTTCATCAAAGATGGATGAACTTGTACAACCAAATCCCTCAATCTCTGTGTGTATTGTCGGAAACTCTCATTGTGCTTTTTCTCCAGGCTTTACAGCATAACCCAATCTAGTTTCATGTCATTAATGTGCTTGTACTACTCCAAGAAAGACTTGGCTAAGTCTTTCAATGTCTTGATATGAGTTTGGTTCAGCTGATTGTACCACCGGATAGTTAAACCAGACAGACTCTCTGGGAAATATTGGATCAGTAGTTGGTCATTTCCCACATATCTTGTCATCTTCTGACAGAACATAGTGATGTGGACTGAAGGGCGGGTATTCCCATTGAATTTCTCAAACTCGGGGACTTTAAATTTTGGTGGAAGCACCAAATTCGGAACCAGGATCAGCTCCATTGCGTCCACTCCATAATAGTTGTGGTCCCCTTTGATCATCTTCATCTGGTCTTCCAACATCTTAATATTCTCTTCCATCTTCTTTTCCTTATATTTTTCATCAAAATCTGAGATAAGGTAGTTATCCGGATGATTGTTAGGGTTGGTTGTAAAAGTTTGTATCTTCGCAACAGATATGACTTTCCCTTTGGTAGAAGATGAGTCCCCGGGAAGGATTCCGGGTGAAATAACCACCTATAGGGTTGATGGTATAGCTATCCCCTCAGACGAACCTGCCTCTGGTGCACTTTCTTGTTGTAAACAAGACAAGTTGGCCACGATTTGATCGACCAAGGACTCCTGGCTTTTCGTGATGGATTCCAGGTTACTCTGACTGTTCTGGACTATCTTATCCTCCAGTTCCCTCTATAATTTCACCATATTCTCATCGATTTGTGTGATTCTAGCCTCCGTTTGTCTTTTCTTCGTTCGAGTGTTGTACAGATAATGCGTTTCTTGAGCTTGTGGATGTAAACTTGGTGTTTTCTCTTTCTGAGACATATTCTGTTAGTTAATATGAATGAAAAAACATGGAAAATATAAAAAATAAACATGAAATATAAAATGCAAAGTATGTAATGCATGATGTATTTAATTTAGAGGCATTGATCCAGAAAAGTGTCTGTTATTATAAATAATCATTATTTAAACAAAAGTGTTTTATCTTTTAAGAGACATAAAAACAATCTAAAGGTACATCCAGAGTAAATCCTCTAGACCCCGAACAACTTTTAGTAGGTTAACAAGTCTTCTTTCTTCATCTGTTACTGGTTGGATGCCTTGTCGAACCACTCCAGCTTCCCTTGCTAAGCCATGCAAATGATGGACTACCTTATGTACTTGATCTAGGAAATCACAGATAATTGCATCTGTGGCCTATACCCTTTGCTGAGCTTGCTCCCAACGAAAATGCCACTGTAAACCTCCGTCAAAGGGCACTATCTGAAGCTCGTTTGCTTGCTTCTTGAAACCATCCACAATAACTTCTAACTCAACTATGGTTTTGTCATCTTGCTTTTGTTGTTTCTGAAGAGATTTCTCTAGATCAACTACCTGGATTCTCAAGCGCTTGTTCTGATGTTGGCTATCTATTAAGTGCCTCTGAGCAGTCTTCAATTGTTCTTTCAAAGTCTCTCTCTCATCATGCCCCTCAAACTCTCTTTTTCAGGCTGTGAGCTTCGTCTTTCCAGTAATCGGAAGCCCTTTTCAGATTGGAGTTACTCTGGACTTACTCTTGGTACCCTTTTCTCAAGTCCTTAAGCTCAAAGCATATCTTCTTCTGTTCTTTCTCCAGCTTGTATGCCTGATCTTTCTGAGTATCGGCATCTAACTTCCACTAGTATCATTCAGCTTCAAGTTCCCTTACCCTCTGCTTCAGCTCATTCTTCACAGCTTCAAACTCTTCCTTCGCTATCTCAAGTTCGAAAGGGAAAGGACTGAGATGTTCCTCCATGGTCCGGGTGTCCTCATAATCTGGCACTAGGATGTTGTCATTTTTTCACAATATTCTCCACTCCAAATAGTCCGGAGTAAGCATGTCTTTGGCAGCCATAACATCCATCCGGAAGACCTTCTTCCATGACTCGGCTACTTCCTTAATCATTTTCTTGCAGTTGTCTCCTTGGTACATAAACTCTGATCTAGATAGTCCGTATGTCGCTGGGACAAACTGACGTGCCCCATACTGTCGAAGTGCCAACAGCGGAGAATACCCAACTCCACCCCATAGTCCAAGTAGGGTCATAGTGTCAGAATCCCCACATCGGAAGAGAATATCACTGTGGGTCAACCAAGGGGCTCTCTAGGCAATATCCCTGTAACATCCCAAACTATGGGTTAGTGACTAAATTGTAAAACTTCAGAATGTGGTGATTAAAGTAGGATATTTGAATAGTTCAATGAGTTATTCAGAAATATTTCCTGAAGGTTTTAGTAATTATTAAAGGAATCAAAGGGCAAAATGGTCATTTAGCATGAAAGATACTTTTCCCTCTTATAAGATAAGGGAACCACGTGGAGAAATGAGAGATTTCTCCAGAGTTTTCTTCTTCCTTCTCCCAGCCGTGGACTCCAACTTGCAAAGGTAAGATTTCTTAATAGTTGATTATTAGCTGAAATTTAAATTGGGTTTCGATCATTAGATGATAACTAAGCTTAAAGAAAGCTTAAGTTATCTTAAAATCAAAAGATGATGGAATTATAAGAGATTAAAGATTATGAGTTCTTGAATGAAATCTTGATATAGAGTTGATAATTAGCATTGGAAGTTGAATTTGACTTGTCATCAATCTAAATAAGGAATATGAAGTGTTAGAATGAGATTTGGAACATGTTGATATTTGCGTATGATTCTTGAATGCAATATAAATGATATGATTGGGAGGTTAAAGAAGTGATTATTGAGTAGAAATAAGTGTAAATATGTGTATGAAAGTTAAAAATATTAAAGAAGGTGAAATATGAAGAGTTTAGCTAAAAAGAAAGTGAATTTCGTGCTCTAACTGGAATTTTTGGTTTGTGTGCATCGATTCACATTCATTGTGTATCGATGCACTCTCAAATAATTAAACATCGAATACAATCAGTGCATCGATACACCATATTAAGAAGAAAGCATCGAATGTAATTTGTGCACCGATGCATAGGTAGTGCATCGATGTACACATTAAGGAATGCATCGATTCACTGTATAGTGCATCGATACACTGTAGAGTGCATCGATACATACCTTCATTAAGAGATGAAATTAGCCTTTCTTTTAGTCTAAGGAATAAACGATTAACGTATATCAAGTGGAATACTGATATGTATCAATGTATAATTATGTAGACATTGAACGTGACTTTGCTTCAAAGTAATCGAAGGGTTAGAATTGATTCAATTCAAACAAGGCTAAGGTGAGTGCATATGCATAGCATGATTATGTTAGTCTATTCAGTTATAGACTTGCGATAAGTCTAGATTTAATATCTTGATACATGATTCATTCAATATTATGAAACATGATATGAATTCTTACCATATACATAATGTGATATATTTGAAATGAACATCCATGAAAAGTTACCTGTCTATGGGATATACTATATGAATTGTGGTAAGTCTATTTTCCATATTAGAGCTTATATACATGAGTGTATGTGATATATATATATTATTGCATATGTTACATGAATTATGTGAATACATGTTAGTGAAATAAGCTATGTGAACTAGTATAAATAGTATATGTGATTACATAGGTTATATGATATAAACATGTGATATAAGATATAAGCTAAAGAATTATATGATATGAGATAAGACAGACATATGTGGTTATAAGAGATATGATATGAAAAATAGGAGAAAATGAAAATGTTATATGTGAAAGTGAACTATATATATATATATATATATATATATGAATATGAAAAATGATATAAGCTATGTGACATTATCTATATGATTACATGAATATGCAATATGTGATACATGTGATATAATATGAAATATATGGTTACACATACATGTGGTATGTGACAGAAGAGAAAGAACAAGTGATATGAAATGTTATAAATGATAATGCCCATGTTATGTGATATGAGAGCTAGGGGTATAATTGGCATGCCAAGAGTCAAGGGTTTACCTATGTTCTACGGAACATATAGACAGTTTTACCTATGTCTTTCGAGACATATGGACAATATACCTATGTTCTAAGAAACATATGTACAATTTACCTAGGTTCTTCGAGACCTATGAACAGTTGTCGAGGTTCTTTATTACCTATGGATAGGTCCTTCGGGACATTCATTGAGCTGTGGTGACAACATACGTGTGCACAACCTCATAGTACTCATATACCTTGAGTTCTCAATAGTGTATATGGGCTTAAACAGGACATAAAAAGTATGTATATGATTGTATTTTAATATGGTATTATTATGATTTACATTGTTCCATATGTGGTATGATAAATGATGATATGATAGTATAATTGCATTGGGATAATAGACTGCATGTTTATATTTTTAGTAATTCTTTATTATGTAATTATGCCTCACTAAGTCTACGACTTAGCGTGTAAGTGTTTTTACACGTACGTTCTGAAGAGCAAGAGGATCAAGAATAGGAATTTGCAGAGCAGCATATCTCCACTCAGCAATCAGATCAAAAGTAAAGTCGCAGTATGTATTTTGTTGTGTTTAATGTGTTGGCATGTAAGAAATATGTTCGTTACAAATGCTTTGATCAGTTGTGCCTTGTTTTGATCAACTTAGGTAAAGTAACAATGTTATTTTAAGGAAAGTTTAAAATTTCTTTGGTTTTCTTTAAAAGTCAAAGTTTGTAAAGTAATGAGACACCTTAAACTCGTATCCGGGTCGGATAACGGGTTGGGGTATTACATTTAATGGTATCATAGCTACGGTTAAACCGATTCTAGGCTTAAAACGAAGTTAAAAGTGTTTTAAAAAGTATACATGCCAACACAAAGTGAAAAATTTTCTGATCTGATAGTGTAAGGAGTGTACTATCCTGTTAATAGAGTTAAATCGTTATATTAAATTAGATGTCTGATCATGAGAGCTTTCAAAGTAAAGCGAAAGGCGATAGACCTGAAGGTAATAGCAATTCACCTGCCCTGGCCTGGTAGGGTGAAGAGCAAACACCTCAGGGAATGCCTGTATAAGATTAAAGAATGTTTTTCATTATGTTGAATGAATGTATAGAAGTAGTTAAAATAGTTAAGAGCACCCGAGTTCAAGGGTGAATTTGATTAAGGTTCTGTTGTTACAGACATTTGGTTAAATGATATGAAGATAATGCTAGAAGGTTTTCATTTCTCTAAAGTGGAGAAGTTAAATTGAGTAGTTTCATTGCTACATGGGCAAGCTAGAGTATGGTGGACAAATGTCACCATAAGAACGTTAAAAGATCAAATGATGGGGTTTGAATTGTAGAAGAGTTCAAGAATAAGTGCATCAGTGATACGTTTATAAGATGAATGAAATTAGAGTTATGAATTTGAAATAAAGGGATATTATTGTGTATAAGCAAGAGTGTGGATATGATAAGAGATTGTAATCTAGAAGGAAAGAGTTAGCGTTGGCTAAAAAAATTTCGTGATGAAAATGTATTGGATATAGTTGTATATATTGAGTATGTAAATGTGATGTAGTGAAAAAGATAATGATTTACATGTTTAAGAGTAGATAAAGAGTAATAGAAAAGTTTAAGAATGAATATATATCGGTGATCAATTTACAAGACAAAGAAAGTTACAACGTTTGATTTTGAAACAGAGGTATAGTACTGTGTGTGAGTAAAAGTCTGAGTTTAAAAAGTTGAGTAAGATACCTTTGAGGAAAATTTCGACGGAAAAGAAGGTATATGATCGGGGTGATAAGGTTTGTACCATAGATTGAAAAGTTAAAGACTGTGTTCAGAAAGTTAAAGATTTATTGATGTGAATAATGTTTCGGAAGAGTTTAAGAAATAAGCACATCGGTGATTAGTTTATAAGATAGAAGAAGTTAAAATGTTGAATCTGAACAAAGAAATTTCATGGTATATGAGAAATAATTGTGGATTTGATAAGTTAAGTTAATCAAGTATGAGGTGAATCTGGATTTGGTTATGTATTCTGATCATATAGATGTGATGTAGACAAGGAAATAAGTATTTGTAAAAGATTAAGGAAGAAATTATCAGTACAAGATATGACAAAGGAAGAGGTTTTATATAAATAAAGGAAGATTATAAAATTATGAAGATGTGATGAAAATTGATAATCATGGATAAGTATAAGAGATATGAAAAGAGTATGAGAACCTGAAGAAAAGATATGATCTATGTTACAAGGAGATTTTAATTTATGGAGGAGTAAAGGTATAAAGAAAGTAAGTGAAAAATGAAATTAAAAGGTTAAGTAAGATAAATGTTATATGGAAGTGTAGATGATAAGTTCGATATAGAAATAAGAAAAGTGTGCAAGGTAATGTAAAAAGATTGTTTGATTCTGTAAAGTATATGTTGAATAACAATTGAAGAAGATTTAAAGTTGTGTTTGGTCAAATGATGATGGAATATAAGTTTTGTATTGTTATAAAGTAATTAGAAATTAATGAAGAAATAGATGGATTTATGGTATGGAGTGATGAGAATAGAGGGTATTGTCTATATAATGAGTGACATTATATGGATTTTAGAAAGGTCAAGGAAAATGCAGAATAGAAGGAGAGAAACGACAAATGAATTAAGGTTACTGGTTATTGTTTATCTGATAAGTGACAGTAGATGGATATATATAAGGGAAAAAGGTAATTGAAGAACTAAAGGAATGAAAGATTAAGTAAATGAGGCAACATAAGAACATTAGAAGATATGTTTTTATTAATGTGTGCAATGAAAATTCGAGGAGGAATTTTCTTAAAAGGACGAGAGATTTGTAACATCCCAAACTATGGGTTAATGACTAAATTGTAAAACTTCATAATATGGTGATTAAATTAGGATATTTGAATAGTTCAATGAGTTATTCAGAAATATTTCCTGAAGGTTTTAGTAATTATTAAAGGAATCAAAGGGAAAAATGGTCATTTAACATGAAAGATATTTTCCCTCTTATAAGATAAGGAAACCATGTGGGGAATGAGAGATTTCTCTAGAGTTTTCTTCTTCTTTCTCCCAGCCATGGACTCCAACTTGCAAAGGTAAGATTTCTTAATAGTTGATTATTAGCTGAAATTTAAGTTGGGTTTCGATCATTAGATGATAACTAAGCTTAAAGAAAACTTAAGTTATCTTAAAATCAAAAGATGATGGAATTAGGAGAGATTAAAGATTATGAGTTCTTGAATGAAATCTTGATATAGAGTTGATAATTAGAATTGGAAGTTGAATTTGACTTGTCATCAATCTAAATAAGGAATATGAAGTGTTAGAATAAGATTTGGAACATGTTGATATTTGCGTATGATTCTTAAATGCCATATAAAGGATATGATTGGGAGGTTAAAGAAGTGATTATTGAGTAGAAATAAGTGTAAATATGTGTATGAAAGTTAGGAATATTAAAGAAAGTGAAATATGAAGAGTTTAGCTAAAAAGAAAGTGAATTTCGTGCTCTAACTAGAATTTCTAGGTTGTGTGCATCGATGCACATTCATTGTGTATCGATGCACTCTCAAATAATTAAACATCGAATGCAATGAGTACATCGATACACCCCATTAAGAAGAAAGCATCGAATGTAATTTGTGTACCGATGCATAGGTAGTGCATCGATGGACACGTTAAGGAATGCATCGATACACTGTACATATGGACAGTTTTACCTATGTCTTTCGAGACATATGGACAGTATACCTATGTTCTAAGGAACATATGGACAGTTTACCTAGGTTCTTCGGGACCTATGGACAGTTACTAAAGTTCTTTATTACCGCTGGATAGGTCATTCGGGACATTCATTGAGCTGTGGTGACAGCATACGTGTGCACAACCTTATAGTACTCTTATACCTTGAGTTCTCAATAGTGTATATGGGATTAAACATGACATAAAGAGTATGTATATGATTGTATTTTAATATGGTATTAGTACGATTTACATTGTTCCATATGTGGTATGATAAATGATGATATGATAGTATAATTGCATTGGGATAGTAGACTGCATGTTTATATTTTTAGTAATTCTTTATTATGTAATTATACCTCACTAAGTCTACGACTTAGCGTGTAAGTATTTTTACATGTAGGTTTTGAAGAGCAAGAGGATCAAGAATAGGAATTTGCAGAGTAACATATCTTCACTCAACGATCAGATCAGAAGTAAAGTCACAATATGTATTTTTTTTGTGTTTAATGTGTTGGCATGTAAGAAATATGTTCGTTACAAATGCTCTGATCAGTTGTGCCTTGTTTTGGTCAACTTAGTTAAAGTAACAATTTTATTTTAAGGAAAGTTTAAAATTTCTTCGGTTTTCTTTAAAAGTCAAAGTTTGTAAAGTAATGAGACGCCTCAAACTCGTATCCGGGTCGGATAATGGGTTGGGGTGTTACAATCCCGGTCCTGAAGATGTGTAAAGACTTTCATCCATTTTTCCTTTGAGGCGCCTTCATGCCATTTCAGAGTGATGAATTCCCCCAAAGATGAATAGGTAGTGTTGAATCGGCGATAGGCAATACCGTTAGTCTTCCAGAAATGGTTGTGAATCTAGACTTGGAGAAGCTGAACACACCCTATGAACCTTCCTCCTCCAGTTTTTCTGCAATGGTTGAGAGAGCAGAAGGTCTCAGCTAAGATGGTCGGTGCTGGATTTACTCGCCTTGGGAGTTGTTCAAATAGCTCCACCACAGCTGCATCAATGTATATCAAAGTTCTTGGGAATATAATCAAACCATACATACTCAGTGCGAAAAGATCTATCGCCTTCCATTCGTCAGGATGGTTCTTCATCAGTTGCTTGATATTAAGCCAAACAATTCCTTCCCCACTATCTTTTTGTCGAGCCCGATCAGTTACCCATTTTTCGTCAACCCCGATAACCTTGGCCAGTCCATTCTTAAAAGGCTGACTTTTGATGTGTTTGATGTAGGCCCTCTCCAGTCTGATGCTTTCACAGTGCAGCAGTGTTGTATACTCCTCAATGGTAGGCACCATGTCCTCCTGGTTAAAGGTGAAGCAATTGTACCCTGAGTTTCATAATTGAACCAAGGCTTTGATTAAGGGCTCATCAGTCTTGACATAAAGCAATAATGTAATATCACCATACCGCTAGCTGGACTTCTTTTTCCGATCACTCTTCCAACTGTCCCAGATGTCCCGAAGCTCTTGTACATCATTCTGCTTTAGGTTGACAGAGGCGTAGCTAACCAGTTCTGACACATAGTTTACCTGAAAATTGTCTCCCTTTTTCTTTCTGAGTCTTCTCGGACCATAGTCGTACCTCGACGTTTTTTATCTCTTGATTACAACACTTTTGTCCATTAGTTCAGATTATTTGTATGTAGCAAATACCTTTTTAGGGAACAATAGCCTCTTTTTATGATGTAAATGCTAGAAAAAAAAACACAAAAACAAAAAGTTAGTAAAATAAGAATAATAATAATGAAAGTAAAAAGGTAAAGTAAAAATACAAACAAACTTCATGGTTAGGGAAAAAATATCCTAGGGTTTGAAATAGGGTTTCAGGGAAGGCTCTAATTCTCCATAGTCTCCTGGTTTAGGTTCTAAAAAAAGGTATCTGAGTTCTCCTTGTTGGTACCCTTTTGGGCTTGCCAGACCCTTAGTCCTAAGCCCATTACAAGCTTGTGTGGACTAAGTTAAACTCGAGAGGATACATTCCCTTATATCTGTACGGTGAATAAATTTACACGACAACATAAGGTATATGAATCCCGAAGGCTACTTGTTAGGCCTGTGCGGAGAATAAATTCTCACGAAGGTGTCTCTTTTACCCCTATTTAAAAAATAGGGTTCAGAGCTCGGGTATAGAGCCTTATATGAAAAAACAAGTTTTTACAAGCTGAAATCATTGAGAGAATCCAACAGTACAACTATTTATTTGAAAAAAAATAATCAGAAGTAATTAATAAGAATCGAAAAGTTACCTTAAAATTTAAACTTACCATTTTCATTAAAAAGACAACTGGAAATTACCTTAGCCTGACTCACTTATCTGTCCCCAACGGAGTCGCCAAGCTGTCGAAACCGTCTTTCGGGTGGGCCCGAAATTAGGCTTCGACTTGGATTAAATGGTTTGGAGCCGCCACCGATCATTTATTTTAAAACAAATAGGTTGATCAGATACCTTATTTCTTACTTGATCTGCGTCTTACCAAAGATGTATCGGATTCGGGAGTCGATTACAGTCAATGAAGGGTTAGCACCCTTGAACTGCCTTTTCAGTACTACGTAGTTTCCAGTTGTCTTTAATTAATAAAATTGAAAGCTTAAATTAAAAGGTAAAAATTGATCTGAATTACTTACCTTTGATATATTTAAAAATGTACCATTGAAAAGTCATGAATAATATTAGAAAAAAAGGGAAAAAAAGTAATGAAGATAAAAAAAATAAAAAAAAATGAAATAAGATAAAAAATATAAAGAAAAGAAAATACATAAAAATAATAAAAAAGAATAATAGTAAAAATAATATATACAAAACAAATAAAATATATAAAATAAAGATAAAGAAAATAAAAATAAAATAAAGATAAACCAAATAAATAAAATAAAGATAAAAAAATAAAGATAAAAAAATAAAAAAATAAACATGAAATAAATATATATATATATATAATGATAATAATTAATAAGGGAAAAATATATAAATAATAATAATAATATATATGCATTAATAAGAATAGAGAACAATAATAATAATAATAATATATAATTAAATATAATATAATATTTAAATAAATAAAAAGAAATTAACATTGGGAATGGACTAAATTGAAAGACAAGCGAGTTGAGTATTAAATTTCGAAGAAAAAACAAGAGGAAATTTCAATTTTTGGTCAAAAAAGACCTCTAAAAATGAAGAGGGACCGAAAGGGTGATTTACCCACTTCTCTTTTAAAAACAAGCGAGATCCGCTCAGGTCGGGTTAGTATATAATCCAACAATTAAGCAAAAAATTGCTTCATTCTCATTTTTAAAACGCAAAGCCCCACATTTCCTTTTTCTTTCTATGAAGAACACGGTCGTGGTTTCCAGAAACCAGCCACCCCGTCGTCTCGTCCGCCGCTGTTGATCGGCGTCGATCATCGACGACGCCAAAAAAATTCCTTTTTTTATTTTCGAAAACCTTTTATTCTCATCTTTCATAAAATCAAAAGGGTTTTGTTAAAAACAAGCCTCGGGGGCTATATCTAAAAAGATAGATCTCGGTTTTCCCTCTCATGTTCATTGGCTCGAAAAATCCTTTGCTTTTCGAATCAAAGAGGAAGAAGAGAATACATGCAAGCCGATTTAAAACAACATGCAAAAAAGGTACCTTTTATTTCGAATCTCGTTCTCGAAGTTTATAAGTTTTGCTCTTGTATTTGTGTAATTTTTTCCTCTGAATCTTGTGTTTCATGTGTAATATTGTGTATCTTGTGTGCGTAAAATGGTGTTGATTACATGTTATTTATAGTACAAAAGAGACCTTATTTTTAAGAGTCCTAGTTGCACTAAAATTGCTCCTCTATTTTCGGTTTGTTGAGTCCAACGTTTGTTGGTTATGTGGGTTCCGAAATCTCCGACGATGGTTGCATGCGACGTGAGGAGGGCTCGGGGGAACAAGCGACGTTGTGGAGAAAAGTTTGAAACCCTAATATTCTCTAGGGTTTCAAACCGGGTCGGGCTCCAGGATCGGTTCGGGCTGCTCCAGCGGGTCCGGGTGATTCAGATTTCGGGTCACTATTGGGTCGTCCGTTTTGTCTCTTTAGACTGCTGGGTTATTTTTTAATGGCTTTGGGCCACATGCTTTGTAATGGACCTGTACAAAAAAAATAAAATGTATATATATATATATATTATAATTTATAATATTATATAATAATATTAATTTAAACAGACGAAATTACGTGTCTTCAGAAGCAAACTAGAGTAAGAGGGTCACTCTTGTCTTTACAATACCTGATTTAGATTAATCGATTAATAGATTAGATGTCAAGTGATTAATTATAAAAAATACCTAAATTATAAGTTTTTTTCGTATTTATTTTTTTCATCAATTCAAATATCTAACGTTACAAAAAAATTCATTTTAAATATTTGACCATAACGACTGTTAAAAAATTTCTTTTAAGTGATATATGTCACGTTCTTAAATTTTAAAAAATCTATTTAAAATAAAATAAAAAATTTAAATTATAATTTAAAAAAATCAAAATTTTCAAATCTTAAAAAATCTCCAAAACTTTAAAAACTCTAATTTTGATCCTATATCCACGTCAGCATCTCCCTTTGCCGTCGCGGATTTCGTCAATCAAACCTACCACACGGCATCTCCACTCGACCACCAACCATCCGAAGAATAGCCACTCGACTCCGTCTTTGTCTTTCAAGTTTCAAATGCAGAAGGAATCAAAGGTCGTCGGCCTCTTATCCATGCATTCGGGCCCAACTGCTTCCACAATAAACTCTCTCGCTAACCCACTTCCTATAGGATCTGAGTGCTTCAAAAACCAAAACAAAAATCTCGATTCATTTTGCGAATCACCTCCAACAATAGCCTCTTTCATTAACTCAGAAATAACGATAGGTGGATTCTATGAATAACCCCAATTTATTAGGGTTTTGACGTATATGAAGAACAAGTGGTGGATTCTAGGAATTGATTTTCCAGTTGAGGCCCGCCGTGGAACATCCTTTTGCAACGAAGCCCCTCCTTTCTTCGACATGATTTTGATTTTAATTCTTTAGTTAAGGGACAATAACGGCGGCAATCGACGATATATAGCCGGTGGATCTGGATTTAAGTTTTTTTTGGGGTTATTTTGAAAAATAATAGTAATTTTAGTTTTTTTAAATAAATTCTACTAACAGATTTTTTTCTTACTATTGTTATAATAGAAGTACTTAAGATAATAAGATTTGTAACATTAGATATTTAAATAGGAAAAAGAGTATAGTTTTAACATTTTTTTCTTAGTTGTCTTCCAGTATCCAAGCCTTTTGGGTGATTTTTTTAGTGAGAATTTTCTTCACATATAAAGATTTGAACTTGAGACTTGCTTAAAGTAATATTTATTTAAAGATATTTTTTAATAATTTGACATTAAACATAATACTTTAAAAAATAACAATAATTTATTTATTACTAAAATCGTTTGATTTATGCTAATTAATTGTAATTCTCGGAATGATGTTAATTGTGATCAATAATCCTACAAAAACTTCCGAGATTAGTGTGTGTATATAAAGTTTATTTACCAATTATTTGAATTATTAAATTTTTAATCAAATTTTAACAATTCTCTTTTAAAAAATGACCCACAGGTATCAAAAGCCTCGAATTCTTTAAAAAAATTAAAAGTAAATTACCAAATTAGCCATTCACCTATTTTTATGTTTTTGTTTTGACCATCCAACTAACTTTTACTTAAATCATACCTAATATAGTATTTTGTTTTTGTTTTTGTCACTTATCGTTGGGTTTGGCCCGTTGACTTAATGAAAATAGTGATGTAGTATAATATTGTAATCGTTTTAATTCTCAAAATTTACACATTCTATTAAATTGATCTTAATTGAAAATAATCCAATAAATCCTTAATATTTAAAACTTTTATCAATTTGATTTTCGTTCTAATTTGAAATAATTATTAAATTAAACTTACCCCGGTTGATGAAAGGAGTGATGCGGTCCTATTGCGTAACACCATGAATTTTTGAGTCAACACATGTAAGTCGACGAGAGTTCTATAGATTCATGTGTGTGTGTAATTAAAACATAGGCCTAATCAGATGTGAATTGGGAACAAATAGTCATAAAAAGAGGATTTTTGAATTGAGAATAAATGAGGAGATACCAAATGGGTAATTAGATTATCAAAGGATAATAAGACTGATTTTCATTATATCTTTTACTTTTTGATTGGACGAGCCACATGATATATTCTGATAGGTGCTACATAGCATTGATAAATAATATGAACTAATCTGAAGAAAAGAAAACTTCATTTCTTGATTTGACCAAAAAAGTAGAAGGACCTAAATAGAAAATTTATACACTTTAGGGACCAATTTATGTATTAAGACTTTACTTTTTAAAATATTTAGCCTAGAATAGAACGAAGTCATAACCGAAATATCATAAATTAGAATTTACCATTTTTTGTAAGTTTTAATTATGTTTCTTCATTTAGTCTTGTGCGCTCAAGCATGGCGATTTGGGCTTCAATTCGCAAAAATTAGGGCTCCGCTGTGCTAATCGATCGATTGCCTGTTCCGTTCATAGAAAGATGTGATCTCATACCGACTCCCGAATTTTTCTTCTTCTTAAACTTCGAAGTCGTTAAAGGGTTTTTGAGGGGGATTTTTTTGTGGTTTATGATATCTAGGGTTAGGGTTTTTGAAGGCATGAAGGGGACTTCAGATCGAACCAAGGCGATTCTCTGTCACTTACCGCCGTCCATCACGGAGTCCATGCTTGTCGAACAAGTAGATTGTGCCTTTTTTGGCCGTTACAACTGGTTCTCCTTTCGTTCCGGGAAGAGTAGGTTAGTCCTTTTTTTAATCATATTCTTGATTGTACTCTTTTTAGTACTTTCTTATCCTTGTATTTCTTGTTCTGGTTTTTGTTAATGGAGATTATTCCGTTATGAGTTAATTGCGGGTCTCTTGTAAAGGGGCATGTTTGGTCTTGCTTTGCTTAATCAAATTCATAGTGTCTGTCTCATATAGTAGGAGTGTTTCTTCTGTATTGTAGTCTTTTTTTTTCTTCAGGTTCTTGATTCTTTGGATCAAATTTGAATATATCCTTTAGATACTGCTGAGAGACTAGGGTAGTGTTTGTTAATCCATTGAAAGAATTCAACCAGCTGAAAAATAGTATTAATTTTCAGTTATTTAGTAGGTTAGTCCTTTTTTTAATCATATTCTTGATTGTACTCTTTTTAGTACTTTCTTATCCTTGTATTTCTTGTTCTGGTTTTTGTTAATGGAGATTATTACATTAGGAGTTAATTGCGGGTCTCTTGTAAAGGGGCATGTTTGGTCTTGCTTTGCTTAATCAAAGTCATAGTGTCTGTCTCATATAGTAGGAGTGTTTCTTCTGTATTGTAGTCTTTTTTTTTTATCAGATTCTTGATTCTTTGGATCAAATTTGAATAAATCCTTTAGATACTGCTGAGAGACTAGGGTAGAGTTTGTTAATCCATTGAAAGAATTCAACCAGCTGAAAAATAGTATTAATTTTCAGTTATTTAGTTTTTTTAATGTGTTTTATAATCCTGAATAAAACCATCCAATAGAATTTTTCTATGAATAAGTGTGTAAAATGATAAATAGATAAGGACCTACTTATCCCTTATTGAGGAATATTTTCAATAAATTTTATTTTATTTCTTTTAATACTATATTATCCTTTAAAATTTACATTTATTAAACAAATTAGTTACATCCGATACTTAATTTTAATTAATATAGCAAACAAATTTCATAACTTAAATTCAGTACTTAATTTTCCAGTTTATCAAGAAACATCTAATTCATCCAGTTGGTCTTGCATTTTTAGGTTTTATTTTTATGCTACGGAAATCCTAGGGGTAGCATACAGAAAAAGATTATAGTTTTACTTATTGAAATGCTTTTGCAGTCAGAAGAATCTTTCTTATTCTAGAGCGTATGTGGACTTCAAGAGGCCAGAGGATGTTCTGGAGTTTGCGGAGTTCTTTAATGGTCATGTGTTTGTTAATGAGAAGGGTATAATTCTTGAACTTCATAAAAATCGATTTAGCATATCTTACATTTTTTATAAGCAATATCATTTTAGTTTTTATTGCTATAGGATAAAATTTTATCCTCTCTCAAGTCTCAAATAGGCTAATGTATCTGAATCTGTCTTTTCACCTTCACCTCAGAAATCTCGTGTAGTTTGGGAATGTTAGAACACCTTGATTGCCTAACAGAAAAAAGATTTTTGACTAGCTTATTTAGGATATCACATTTACTTTAATAAAGTGTTTTTCTTAACCTCTATTTGCAATAAACTGATGCTGCTTATGGATTTCATAGTAAAAAGTATCCCTTCACTTGTTTCAGGGGCTCATTTTAAAGCTGTTGTTGAGTATGCACCTTCTCAACGTGTTCCAAAGCAGTGGTCTAAAAAGGATGGTTGTGAAGGGACCATATCCAAAGGTAATAAGCTAATTTTGTTTACTCATTAGAAAAAAGAGGAATTTGTGAGAGCTTATGTAGGCCACTATTTTCCTGTCATAAATGCAAGTGTTTCTTTGACGAACATCTAGATCCAGAATATTTGGAGTTCCTTGAATTTCTTGCAAAGCCAGTTGAGAATCTTCCTAGTGCAGAGATACAGTTAGAGAGAAGGGAGGCGGAAAGAGCTGGTTAGTTAGATGAATCTTATTCACACCTCTGAAGTTGTTGTTTTTTAAAAGAAGGGAATAAACCTTTTTTTTGTTCTATTAACCGACTGAAACTTGTCGTCTCTATGTATTACCATTTTTAAGTCATGCCATCAATGGCCTCTTTTCAGGTGTATCAAAGGATACTCCCATAATTACACCTTTAATGGATTTTGTTCGACAGAAAAGAGCTGCTAAGGGTGCATCTCGGGTAATTTTTGCAATTCCAATATCATAGAGCTGCTAAGGAGCACTATTGTGATTATCATAGTTTGGTGTTTTTCTTGCCGAACTTTAGCCTTTTGAGTCAAATAGGCATCTCTTTGGTTCACTATAAATGTGATTTGATAGAGAAAATGCCAGCAAAAATTCTATAATTGACGTTATTGCTGAAGAATGATAAATATCCAAAGATTCAATACTTTTCCCTTGCTACTTTTTAACATGTTGACATATGGAGTAAGCTTTAAATTTGTTCCTGTTTTTCTTCAGTGCTTTTCTCTGAGCTATTTGTGCCAACTATTCATCATATTCAACTTCCCAGTTCCTGGTTATCTGGTGGAACTCCAACTTCAGCATCATCCAAAAGAGGTTCTGAAAAGCGAAGGGGTAGTACTACGGTGGTAAGCATATCTTTGGTTATTTAGGCAAAACTACATAATGTTTCTGAGATGATATCTTTCTCTCACATAAAATGTTGGAGTTGTAATTTATGTAGTAAAGATGTGTAAATTTGGGTGTTTATTGATCCATTTGTTTTTTCTCTCTTTTAATATTAGATATTTCCTACCATGTATAGATCCATGGTAGGTTTCCCTGGTTAGATATTGTAATTTTCTTGGTCATTAATGTCTTGTCTTTTTGGTGGCAGTATGTTCTAAAGGATAGCTTGAAAAATACAAGTGGCAAAGACAAGTCAACTTATGTTCTGGTTTCCAAAAGGGATGATCAGCTATTTCCTGATAAGCCTGCTACTTTAGCTTCATCTGTGTGAGCTGAAATATCTGAAGAGGAAAGTGGTATGGGTGATATTGCATAAATGCCTAATATAAATCATTTGATTTTTCCTTCATTTGTTTAATGAGCTACTATTCTTTGTTGTTTTCGGGTATGGTGTTACTTGGCATTGATAACAGTTGAAATTTTTTCGTTTTGTGGTTGTATCCTCACTTGTCATGTCTATAGTTTAAATTTCTCATTCTCTCTTTCCAGGAGTTTCTGGAATTACTGATGCTGGTAGAAAGAAAGTTCTGCTTCGTAAAGGAAAAGAGAGAGAATTTTCTCATGTGAGCCACTTGTTCCTTTTTTTCATGTTCTAGTGGCTCTACTATTCAGTCTTCTTTGTTCTGATAGAGGCTTGAAGTAAATGTGTAGTGTACATACTCAGGGAGAATGGGTGAGAATTTTATTGGGTTGGGGGAGAAAGGAACAATGCTATTCTCACTACTCTTGTTCTATACGTGTTATTAGAGACTTTTTTTTGCATGGATACATGAAGGAACTATTGTACTTATTCACCATGGTGTTTGATGTTTCATTCCTTATGATTATAATTCTTTGTGCAGATGGCTGGAAACATATTACATCAACAGGATATTACATTGCCAATTACAAACGTACTTGGTTCAACTCCTATCAAACAGAATTCTGGACGTGAGGGCAGAATGGTCAGAGGCATACTTTTAAACAAGGATGCTCGTCAAAGTCAATCTTCTCGTGTCCAGTCAGCATCAGATTCTGACCTCAAATTTGGAAAAGGATAGACGGCCTTCTCGGCATTCACATGCACAATTAATTTTGAAGGATACAAACAATGCTTCAGATGATAAGGTTGGGAGTGATTTGCATGGTAGCGAGAAGCCTGAGAGACGTAGGAGAAAGAATGATAGACCAGATCGCAGTGTATGGACCCTTCGCCGTTCTAATGGATCTTATGCAAGTGATGAGTCATTGTCATTGTCTGTTTCTCAGTCTGCTGTGATACCTTTAGAGTATTCAGAAGGTTTGTTAAATCTCTGCCATTGTTGTTCCTTGGGAGAATCATTACCCTGGGGATTTTCCACGTGGTTGATTGCTATCATGAAACAAATGGAATTGTGCACTTGCATGTGTTTGCAATTTGCATTATGTGCTCAGTGAGTAGCAGCAGCAAGCTAGGATTGCAGAAAACACAATTTTCCTTTGGGGAGACTAACTTTTATGTTTCTTTTTCCTTTTCAATTGGCAGGGGCTTATGATGATACTAAAGTTAATTTATCAAATGTTCGGGGTATGCAAGTTAAAACTGTCAGAAGTGGACGTAACAGTTCTTTAGATAGTGGTTAGCTTTGATTTTGGAAGCCGAACAAACTCTCTATCATGTATTTGTTTGGATTTCAATAATATTTCTTGCAAGTTCATGCAGAATCCTCTAAACATGGTAGTCAATGTGGACTAGTTGCCGATGGATCATCTGTTGAGTGATGGAAAACCAGGGAAAAGAGGCAATGCTTCCTTCTATGGTTCTCATGAGGTGATTTTTTTTGTACTGGAATATTTGATATGTTCAATAGCCTTGTGCTACTCTACTAACCAAATATTAAATTTTGTACTCTAAATTTGCAGAAACAAGTCTGGGTACAGAAATCTAGTTCAGGTTCTTAGTGAATTTTTAGAACGGTAAGCATTTATTTATTGTGAACTTTTTTTTATGATTTGAAATTGTTGGCCGATGCTTTACCAGTTTGAAAAGTTTTAGTTTAGAGCATGATGTGAAATATTTTTTCAAAGGAAGTATGTAGTTGCAATGATTTCAGGCTGTTGGAGTAACTATATTGCGAATTCAGGGAAATGGCCATTTAAATCAGTAATCAGTCTATGTTTCTTTGATTATAGTTGAAGGTCTAATCCTTTTTCCAGGTAATGCCTTGAATTTTCAGCTTGTATTCGTTGGGTGGGTTTGCCAAGTTAAGACTCAAAATCTGCATTAAATCCGTTGCTAACTTATTTGAACCATCAGTATGTTCCTATTATTGCTTTTCCTTCCTATCAAAACACCGAGTCTTGAAATGTTAAAATATGTATTATTGATAGTATTAAGAATGTGACACTGATTAAAAATCTCATTCAAGTGTATGAAATATTGAAATCTGCTTGAATTCATCTGAGTAAAACTTCTTTATCTTGGCTGGGGATCATTTTGGTTTGTTGAACTGGATTGTTGTCTTCATAATTGATTTAAGCTTTCCCACATAACCGACCCCTTAAGTTTTTCTTAGAAGTTGTACGCATTATATTCCAATTTGCAACATGAAAGATAACTTTGGTGTAGTGTCGGAAAAAGCTGCTATCCTCATTGCATGGTCCTTATCGTTCTGTTTGAGTTGTCTGATGTAACATTTTTTTCATTTGATTTTTTTGTCAAGGTAAGGTACCGTGTTATATTCATTCTCTATTTGATCATTATTTTTGCAGCAACTGCTTATTTACTTGAACTTTGAGCATGCAGTTGAATATGCATTCGCATAACATCATGTCTCCAACGAAGTAGAAAAAAGGTTCGTTGACCTATAGAGGATGCAGATATGATTGTAATTAAATACTCTGTTGAAGAAACCCTGGTGTTAATACTTGGTGGATTGAAGAAATCTTGATCTTAGTCAAAGATGGCTGAGAATAGAAAGTTATCGTTCTGTAATCGCATGGAATAACTGTTTTTTCGGTCGGTGCGGGCATTTGCAGATATTGTTCAGCTGAGGTATTATGAAGCCATTGACTCAACTGGAACTGTAAATATAAATGCAGAGCTGTATGTACGGTGTGGACTCTTTTTTCTTCTTTGAAATTAAAAATGGGTTATTGTGTAGAAAAGAGAAGGCAGTGACCCTCCCGCACAGCTGAGTGATTAGGAGAATGTGGTAAAAATGAAATACCCCACCCCCTGCTGTTTGGAAATTGGACAAGTATTCCTCTGTTTCAAATAAAATAGGGATTTTCTGAGCATAAAAGAAAACACGGCTGAGGAAGGTTTTTCATATGGTGGGACATGACATAATTACGAATTAGATAAATAAACACTTAATAAGCATGTTTTCTTTAGGGTGAATTACGCATTTAGTACTTAAATTATTAGTTTTTGTCCGTTTTAGTACTTAAATTTAACGTTTAAGTTTTAATTTTTTTAAAAGTCATATTTATCATTTTGTTTTTGTTTAATTTTAGTATCCTTTAAAAACTTAACGTTTAAGTTTTATTTTGTTGTTAGAAGTTTAGATACTAAAGTGGATTAAAATTGATAGTTTAGGTACTAAATGTGTTAAGTTTTTAATTGTTAGGTATTGAAATGAAACAAAAATTAAATGTTGAGTATGGTTTTGAAAAAATTAAAATTTTAGGTATTAAGATAGATTAAAATTGATAGTTTATGTATTAACTAATGTTGAGTATGGTTGGGTATCCTTTTTTTTTTTTTTGTTATTCATCACTGACATTTGTGCCTAAACTTTTTCTAGAGTTATTGCATCATATGATCCTAAATTATAATCTTCATTTTAAATTTGTCTTTAAACATTTGAATATTTCAATTATGACTCATTTTAAATTAGATTTTAAATTTTTGAATATTTTAATTTTATCCCTAAACTATGACCCTCTTTCTAAATTGGTGCTCAAACTTTTGAATGTTCTAATTTCATCTCCGAATTTTGGTGTGTTTTATGAAAAATAGGAAAATTTAAGACTTATATCTATGAATTTTAGGGTGTTTTATGAAAAATAGGAAAATCACGCTGATTATTTCTGCAAAACAAATAAATCCCATCATTCTATGGAAATTAATTCCTAAGAAAGGCTTAAATTAATAGAATGAAGGTTCATTTTTCAAGGTAAAGTAATTGACTGAAGATTAAGCTAACATTCAATCCATGACATCTTTCCGAGAGTACAACATTACACGTAACTATTACAAGGAAATGACTTAATGTATCTGATCTTACTAATTTGAACTCATGCTCTGTTCTGTTTATCTTAATAGGTCCTTTCTTAACTGAAATAATCGTTCTTTGTTTCCTATTTTTTTTAGTTGCTTTTCTTTTGATACACATTCTTAAATGTCGCATCCTACATTAAGGTAATAATCAATTTATATTTTTTTCTGCCCCTCTTGTTCTTGCCTCTTTTTTGGGTGTTGGGGACAGAGGGCCGAACTTGTCAAAATATCCAACTGAGAATATAGTAGTTTGACTGTTGAAACCTTAAATAGAAGTTGACAATCTTTGCAAAATGTACCTGTAGGTGATCCTTTATGTTTTATCCATGCCGTAGACGGAGTGGGTGCTGAAACAGGGCATGTGATAAAAACAAACATTGGATTTGGTGGTCCATTTAAAACAGATTATTATCAAATGGTTGAGAATTTTTTAAACATATACTATCTTATATTTACCTTAGACTAGTAAAAAGATTCGAACTCAAACCACTTCAAAATACATCGACACTTAGCTTTATAGATAAATAGCACATTATAAGTGAAAAAAATATTTCACAAGTAATGTTTGAATGATATCAAGTATTGTTTTAAATAAATACAAAAGATAAAGAATTAAGACCCTGTACATCATCTAAACATTGTGAAATCATTTTTTAAACTGTCTGTATATTTAGATAAAAGAAGTTAAGAAAAAATGAATAATTTAGATAACATGGAAGTCAACAATTTACATCCCAACAAGAGACGCAAACTACCAACACTACAAACAATTCCCAGTCCTCATACACAATCAAAGGAAAAGAAAAAGAGATAGAACATTATTAACAAAAGAAAGGCAGGTAAAAGCAGGAGAAATAATACCAAAACTTTGGAAGTCCTATCTCTCGCCAAAACTTGAGACTGAGTTATTCAGCTTTTATGTGAACTGCAAGTAGGGCTACATGCCAAGCTTTGAAATAAGTTCTCTCCATCGTGGAGTCTCTTCATCAAAAATGTAGGTCAATGGTGATATTAGCACCCCACTGCCTCCAATCTGCACCATACAAATATTCAAATTCAGGGTTGGGGAGTTGCTATATCTACTACACATATACCGTGCCACGTATCGATGACTTCTTATTAAATCCAACAAGTTCCTTTTCTTTATTTTGGGACCAAGTTAAGTGCATGATTACAAAAAAGCTAAATGTAACACTGCAGACCCTGCTAAATCCAAAGCGCCGCATCGATCACCGAAGTGACTCGATTCGATCAAAGACTACTATAGACTTGTACATGACATAATTAATTTCATTAAACACATATAATATCATCCAAGCATACTTTCACGTTAAACATGGATATTCCAGATTACATACATGATTAACAAACCAACTACGAACCAAATAATACTTAAAATAGGATAATTTTTTAGCTTAGGTATCGATACCCTAGTCAAATTCTCAGTTTTAAGAACAATATAATGGTAGCTCATTTTTGGTATTGATGCCTGAGCATTGAGTATCGATTATGGTCATCAATAGGTGGGAAATCATTTCCGAAGCACAGAAAAACATAAGGACTTCTACAATGAAAACATTAAAATGAGGCTAAGTTAAGAACAATAACATAAAAGGTTACAAATTAGGTAAAGCGATTTATCTTTTCTAATAATTTGCGTAATTGTCAAATTATGAAAAAAGATCTTACCAAATTATGCAAATTATTACAACATTTTGCATAATTACTACATTTTTTACCTTTTCCTTAGCTTAGTCTAATGGTTTTTATTTTAAAATTTTCCAAAACACAAGATGAAGTGTTCTAATTACAGTACAGATCTAGACCTGGATTTAAATTCATTTGCAAAACGGATTAGGGATGAAGTAGGAGCAAGCATTTAAGCAACAGTGTCCATAGCAATTAGGTTGCCTTTATCAAAATTCATCATGACTTACCGCTCTCAACTGTTGAACAGACTTGTATAGAGCTTTCTTCGGCACACATATCACCATGGCATAGTAGTCAGCAGCTACTTTTCCATCACGCTTACAAAACACTGGACATACTGTGGGTCCCTGGAAATGCAAATATTAATAATTTTCAGAGCCTTCTTAGATTTAGCAATAGCATTAAGAAAATCTTCAATTAATTCAAGTTAAAATTTGCAACGACTTCAAGATCATTTCAAAGATGAGTGTTGACAGCAATGTCATTTCAAACTTCACCTGCAACCCAGCTAAAGATGGTTGGCTCAATACTAGCTCAGCCACTTCCTCTGCGCTACCGCCCCTCATATTTGCAGTTACCTGCCATAAGAAAAACATATAAACAGGAAGAATGCTGGGAAGCAAAAGGAAAGCAATCCACAAAAAATGAATCATGAATATGCGCACCGTGAACTGACCAAGTGCCCTCAAATGAGCCTCAAATCTTTCAAGGATCTCATGTGTCGTGTCCAGGGCACCTTTCCGCTGGATTAATGCTTTTCGGCTTGCAACTAGGACAGCCTGAAGTCAAATGGACTCTTGACATAAGGCAAGGTACTCTAAAAGCAATCCATTTTTTTTATAGGAATAATAGGCCTCATTAACCTCCCTCTTAGTTAACTCCATGAAAGAGTAACTAACGGAAGGAGGAAAAGAGTGCCTTAATTTATTGAATAGAGAAACTATTACAATAAAGTACACCAATACATTTAGGGCATCATAATAAAACTATAATCCTTAAAGCACCCTATAGAAATACCCTTACAATCAACCAATCCCATCCTTAGCTAATTTATCTGCTTCCCAATTACATCTCCTAGAATTAGGAACAGAATTAGGCAACAAAATCCAGTCTACTGCAAATTTACAGTCACTTTCTAATATCAGTCTTCCCTTTACAGCCCAATCTGATGATAGAAAAATGTCTAAGCCTTTCTTAATAGCTTTTAACTTAGCCAACGGAGGAGGGTCTGGACCAATACTAACAGAGAAAGTGGATAAGATGATACTATTACAATCTCTCAAAATACCTCCAATTCCTCCAGCCAACCCATCAGACTTGACAGCCCCATCAACATTAAATTTATAAAAATCTGTTGGGGAGGCTGCCAACTTTGTATCAAACTCCTGTTAGTATTCTGATAACCAAACCTGTCTGCTAGAGATGGGTCCCCTACCAACATATCAACTTGTATCTGGATATGGGGAAACTTAGCTAGAAACCATTTAGCCAACCTAAATCTTATTAGGAAAAAGGGAGAGGTTATATGAAGGCTATAATTATCAAACACAACTGAATTCCTTGCTTTTCAAATAGACCAAAGAACTACTCCCGGAATGAATTTCCATATGTGCGAGTTTTTCTTTAAATCAGACCATGAGCTTAGCAAAACATGTGGATCATTAGGCAATGCTGTATAGCTCTCCCAAATCTCTAAAAATCTGTTCCAAAGATCCCCTGCAACTGAACATGAGAAAAAAAGATGCTGGACTGTTTCTTCATTCTTTTTACATAGTGGACATAGTGCGTCTTCCATAGGAACCCCCCTTTTCTTCAGCTCCATTTTGACTGCCAATTTATTATGTATGATTTGCCAAAGGAAGGTTTCTACTCTAGGAGGAGCGAAACCTAACCAAACCCATCTTTTTCAAGAAAAAAAACCTCCTTGACTATTTGATAAAGCCACCTTGCAGGATTTCACCGAGAACAAACCGTCCCCCTTCCCAGACCAAGAAAGAAAATCCTCCATTGAATCAAATAAATTAAAACAATTTAGTGTTACCATTAGATCGCCCCATTGGTTCAATTCCCAATCACATAAGTTTCTTCTTGTTTGAACATTCCACACCCATCCATTTACATCAAAGCAACCAAAATCTGTCACCTTACCCCTTTTGTTGTTTGATAATCCAAATATCCTGGGAAATTGATTCTTCAAGGGTAAGTCATTGGCCCAAACATCACTCCAAAACGAAATAGACTTGCCATTTCCCTATTGAGTCCTAGTATGAGACCTCAAACATCCTCCAATGTCATCATTTTTCAAATAATTGTTCACAATTCCTTTCCAAATCCAAGAGTCTTGAGTCGAAACAACGTTGGTAACTGACAGAGATTAAGGACTAGCATTGTGTTCGATGCATATCATCCTTTTCCAAAGTGAATCTTTCTCATTTGCAAATTTCCACACCCATTTACCCAACAAAGCCCTATTTGTGATATTCAAATTCAAAATTCCCAAGCCACCATCTTCCAAAGGTTTACAAACTGTCTGCCAACTAACTCAGTGCATTCGATTTTTGTTTGACCTTTCCCCCCAAAGAAAGTTAGCCATCAATGTATTAACTTTCTGCCTTACTTTGAGCGGCATTTTAAAAATGGATAAGAAAAAAATCGGTAACGAAAATAATACCGATTTTATAAGCACTAATCTGCCCGCCATTGACAGTGAAGAAGCCTTCCAACCAGCTAACTTATTGTTAAAATTCTGTAAAACCGGCTCCCAAAGTACTTCAGAATTTTTCTTTGCACCTATAGGTAAGCCAAGATATTCCATAGGAAACAGCCCACTGAGCAGCCAATATCATTCGCCTATTCATTTAAGGTAGCAACTTCCACATTTATACCAAACAGTTTACTCTTAGAAAGGTTTAAATGCAACCCTGCCATTAAACTGAAAATCCTGAGCACTCTTTTGATATTCTGGATGTTAGTAAGAGAGTCATGGCAGAACAGAATTAGGTCATCAGCGGACTGTAGGTGAGTCAAAAGGAAAGGATTAACTGATCTACCGATATCAAACCCCTGAAAAAGTCCCAAATCAGAAGCTTTAATCAACATTAGATGTAGGAGTTCCCTAATTAAATTAAACAAAAGAGAGGAAAGACTGCAGCCTTATCTTAACCCTTTTGTCATTGGGAACTCCTCAGTAGGAGAACCATTTACTAGAACCGAAATTGATGCTGAAGATAGGCAATAGTCAATCCAAGAAACCCATTTCTCCCCAAAACCCATAGCTTTCATTACTTTAAGAAGAATCGGTCATTCCACCGTATCATAAGCTCTTCGAAAATCAACTTTGAAGACTACCCCCTTCCTACCTTGCTTCCTCTAATAATCTATACCTTCATTAGCTAGGAATGCACAATCTAGCAGTTGCCTACCAGGAATAAATGTGAACTGGTAAGGGCTAACTAAGTCTTTTATACAAGAAACCAACCTTTTGGATAGAACTTTAGAAATGATCTTGTATAAACTGCCAACAAGGCTAATTGGCTTGTAGTCTTCTAAACTTTCTGGATTAAGTTTCTTAGGGATTAGGGAGATGAACGCATGATTAACCCCGTGATCCCATTTTCTTCCACTATAAAAGTCAAAGACAAACTTCATGATCTGCTCCTTTAACATAGGCCAATACTTCTTTAAAAATCCCATAGTATAACCATCTGGTCCAGGGGCTTTATCACTAGCCGATGAAGAAATTGCTTCCCAAACTTCTTGTTCTGAAAAAATATCCTCAAGACGATCCCTTTGCTCAGCAGATAGCTTTGCAAAGATAAGTTCAAATTCTCCCACTTCCAGCGTATTAATCGTATTATAAGCTTTTTTGAAATAATCCGAGACATGAGACTTAATCTGAACTGTGTCTGTCAATTCCACACCATCCACCTTCAAAGCATTAATGGCATTAAATATGTTTCTATTCAAGGCACTTAAATGGAAAAACTTCGTGTTCCTGTCTCCCTCTTTGACCCACCTCACTCTAGACTTCTGGCGCCAAATGCTCTCCCCTATTCTATGCAGTCTCCATAACTCACTTCTAAACAACAATAGCTGGTCCCTGTCTTGAGGAGAAAAGGCAGCACCTTGTGACTTCAATTCCAAATCATTTATTTTGGAATCAATTTCTGAAATAGACTCTGAGATCCCCATATGTTTACTGCTGGACCAACTCCTTATCTTCTCTTTAGTACCTTTTAATAAGTTAAAAATTCCCCTACCTCCCTTCTTTTTCAAATCAGCCAAGAAATTTTCAACCAAATTATCAAAACCTTCTTCCTTTAATAGATAGTTAAAAAATCTAAAAGGTTTAGGGCCCCAGTTCTACCCATCTTCTTCCAGAACAATAGGGTTATGATCAGAGAGAGATTTGGGTAGAATTTGTTGTATCAATTTAGGGAAACCCTGTAGAAAATTGCTACTAACCAGAAAACGATCTAGGCTTACCCACGTAGGAGACTCTATTGTTGCACCAAGTGTACATACCTCCTGATAAAGGGAGATCAATGAGGTTTGTTTGTTGAACAAAGGATCTGAGCAGATCTAGGGCATGCCAATTCTGCGCAACTCCATATTTCTCTGATGGATTAAGATAGGCATTCAAATCACCTCCTATGCATACTGGGAGGTTTAAGTTTGTAACAAAACTCAACAACTCCCTAAAGAACTCTTCCTTTTCTTCCTCAACAGACGGGTCATACACATTAATTAATACACACTCAAACTTATACAACTTGAACATTCCTGAGATTGCCATAAATCTGCTGTTCTTTTCTTCCCATGTAACTTGAAAAAAAAATCATTCCATAAACACATCAACCCTCCTGCTGACCCATCAGCCGGATAAAAACTGTCCTTGAAGCATCTTACCCCCTAATCTCCTTCTTAACCCATTAAAGCATTGACTCAATTTCGTCTCCTGTAGGAATAAAAAAATCGATTTATTCCTATTTACAAGTCGGGTTACTGCTCTTATTTTTTCCTTTCTCCCTAAACCCTTTATGTTCCATGAAATAATTTTAAGATTTGACATTGGAATATTAAATCTTAAAACCCCTCAAAAGGAAGACTAAATTACTCCCTTTCTTTCCTAGACCCCTTCCTTTCCATCTTCATAATCTCCTCTTTTAACAAATGTTGCCCCCCTTTGAAAGTAATCCCCAACATGTTACAAACTTCCCTAGTAGCAACAGCTTTTTTCACAGCTTTAACAGAAGAGTGTGAAGACTTTGAGGAGGATTTGTCTTGTTCCAAAGAATCCCTGACCATACTTCTATACACCCTTCTATAAACTCTATCAAAAAAACTTATTGACACTTCCCCCTTTGAGCACACACTACCTGAACGTCGTGGAGCAATTCTTAGTCTCCTCTGATTATTTAAGCTTTTTGCTCGATGAAGAAACTGAATAGGAATTTTGGAAGAGGACAAACTAGTCTCCTTTCTTTTGATCTGACCATCCATAATTAGCTCTGAACTAGTTCCAACTTGATTCATTGAATTTCTCTGCCTCACACACGAGCTGGAAGAGCTACCCTCATTCAGATCAATTTGTTTATCATCCTTAACCCTTTTATGCTTCTTTGAGCCAGCCCTTTGTAGAACAGAGAATTTGCCTCTCAAAATCATTAGAATTCAATGAATTAACTGCATCGTTCTCCTCTTGACTCCTCAAGCCAACATGCTGCTCTTTATCCATATCAACATCTTGCTCACTGTTTGACATTTCTTTCTCTCCCCCTTTCTTTTCTTTCACCAACATAACTGCACCCTCATCTGCAACTTCTCTATGATTAACCGAAATGTTATTGGGCTGAGGCATAAATCTACCAGTATTAGTCTTCTCCCCAACCCACTTAGGATTAAAAGCAGACCCAGTAGGGATAATTTTCCTTATTGGTGAAAAATCAACCCCAATTTCATCTGATTGGGCTTTATCCTCTGGGTCAAAAGTTTCCCTTAATCCAAGACCCACGTGATTCCTATTCTGATTACTCATATTT
The DNA here is from genome assembly GCF_006381635.1 of Hibiscus syriacus. Classification (NCBI taxonomy): domain Eukaryota; kingdom Viridiplantae; phylum Streptophyta; class Magnoliopsida; order Malvales; family Malvaceae; genus Hibiscus; species Hibiscus syriacus. The sequence continues at coordinate 2,103,256 of NW_024062692.1, read as the reverse complement.
TCTATAAAAACTGACAGCTCACAATTTGCAATTTCTTCATTTGACTTACTCGATGGGACTTGTCCCCTATTGACTCCATTCACTCCACTGTTCTTTTTATCATTCAGCCAAGATAAGACTTTATGTCTGGCGTCCTCTGATATCTCTCGGTTAATAGTCGCCAGAGTAGGACGATGCCTATCCCCCTGCATAGACATGACATAATCATTATGCAAAATTTTTGAAAATTTCTCCTCCGTCTTCCCCTTCAATTCATCTGGTTTTTTCAAAACAGAACCCAGGGATAACTTCACTTTGAACGATCTGCCATAAGAACCAATAGCAACCGTATCATGGATATCAAATGGACTTTCCACTCTTAGCAATACTTTTGCCACTGATAAATCCGATCTGCTCTTTGATTCTTCGTTAAAACAAATAAATTTTCCCCATCTCCCAGTAAGTTTTTCCATGAATGCCTCATTCTAGCACAATAGAGGCATTCCATACATCTCTACCTGGCAAAGGGCCAATGGAACTCCATCATTCAGAAACCAATCAAAACATAAGAACAACTCTTCTTTCTTATTCTTCCATACATATGTAAGCTCCTCAATCGTATTGAATGTAATGATGCAAGCATTCCATGCATAACCCCATTTCGATATCTCAAATCCCAGTCCTTCGATCTTCAAAGCTTCCTTTATCGAATCCTGCTCATAGGAATGTTTCATTATCCCTGTTGATGATCGCTTAACCCACTCCGAATGGTTCCTCGGAATATGCATCTCCCATACGTTCCTAACACCAATTGCATTCTACTTTGTACCCTCCAGTTTCTCCCCTGAAACTTGTTCTCTTATCGCATTAAGGCCATTATTCACAACATCCTTATAAGATCTTCCATCCCTCAAGCTTCTCACCGATTCAGCTTTCTTCCCGATTTGTGTTTTTTCCTGTTTATCTGACTTGTTGCCCATCATCCTCTTCCCTTCAGCAACTTCCCTCCTCATAGTCTTTTGATATTTAGCAATCCCTACTGAGATCCTTCTCCCATCAATCCACTTACCATGAATATACTGAATTGCCTTCTTTCTACTTTCTTCATCAGCAAATTGGACAAATGCAAAGGTTGAAGACTTATAGTTTGGTTTCTCTAAAAAATGTGGGATAAAAATTCTCAGAATCTGACCATAAGGACTAAAAAAATCCCTTAAACCACCTCTCGTAACTCTCTTGCTAAGATTATCAATGAACAGAGTCCATTTCAAATTGCTTACTATAGACTATAAGATCACTCGCTTGAACATTACATGAACAAGAAAAGTAAAAGATCTGGTTACCTGGCTTTCCAATACAACTCCACCTTCAATTTCTTTCAAATTGTTTTCCTTCAGTGTTGTCCCACTACTCACAAGATCCAAAATTGCATCTGCTATTCCCATCTATAAACATCATACAAGGAGTTTAGCTGCTTTATTATTAGATAGATTTAGTTATTTGATACCATGTTATAATCTAAGAAAATAAATTGAAGGTGAGGGAAAGAATAAAAGAGGTATTGCAAAAGAAATCGAATTATTGAAATAGGAGATTACAATAGTTAAAATAAACACGTAGTTAGCGAAAGCCCAATTGAAAAAATGGAGAGAGAGAGTTAGAGAGAGAGAGTGAGATTTCGAAATGCAAGTTTCCTGCTGACAAAGTTAGAGAGGTCCATGGAGGAGATACTTGGTCTGCGTTCGTTAATAATCTTAGTAGGAGAGTGCTCTGTAGTGCATTATGGGATTGTTTTAGTTATTATAGAAAAGTCATTAGGGTGTTCATACCATTTATTAACAAGAGACCGAAATATAAGGTTAGTACGTTTGCGTTTGTTCATTTTGCAAGCAAGGAGGATCTGTGAAATGTAGTGGAGAAGATGAATAATGTCATGGTTAATGGAAGGAGAATATCTGTGACAGTAGCTAAATATGAGAAGATAACTGGGACGAGGAGTCAGAAAGGTGGTAGAGGTGAAGGATCAAAAAGTGTTAAAACAGGAGGGGTTAAGACTGGAAGACCGTCTTCTCCAGTTGAAGTGGTAGGCAAGATGGAGATGATGAATAGGTTTCTTGATGGAAGGACTTATAAAGATATGGTTGTTGGGGTGAATAAAGATCCAGAGGGTGTTCAAGAGGGTAGTAATAGAAATAAGGAGGTGAAAAAACCTATGGAAGTCCTTATTCTGGTGGAGGAAATTGTTGAGATCATCCCTTACTGGTATCTGCAAGGTGATTTTTGAAGTGGATTTTGTGCAGAAAGCCATAAGGAATGAGGGCTTCAAAGAAAAGGTGGTAAGGTGGGGCTTTGCAAAGAATACTTGTCTGGTAATTTTCCAGTCGATGGAGGAGAGGAAGATTGCGATGAAAGAAAAATGGGAAGCTTTGTCTTTATGGTTTGAAAGATTGGAGCCTATTTTTGATGAAGGAAGTATCCCCCTAGCTTATTGTGCGATCTCCATGATAGGAGTTCCATTAAATTGTTGGTTGGTTCCTTTCTTTACTAGTTTGGCATCCAGATGGGGTAAGTTAGTGAAGATTCAAGAGGAAACTGCCCAAAGAGTGGACTGTAGAGTGGCGCAGATGCTCCTCAGGGTCAAGAGTCCATTTGACATTCCTGAACATATCATCATTAATGCGTATGGGAGAAAGTTCATGATTAAAATCAAGGTTGAATGTGCTGAGGATTTTTTTCCTGAGTTATCAAAAATGGCTGAAGAAGATGTTTCAGAGGATCCATGGGAAGAGAGCTCTTCGGACTGGAGCCAAGAGGATGTTCAGGTTCGACAGGAAGGGCAGGTGGGTTTACAGGAGGTGTCAGACTCCCAAAATAGGGTAGAGGAATGTGTTCAAGGATCCCAACAAGGCAAAATCAAAGAAACCGAGGGGGGTTTGAATTTTTGCATAGGTTCAAAAAATACTTTTTCGGTCGACTTGTGTAAGGAATGACAGCTACAGGAGATGTCCCCATCCAGCAAGATAAGTCGGAAGGATTTAATAAAGGGAGAGAAGATGGGAAGAGTATGAGAGGTGCTTCCTTTGGGCATGACAAAGTTGAATGGGATAATGGGCTTCAGAAAGGCCTGGAAAGGCAAGTGATGAGTGGGATGGACCAAGAGTATGTGAGAATAAGCATGGGTTGTCATATTTCTATAGCAGATAATAATTATGTGCAGTCTCGGGCTCCTCTGCACTTTGGGCCTGTATCGCTGTCTCAACACAGAATTTCTGGTAAGAGTGTGGCCATTCGTAAAGAGGGAAAAGGCTTATATAATCATGTCTATTCGAGATCAAGGAGGGGGGAGTTAAGAGTTGTGCTGGTACAAGTTTAGACTATGTTTATACAAATAAGGCTGAAGGAGGGGCAGAGGCACTTAAGTGTTGGAATGTAAGTAAATTGTTGGGGGTTAAATTTAAAGGGGGAAAACAAGCATTCATGAACAGAGCAATTACATTGGTTAATGAGAGAGAAGCAAATGGGAGTAGCTAAGGGGTATAGGCTTATAAGGTTTTCGATTGATATAGATGTCAAATTGGAAATTAATGTCTTTAATGTTAGAGGTTTGAGTAGGAGGGTAAAAGCTAGAGTTGTAAGGAGATTTGTTGATGATAAGAAGCCTATAATTTTATTTATTCAAGAATCGAAAAATGAAAGTAGTGAGTCATTCATTAGTGAGAAAAATGGGAGGGAAATTTTTGACTGGCTCGGCAGTATCTTCAGCTGAAGGTCTTGCTGAAGGATTAATTATGTTGTGGAATGAAAAGGAGTGTGATGTTAAGGAAGAGGTCATTCATAGGAGATTTGTGGCAGTAAAAGGAATTATGGAAGAGTTATAAGGGTCTTGTTGGTTCATAAATGTGTATGGCCCGAGTGTGGATTTATAAAAGGAGCTATTTTTTGGGGAGTTATCTTTTTTGGAGAATGTAAACTGTCTAGTGTGTCTTGGCAGGGATTTTAATGTTGTTTTGTCACAGGAAGAGAAGGTTGGAGGTGAAGTGAATTCGGTTTTAATGAATGTTTTTAGAGACTATTTGCCTTTGGCTGGAGGTAGATTTACATGGTGCAATAATAGGGATGCTCCAACTTATGTGAGATTGGATCGTTTTCTAGTGGATCAGAGATTTTTATCATTTTTTCCCATGATAAGCTAAAGCCTCCAAGCAAGGTCTATTTCGGATCATAATATGATTTTGCAAGAAAATAGGAGATGGAATTGGGGTCCTAAACGGTTCAAGTTGTTCAACTACGTCATGGAGGATGGGTTTGGTAAGATGATGGTGGAAGAGTTGTTTAATTTGTGTAAAGTAGAGAAGAAAAAACCGATCTCCAGTGTGTTAAAAGGGGTGAAGGATGTTGTGAAGAGATGGTCTAAGAAGGGTTGCCTAGAGCTTCCCAAAAAAATTAGTAGCTTGGAAAAATAAATTCAGGAGTTGGAAATTGATATGCAACAAGGCCTATCCATGGTGTCTATGAAGCAATTTGTGGAAGCAAAAAAAGAACTGTGGGACCTTTATAAAAAAGAAGAATCGATTTGGTTACAAAAGTCAAGAGTGAAGTGGAGTTTGGAAGGGGATAAGAACACAAGATTTTTTCATCAATGTGCTGGAGGTAGAGGAAGGAGGAATTGTATTAAGTCCCTCAAAGTGGGGAATGAAGTCACTTCTGATCCTAGTGTGATTAAACCCTCGGTGGTGGAATTCTTTAAGGGACTGTTTAACCAGAAAAATACACTGGAGGCTAAGGAATTGTATTTGGAGTTTCTAAAACTTTCAAATGAGCAAAGTATTGCTCTTGAGAAGCCATTTTCTGAATAGGAAATTTGGAAAGTAATTGCTAATTCGGACAACAATAAAGCACCTAGACCTGATGGACTGAATTTAGGGTTCTTTAAGAAATTCTGGTCTAGTTTGAAAGAAGTTATGATGCTGTTTTTTAAGAAGTTTTATGAGGGGAAGGAATGGGACATGGTGATCAATCACTCCTTCATTTATCTTATAACTAAGAGGGTGAATCCGGATGGGCTAGAAGATTTTAGGCCAATTACCCTCGTTGGAGGGTTTTATAAAATTCTTTCAAAGGCATTAGCTAGAAGGTTGGGCTTATGCATTAATGAAGTTATAAGTCCGTCACAATTTGCATTTATACCGGGGAGACACATTATGGACTGTTCGTTTATTGCAAATGAAAGTATTGATTTTTGGAGGAAAAAAGGATTGAAGGGGGTAGTTTTTAAGGTGGATTTTAAGAAAGCTTATGATTCAGTGGATTGGGAGATTTTGATGAAAATAATGAGTAAAATGGGGTTTGGAGATAAATGGTGCTCATGGATATATAAATGTGTCAACTGCTTCCATCTCGGTCCTATCAAACGGGAATCCAACGGAGAAAATCACACTATAAGAGGATTAAGACAGGGTTGTTCGTTATCTACGATGTTTAATTTGGGAGGTGAGCTGTTGCATTTGTTGTTGGTTAAAGCAGTGGACAAGGTGTTGTTTTTGGGTTTCGAGCTAGGTACTCATGAACGTTCCTTCATGTTATCACATTTACAATTCGCAGATGATCTTATAATTTTTAGCAAGGCAACTATTCGTGATTTGTTGAATGTTAGAAGGGTGCTATTAATTTTTGAATTATTGGTGGGGTTGAAGTTAAATTTAGCAAAGAGCAGAATATTTGGAATTAATGTTGAGGAGGAGGTGTTAGCTTCTTGGGCTAAGGAAATTGGATGTTCAATAGGATCTTTTCCTTCGGAGTACTTAGGATTACCGTTGGGGGCCAAGAGGAACTCATTTGCCTTGTGGGAGCCTGTTGTTCAGAAATTCTATAATAGTTTGGTTGGATGGAAGGCTGAGTCCCTATCATTGGCTGGAAGGGTTGTTTTGGTGAAATTTGTGTTGTGCTCTCTTCCCATATACTTCTTTTCTATTTTTCGGATCCCAATTAGTGTGTTCAACAAATTAAACTCTATCATGGCAGCTTTTCTATGGGGAGGTTCGACAGAAAAAAGGAGCATTCATTGGGTGAATTGGAAGTTGGTGTGTAAGCTAAAGAGGTTGGGGGTTTAGGAATTCCGAATTTGTTGCTCTTGAACAAGGCTCTACTTGGGAAATGGGTTTGGAAATTTGCTTCAGAAAAGAGTTCCTGGTGGAAAAAAGTGATGTGTAGTGTGAACAACTTGGATTTGAATTCTATGATGATTGGGAATAATTGGACAGCTCGTGTTTCTTGGATTTGGAGAGGAGTTGTTAAGAACTTCTTTTCTAGTGATGAATTTGGGGATTGTCTTAGGAAAAATCTGTGTTTGAGAGCTAGAAATGGAGAATCAGTGGAGTTTTGGCATGATGTATGGCTGGGTCTGGTTCCTCTGAAAGAGCGGTTTCCAAGGCTTTTTTCTCTATCGAATAACAAAGGGGGTAAGGTTGTAGAATTTAGGCTGAATAATGCTTTGGGATGGGTGTGGGATATTCAAGTGAGAAGGAACTTGGTGGATTGGGAGGTTGAGCAATGGTTGCAGCTTATTTCCTTGTTGAATAGTACCACTTTCTCATTTTTAGAGGAAGATTGTTGGATATGGTTAGGAAATGACGAGGGTTGTTTTTCAACTAAATCGTGCATCACAAATTTTTTTGATTAGGAGGGTAATGATGGGAAGGATGATACTTGGGATAGACATGTTTGGGCAGGGATAGCACCTCCCTGAGTTGAAACTTTTGTTTGGCAAGTTGCACATCATAGAGTGGCAGTTAAGGAGGAGCAGTTGAAGAGAGGAGTGATTGGGATTGATGACCTTTTATGCCCGATGTGTGGGAAGTGTGAGGAGTCGGTTTCACATCTATTTTTGCATTGTGAGGTGGTATGGGATTTGTGGTCTAGATTCTTAAGGGACTGGAATGTTTCTTTTGTGGTTCCTAAGAAGTTAATCGATTTTATAATTTTGTGGGATGACCTACTTCCGAGCTTTACTATTTGGAAATTTATTCCAAGGGCGATGTTGTGGTCGGTTTGGAAATGCAGGAATGAGATAATTTTCCAGAAAGGGAAGGTGGATATTGCGCTGGTGTTCTTTCTTGCTCGATTTAGAATTGTTTCTTGGTTTGGGGATAGATTTAAGGATGTTAAAATTCCTTTCGACTCTTTAGTGGGGGATTTTAAACTAGCAAATTTGGCAGGAAGACAAAAAAGGGGGTTCTCCTTCATCTAGGTGGTACCTCCTCCAGAAGGTTTCCTAAAATTTAATGTAGATGGGGCGATGGTTAAGGGATGGGACAAAGGAGGAATAGGTGGATTGATTAGGGATTCCAGGGGTATGCTGCTTGGTTCGTTTTCAGAGAAAATTGGGGGCAATCCTCCTATACTTGCAGAGTTATTGGCGATCAAAAGAGGGTTGATTCTCATTGAAGAAGTAGGATCTATTCCAAGTCAGAGGATTATCCTGGAATCGGATTCTATTACTGCTTTGAAGTGGATTAAAAGTTCGGATTTATGTACCCCTTTGTTTCAGTCCTTGGTGAGAGATTTAGCTACTTTTGTGGAAGGAAAGGGTATTATTTCAAGGCATATTCTAAGAGTTGCTAATTGGGAAGCGGATGAGTTAGCCAAAGCTAGTATAGGTTGATTAATAGGTTGTGTTGTGGTTCTTAAGGTGTGGTGTTTTGTTTGTATTTCTGAAGGGTGTTCTGGTTTTAGTGTTATGTAATAAGTGTTATGTTGTAAGCAGTTAGTGGTTAGCGATTGGTTGTATGTTATGATTCAGATTAATAAAATTCAGAGGCACTCTTTTCCTCCTTCCTATGTCTTTCATGTTACTCATGTAACATGTAGGATATGAAGGGGGTTTTTAATGAGGCCTATCTTCTATCAAAAAATAAAATAAAAATAAACATCATACGAGCAAAAGGGACTACTTCTCCAAATTGCTTTGTCCTTATCTAGAATTACTAGCGCTAACTTTTAAAGTCACTACCTTCAATAAGAAAACAACATTTTGCTCAATCATATATCAACCGGGTGAAAGACAGAAAGGACACAACAGATGGGTAGAATATTGGAAGGTACATTTAAACGAAAACATAATAAGAAGAAACTTCAAAAGAAAAACCTAAATTACAGGTACTTGGGGAGAGCTTAATTCTTACAGCAGGAGCTGCCTCTAAGGCTCCATCAGCAGTTGAAAATGTCACATTCCTCAGTCCATTTTCTTTCATAAATTTAGGACCAAGCTGTACAGAAAGAAAAAAAATAATAATTAAATTCAAATAGAAACATTCTGTCAATAAGCTACTTCAAAAGATAGCACGAGAAAAAGAGTCCAGAAAGCATATAATTACAAATATCAGTGAAGTGCATGTCATACATAATTGAAGCCAGTTGCAACTCTTAAAGGTTTCTCAATGGTCCACTGGGGCATACGGGATAGTTCCTGCAGTGAATTGATATTCTCAAAGATCCCATACTTGGGAATCTGAAAAAACAAAATACAAACAATGGTTAGTAGGGATATCAGGAAGACACAGCTCAATATAAAATTGTGAAAAAAGAACACTTACTGCAAGAGATAAACGACAATCTCCGTACTCAAGGGCATCATGAACAATGATAAGATCTTCATTGCCCTGAGAAAATATTGAAACAAGAAGAGTTTAATCTGCACTCAATTTTCTGAGAGCAACTCTTTTTTTCTTACAGGAAGACGATAAATGCAGTATAAAATAAACTACATTACAACCAAACTCTGGATAACTCACACGGCAACATATAAGAGATAGTTATAACTTTAAATATGACTTTGCAAGGCAGGAATTCTACATATTACATAATCACCGACTTAGTTGGATAATTGAAATTACTAGTGACATTTTCACAATCGCAAAACATTATAAAGGATGGCCACAGTCAAACAGTATCCTATAATTCAAAACTTACTTGTCCATATTCACTGACAGTATCTAGCCCAACAATACCAAGATCTAAATCTCCAGATAACAATTTCCGGACAATGTCTTTGGGCCGCTGAAACCATACTTCTACATTGGAAAGCTGGGAGAATAACAAATTAAGCATTGAATATCGACCATACAAAAATAAGATATAGATGCTACAATGCAAATTGTGAGATAGAAAAGTGGCAGAAACCTGAGGTATTTGCGCAACATACTGCCTCGGATTGACCTGCTTAACCGACAATTGACAATCCTTTTGCAGAAGATACAGAAGATTGAAAGGAATCAGAACATTAATTTCAAACAAGAAAAACAAGTTGAATAGAAGTGATTAAAATGTAAACACATTCATACATAATTATTGATATTATCTACAATTTTTATTAAAAAGTTAGAACTTCAAAAATAATTTCTCACTGACATTAATAGCTTTTGCATCCTATGAACATAAATCAGCTTTCTAAACAAATAAACAAAAAAAGATAAATAAAAAAACTAAAACTTCATTTTGTTGTGAAGGAAGCAGTACCTTCAGTAGATCGAGAGTATCGGCAGCCATGCGACCTTTGCTAGGCAAGCCGAAACGAATTTCATCCCTTTCAGCGATTTTACTGTCGATCGTGTCATCAACAACGGCAGTTTGGGACTGAGAGTAGGAACAAGAGATGAAGCTACGTTTAGAAACCGATACGTGGAATGGGTGAGGAGAGGAGACTAAGAAGGCGGGCGTAAATGCCGTGGCGCATTGCTGGAAATAAGGCTGCAAGAGAGACATTGTACAATGGGTGACCCAAATAAAACCCTAACTACGAGTTGTACCACAAAGAAACCAGCCGCCGCGAATGGAAGGGAAATACTTTTTAGATTACTTTTCCTTTGGTCGCAAATACTCGACTGTGAGTGGGAGGGAAAGAGGTGGGGTACGGTTGGATGCGGTCAGAGATATTCTGCTCGATGCACTTCACGCAATCACCACTGACCGCAGGGTAAGACCCATATAATGAGTCAAATCACCTACTAAAAGGGACATGCATTAAAAAAAGCTTAAAGAAAAATATCCCCCAAACTATGTATTTTTTTAAAACTATTTAAATTATTTTTTATTAAAATAAAATTCACAAATTATTATTATTATTATTTATTTGCTTTCGTGATTTTTAATTTATATTTTGAAATACAAATTCCAATGAAATTTGAATTTATTTCGTAATTAGGGACTAGAACCATGCTTCACAACTTATACATTCCCCAAGCAATTCATGTATAGAGTATTTACATCGAAACACAATTAAATTCAAAGACAGAAAATGCAAAATTGAAAGTAATATAATATATATGATAAAGACCTAACTGAAAAAACAATATAAAAAATAAAATTAATTATAATATCTATTGAACTTTTTTATCTTAAACGCGAATTTGACGCTATCTACCTCACCGTTAAAAAAAACCATGATCTTACTCAACCTGAATATGACACAATCTACCTCACCTTTAAAAAAATCTAACCTAACTCAACCCAAATTCGAATTAACAAATATTTTTTTACTTACAAAACATAATAACATCATATCTAAACACTCAAACTCCTAGGGAGTTCCTCTTCCCTTACTCTTCATATAAAATAATACACACAGGTGTTTCTATATAAAATAAAATAGACTCATAATAATTGATGAGTGCATGTAGCCCCAAAATTAGGAAATTATTAAGAGACATTTTACTTGGATTCCTGGTTCTACAGTTGTGACCCTGTGATGTCACGATTCGTCAACTAAGAGAATAGAAGAAATGATTCAAGAATTTGAAAAGAGGTTAGAGTAATGATGTCATAATAAGTGCATCTATCCCTACTAACGGTCCTCACAACAGTTGGGATCAAGTCAACTCACTAATGGGCTTACAATTATAACCCACATGCTCTCATTTAACTAAACGTTATCCTTTTCATTTGTCACAGATTCCCTCATAATTTTCCCCAACTTCTCTTATCTTTGAATCAAGTCTCCAATCCAAATCCCTAATTCATTCAATTCCCTATTTTCTCCCCCTTCATCGTGACAATTCCCCCCGCTTCAATCGGTCATTGTCTCCAAGGATCAAACTGTGGAAATTGTGATTGTAGAACAGTAAAATATTCCTACGTTGCATTCTCAACTCCCATGTTAGCCCACTGAATCAAGAGTTGTGTCGCAACCTTTTTGTCGAGCACTCGTATGGGTAAATCTTTAGAGTGCCATCAGGAGCCATTTCTGGAGATTCGATTGAAGTAAGTACCCCGTCTCCTAGTTTCTTTTTTAACAAACTCACATGAAAAACTGGGTGAATGCGTGACGATAGTGGTAATTGCGATTCGTAGGCCACTCCTCCAATTCGTTTGATTTAGTAACGAGCAACTAACTTGAGGTTTTGTCAAATGGCCACTGAGGTTTGCCTATACGGCTGAAGCTTAAGGTAAATGTCATCACCTACTTGAAATTCTCGCTCCGAACGTTTTCTATATGCATAGAGTTTCATTCTAGCTTGCGCTTTTCGCAATTGGTCTTGAAGTAGTTTCTGTAAATGTTCTCTATTAGCTAATAGTTCTGCCACACTATCAACTGCTGACTCTCCTCCCCATGATAGAATATGTGGTTTGTAACCATATAGGGCTTCAAAAGGCGTTGTTCCCTAAGGCAGTGTGAAAGTTGGTGTTGTACCACCACTTAGCCTGGGACAACCACTTCACCCATGTTGTGGGTTTAAGGAAACAAAAACTTCTTAAATACTATTCAAGACATTGGTTTAACCTCTTGGCTTGTCCATCTGTTTCTGGATGATAGGTTGTGCTATATAGATTTTCGGTTCCCAAATGCTTCATAAGCTCTTTAAAAAAAGACTTGAAAAAATTTGATCTTTGTCAGAAACAGCCTGTTTTTGTGCTCCATGTAGTTTAAAAACTTGTTCTAAATAGGCTTTAGCAACATCCTTAGTTGTATAGGGATGAGAGAGGGGAATGAAATGGGCATACTTTGTGTATTTGTCGATGACCACAAGTATACAATTGAATCTTGAGGATTATGGAAGTCCTTCCACAAAGTCCATGCAGACCACATCCCATGCTTGTTGTGGTATAGGTAATGGTTGTAGCAGCCCTGGTTTAGGAACGTGCTCAACTTTAATCCTTTGACAAATATCACATTGTTGAATGTGAGTCTTAATAGCTACCTTCATGCCCTGCCAATAGAAGCATTGTTTAATTCTGAAATAAGTCGCTTGCGGTCCCAAATGCCCTCCAACAGGGGAGTCATGTAACAATGTAATTATCTTCTGCCTTAGTTCTGCCGATGGTCCAATGTAAACCCTTTTTTTTGTACCTTAACACCCCTTGAACATATGTCCAATGATCCTCCCCTTTATACTGTAAGGCTAATTTAATAATATTTTCTTTAGCCCACTCATCATCTTTATAACTATTTTCCACCTCTTGAACCCAAAATGGAACTATTATGGTGGTTGTCATCTCCTGTAGTGTAGAATTGTTCTCGATTTGTCTAGATAATGCATCTGCGACCAAGTTGCTCATTCATTATCTATATTGAATGATGTAATTCAATCCCAATAGCTTAGTGAGTCTTTTTTTTTTGAATTGTTGTAGTAATCTTCTATTCTATATATGCTTCAAGGATTCGTGATCGGTCTTGATAATGAACGTATTCCCTTCTAAATAATGCCTCTATTTGGTAACAACCATTAAACTGGCTAGATACTCCCTTTCGTATATTGACAGATCCACATGTTTAGGACTTAGAGCCTTACTTAGGAATGCTATCGGTCTGCCCCTTGAGACAACACTGAACCAATTCCTTTTGAGTTGTCATCCGTTTCTTGGCAGAATAATTGAGTAAAATCAGGAAGAGCTAAAACTGGTGCTTCATACATGATCTGCTTCAAGTAAAAAAATATTACCTCCGGAGTCCATTTGAACCCATCTTTCTTAAGCATGTTTGTCAATAGTCTACTGATTGCTCCATAATTTTTTGTAAATTTTCGATAATATCCAGTGAGTCCCAAAAATCCCCTCAAGGCTTTAAGGTTCTTTGGTAGTGGCCAGTTTTGCATTGCTTCAATCTTGCTCGGATCAGTGGCTACTCCTTGTGGTGAAATAATGTGGTCTAAATATTCTACTTGTTCCTGTAAAAAAAACACTTGTTTTTTTTCAAATAACTTGTTATCCAATAATAATTGTAAAACTAACTCTTAACTATTTTTTTTATAGAAAAACTAACTCTAACTGTTGCAAGTGTTCTTGCCAACAACTACTGTCAATTAATATATCATAAAAAAAACTATGATAAACCTTCGCAAATAAGGTGCAAAAAACTCGTTCATAAGGGATTGGAATGTGGCTGGAGCATTTGTCAATCCAAATGGCATTACTTTGAACTCGAAGTGACCATGGAGGGTTCTAAATGTTGTCTTTTGTATGTCATATTCCCTAATCTGAATCTATCAATAACCTGATCGTAAATCAATTTTTGAAAAATATTTAGCTCTCAATAGTTCGTTCAGAATAGGAAACTTAATCTTGACATTCATGGCATTTAGCTGTCTGTAGTCTATGCATAACCTCCAAGTTCCATCTTTCTTCCTAACCAATAATCAAGGTGAAGCGAAGGGGCTTTTACTAGTCCGAATTATAGAGGATTTTAATATCTCGGCAATTTGTTTTTCTACCTCTGTTTTTTGGTGATGCGGAAACCGATAAGGTCTTAACTGGTTCTGCTCCTTGTTTCACAATTGAATAGCATAATCATGGCTTTGATTGGGGGGGTAAGTCTTTTGGTTCAAGGAAAACTACTCCATACTTGTAGAGAACAGTTTGTAAATCTGTTGGAATATCTATTTCTTCCATTTCGGTGTCTAGCACATAGATTTCTCCCACTATTTCCTCATTTTTTTCAGTCATCCTTTGAAATTTTTCACCCGAGATAATTTTCATAACAGTGGATTTTTCCCCTCCTTGTAATTCCACTTATTCTCCAACTTCTAAAAATTTTAGGGTCATTTGATTAAAGTCCATGTTGATTGGATTATATTTTTGCATTCAATCCATCCCTAGCACCATGTCACTTCCTCCTAGTTGCAAAACTCGAAAATCATGTTCGAATTTGTGACCTTGCATTTCCACTGTAATTGTTTGCTAGTGGATGAGTTGTACAGTTTATCTCTATTAGCTATTGTAATAACCAAAGTTTTATTAGACACTACTTCTGCACCAGCCTTTGCCCATCCCGCTGTCACAAAACTGTGGGTGCTACCGGTATCTACCAAGATGCTGAGGGGTTCTCCTTTGATAGATCGCAATATTCTTAGCATGTTGTGGCCCACACTACCTGTGAGGGCATTAAGAGAAATTTCCAGTGCTCCCTCTTCAATTTCCTTTTTTGTCAAATTAATTTATTGCAGATAGTTTTAAGTTGTTTTATCACCCCCCATTGTTTCCTCTTCTGAATCTTGCAATTCCTCTTCCATTATATTTAGTTGTTTAGGTTTGCATTGGTGACCTGGGCCGAATTTTTTCTTCACACCAAAAACACAGATTATTGGCTCTTTGGTAGTCAATCAAGTTCTGTTTCTGATTGTTTTGAGTATTATTTGGTTTCATCGTTGCTCCCATAGGAAGATAGGAGATTTCAGAGGAACATTTTGATTGTTAGGGAAGTTGGTTCTATAGGGACCCCTGAATTTTCTGCTCTCTATCTCTAGTGAGAGCTCGTATAACTTTACTTTAATGTCTGCCTCTGCCACTGATTTTGGTTCAAGGACCTTGACTTTGTGCATTAATTCTTCTTTGAGACCACTAAGGAAATTGTATACAAAATATTCCTCCCCTAATTGAGAGTTCATTTATAGCATAAAAGGTTTTAGTTCTTCAAATCTGTCCAGGTATTCGTCAACTGAAGTTTTTTGTTACAGCTTATTAAATTTGTCGATGATATCTGTCTGGCCTCTATCACAAAATCGATGGCAAAGGTATGATACAAATCCATGCCAAGTAATTTTATTTCTTTGCATTACATCACCATCAAACCATGCTTATAACAACCCAATTTAGGGGCTAAATTTTAGAAATTATAAAGTATTGAATTTAATTGGTATTTTGAAAGAAACAGTTGATTAAATTGTAAAATTTCAAAGTTGGCAGACCGTTTTAAGAAGTGAAGGAAGTTCAGTGACTAAACTCATGGTTTACCTATTTATTTTATGGGATGAATTATAAACCCCTTCCCCGTGCGCAGTTCCAGATTATTTTCCCAGTTTTCCTCTCCATCAACCCTCCTTTCAACTCCGATCTACTCTTCGTCCGACCTTCGATCGACGAACCGAAACCACCATCGTATTCGTTGTCGACCGATGAACAAAACCCCTCAAACCTTTTGTCATGAATAGTCGTCCGTCGTCGTCCGTCGTTAATTTCAGTCGGAAGTATCGTCGGTATTAACTCGATTTCAGTTGGTTTTTCGTCGATTCACGACGATCCAACCATCCGTTTTCGACACCTCCTGCACCATCGTGTTCCTTGCATCGTTTCGAGTTCACCGGTGTCCTCCGTTTCTCCGTCGTCGCCGACGAGTGGAGGGGTGAGAAAGTCAAAGTTTTTGATGTTTCAGAATCGAGCACTCCGTCGTTCAAAATTGTGAACCGAGCTTGAGAAGTGTCTCAAAATGCCTTAAAATAAATTTTAGGAATTTTTCGACATCACATCACTTTTCATGCGCCGCCACTGCGCGTAGGGGTACTAATTTTGTAATTAATTTATGTTATGGTGATATTTGTGTAAAATTTGGGTGTTAGTTTTGTAAATATTTTTAGAAGGTGGCTAAATTTGTAATTAATTTCTGTTAGGGTGATATTTGTGTAAAATGGTTGACTGTTGACCGTTGACCTACGTTAACCGTTGACCAGCGTTGACCACTGTTAACTGGCGTTGATCGGGCATTAAACGACATTTGACTTTAACCGTGTATACCTATTCTGACGTTTTTCGATGTCCTAAATCCGTTTTTGAGGTCCGTTTCACCAAATTTAAACCCGGTAAGTTGGTTTTCACTGATTAATCACCCGATTCGATCCGTTTTTCAGAATTAAGCCCGTTTTTTATGAAATGTTTATTGTCATGTATTTGAGGAATTATTGAAAGTTAAATTAAAGATCGAGGGAATTCGAATGGAATTTTTATGATCGATCAGTATGACACAGAAATCGAGGTAATACTTTACTACATCTTTAAGTTTTATGGAACATGTTGATATTGGTAAATGCATGAATAAGATAATGTTGGTCAATTTGGTGGAGTTGATTAATTTATACACTCGATATAAATGCGGTAAAAACTCGGTAACTGAATACGGATCGAATGATTAATATAAAAGATTGAGAGACTGTTAGAATTAAATTACAAGTTTTGTGATTAGTGATAATGGAATCAGCCCTGGATTTGTAATTTATATTTTATATCAACAAAGGTTAAATACTAAAGGTACTCGGATGAGAAATTATGAGAATACTCTGGTTGGGTAAAATTACGAAAATACCCTTATGTTGTAAAATGTCAAGAATTGTCCCTGGAAGTTGATTAATAACTCTGAAAAGACTTATTTATCTGATAAAACTACAGATGTGTATAAGAAATGCTAGTTTTGCTTGAAAAATTTGGATAACCGAATTTTAATCACATGAGGGTTTGTGCAATACACTAGAAGTATGTTAAGGATTCATTTCAAGATAAGAGAATGTTCAGGAAAGCAATTAATCATAGGATCTCTAAATTATATTATTTTTGTTAAGAGTTAATATCGAAATTATTTGGTTAAGAAATTACGAAAATGCCCTTGAGAGGTAAAATAGTTCGTGTTGACCTTGAATGAGAAAGTACTTTGAAGATTCGTACTTAACTCGATTAAGTACGAATTTGATTGTTAAGATCCTGACTTAGTGCAGAAAAATTCCTGATATTCCGTTTATAAAATTTGAGAAGGCACTTGACCCGAAAATATCCGAGTTATGAGTAAATACCTGAAGAACAATTTATCGGGAGTGTTCTTTTGTCAGAATTGTTCGAAAAGACTGAAATAAATTATAAGATTTAATTTAATAGTAAGATCGGACGGAAAGAAATGATTTAAATACCCTAGATCTGTAAAATAACCAAAATACCCCTGTAAAGAAATGATTAACGAATATCACCAAGCCCATGAATGAATGTATATCCTCAAGTTTTGAAATGAATGGAAGAACATTGAGCACAAAAAGGACCAAAATACCCTTATGTCATAGACTAAGTAAATGTCTTAGATTATTTAAGAAATTCAAATAAAAATTGATGTTATAATGCTCTTAAAGGTTATGGAACGCAACTTAAGCCAGACAAACAATGTTAGTGTTATATCAGTATTTGAATGACATAGGAACCACTTGAATGTTTGTTCGTCTCCTCAAGTTTGAATTGATGATAATTCTAAAAGTACTCAACTCAGCTCAACGCTAGAGCACATTCGATAGTAAGAAATGGATATCCGTAAGATAAATCAACCACAAATACCAGAATGACTAAATTGAATTGAAAGGAAATGCAATATATATTTGAAATTCAGAAACATCTGAATTAATATGGAAAACTCTGAAGTAATCGGGATAGGCTTGTTTGCTAAACGAACAAAGTAATCTCAATGACTGAGGATTTAATATGTGATTGGATGAGTTTGGAAACACTGATGAACATACATGATGAATTGTCGTTATTGGTCATGAACCATGAAACAAGTACGTCCGTATTTCCTGATATCGTTGAAACGTGAAAATGAAATAAAGACTATTGGAAGATCTATTCAGCGATGATTACAAAGATGAATTATGGACAATAATTGTTAGTGTTAAAGAGTAAATACTCTGGAAAGGATGTAAATTGACGGGTCGACATGTATTAGTTCTGAGAGTTGTTTAGTTCGAATTGTTCAATAAGTCGATCGATCAACATAGATTGTAAATGTCTTGAATATTTGTTTCTACATTCTCATATTAAATCACTTCGGTCATGTCTGAACACACATATAACGCAGAAGGAAAAGATTATGAATACCCTATTTGGTTCAATTGAGCTGAGATCTTATGAATTTAAGTATATTCCTAAATACCCCTGATTGTTTGGGTAATGAAATCACTCGTAGTAAATCTGAATTTAGAATTATTATGTATAAAGGTTCTTGAACGTTTTCCTGATGCACATGGAAACATAGGGGAATTCTAAAGTATCAATCTCAAATGTCTGATTAGATCGGTTAGAAATCGATTCTCTTCAATAGGACATCGTTCCTGGAATCAAATTGCACAGGTTCATGTTAACCATAATGATAATTACAAAATACCTCTGAAAAGTACTTGGATTCTCTAGTGTGTTCCATGTATATATTAAAAAAATTGTTTTATTGTTTGAACATGTGGTACACTGAAATCTATGGTTACTGTTTTATGGATGCACCGACTTAACGGTAAAGGCTTATGGATTTGTATCACTGTATAAATTGTATCTTGGAGATACAGATTTGTAAAGTACAGCTTTGATCATGCTGAAAAATTTTTATGAACCTAATGTGACTCTTAGGTAGGCTCTACGGCCCTGAGATCATTCTCGGGTAGGCCCTGCGGCCCTAAGATGTGTTCTTAAGTAGGCCCCGTGGCCCCGAACTTTCTTGGGTAGGCTCTCAGGCCCTAAGATGTTCCCTTAGGTTAACTCTTTATACGATGGTTTTAAACTACGAGTTTAAAAAGCTCCACTACAGTATGATTTTTGAGATTTACTGAACTATCATTTGATTAGTGTACCTATTATGATTTTATGGTACTGTTGGAACACACTAGACATCCTATTCGATCTCCTGAAAACGTGATACTATGAATGCTTCCTATGAACTGAGATATTCACGGTTTCTATTCAATGAACTACCAGTGAAACCTCAGATTATTCCGAAAATTTGTATAAGTCTGATTCAATAAGGAAATTATGGCTTTCCATTTATCTGCATGTCCTATAGCATCATCTGGTAGTTTTGTATTACTGAGCTTTTCAAATCTCACTCTATTACTCACCGTTGCAGGTTAAAAGAATTGTACCAGTGCAACTATCGATTTCAGTAAGGGAGTTTTTCCGGAGTTGCTTGCAGAATATGGTACATGTGATTAGGGGGCATGTAATTGTATTTTGTTTTATATACGAGTCTGAAAATCTGTTTTATTTTTAAATAGTGACAAATGATTTTATGAGTTTACATGTTTTAATAAAAGTTTTAAATTTTCTGAAATTTTTACAGTGGGTCGCTTCAGTGGCCCTAAGGTGACACCCTGGATCGGATCAGACTATCAGCATCGGTCTGAGGGGGTTACAATGCTTATGCTCTGCTTGTTAAGTACATTGTTGTCATTTTTATTTTTTTTAAACTCAAGAATAACAAAGATAGAAAAATACTTGTCACATTTCCGTACCCAACTTCTGGGTTATTTCCATCAAAAAATGACAATTCAATCTTTGGTTTGAGAATGAAAACTCCACTGCTATGATTCTATTGGGTTTTTTTCTTCTACTCTCAAGCTTTGAATTCTTGGAAGTTCCCCTATTTCCCTAAAACTTCCTCCTATCTTTGTTTTTTGTATATTGGGTGCATTCATATTGGTTTGAGATATGTCGAGCCTAGTAACGAGTATACCTGGTTCTCCTGGTTTGAATGAATACTTCTCATTTTCGTTAATAGAAGTAACTTGTAAGGGTTTCTTACCTTCTAGTTTGCTACCAAGCTTGACCTCACTTTTCAATTTGCTAGTTGGGGTTGATTGTTCAACTTATCAGATCCTTTGGCCGTAAGGCCTAATATTTTCTGTAGGTAATCTCGTGCTTCTTCCGATCTTGTTTGCAGGGTCTTGAACCTTCCTTCCCACTCGTTCTTCTATTTTTCCCACCATTTTGGGATTTCAGCATATCCTTTCTCTTCTTGGGAATGTTCTTGAATTTCTAATTTCTTGGTCTCACCCATTTTTTCTATTTTTCTGTTGTTACCCAGTTTGCATGTGGATCCGGAGCCCAACACTGCTCTATTAGTAACTTCCATTCAGGGTCACAATAGCTTGGTACAAGTGGCCTCAGTGTGTTGCTAACAATGCCTTCTGAACGGAGGAGGTAATCTACAACGTTAACATATTCAATTCACCATGAACATGTGTGGGAACACTGTCCATGTTATAGCTCATTAAACACCAGAAAAACTCGATGGATGTAAACGATCATAATGACATACTAAATTTAACAGAAGAATTTAATGATGGTAAGGTCAGCAGAACCCAATATGGAAAAAAGAAATGAGACATCTGAAAGTAAAAGCACATGTAGCTACAAAATATTAACCGCAATTGAGATTTCACACCTATTATTGCCCTCTGATGCATATTGGCATAATGTTCCTCCCCTATAAGAATCTCCCATAAAACAATGCCAAATGAGAACACATCGACCTGCAAATGACAATTCAGGTAAGTAGTAATTGCATAAAAACCATTTGCTACGTGCTTAGAAGGTCATGGAAGTGTACTTTTCAGGAAGAAACCTAGATTTTAGCCAAGGATTCGTTGTTTACGTTTTATACAAATAAAATTGCACAAAAAAATCTTAAAGATTGAAATTGAAGAAAAAAAAAGGAAAAGAGGTATTAGATCTGAAACATATGCAGATCCAAGAAGTCTTAGCATGTCACTTCATTATAGATGACAAATATAAAACTACAACATGAGCCAGTAAGTACATCAATATAGTAGATAATGAAGAGTATATAACTTTATTAAAAAAAAACAAAACCCACTTCTTAAAAGCCATCGAAAACAATATGAGAAATATAATCATTGAGAGGCAGGGCCTTCTATGAAGCATAATAAATTTTGTTCCCAACATGTGCAGGATTGCAGTAAAGCAAGATATGACCCAAGATATAAACAAACTTCATCTAAGCTCTCAAAAAAATCATCTTACCTTTTCAGAAACCTTATTACTACTGCCATTCAACAGCTCCAGGGCCATCCATGGAAGAGTTCCCCTCACACCACTAGTAACCAATTTTTTCCTTCTTATTTTCGACAACACGAAGTCCCCAACCTGCACATACATCAGCATCTTTATTTCAAGTAGGTTTGACTTAGACATCAAATATCTAACTACCAAAAACAAAGAGATGCATAATTAGGACAAATGCACCATAAAGTTTACAAGTTCATACATAACAAGATTGTGCAAATTACCTTGCAAATTGGCCGCACAGGATCTTTCAACTTGACAAGTAGGTTGTCGCATTTTAAATCAAAATGCACAATGTTCTTTGAATGTAAATATTCCATCCCAAACGTTGCATCCATGGCAATAATGAAGCGTTTACGATGATCAAGTTGCCTAGACAGTTAAAAAATCTATGTAAACAAAATATATATTGGAAATTTTCTAGAGTGATGAAAGTGGTTATGTTGCTCGGACTCAGGTACGAATGTCAGACATGAGTGCGTGTCTAAATGTCCAACTTGTCAACTAAGTTAAACTCGTGACACCGGGATACGACAAAAAGGATACGAGAGGACATGTGTACATAGATCCATTTCATATGTACTTAAATATAATATATGTTTATAATACATCAGTATTTTATATATAAAACATTATTTTTATTTATTAAATTTTGTTTTAACTATTGATTGTAAATAAATATAATCTAAAAGATTTTAGTTAATTATTTGGATCGGATTTAATTAACAATCTTTTCGGCTTCAAACCCAGAACTAAGATTTTAACATTCTACTTTTATATATATATATATATATATATATATATATTATTTTCCCCTCGAAAACTAAGATTTCAATCTATTATAATATCTCCCTTTCCTTTCTCCTTATCCCTCTGCTGCAACTTCATCTTCTACTCCTCACTCACTCAGTCACCAAGCGTCCGATGAATCTGACCCATAACCCGTAACCTTGTCGCATCGACACAGGCGAGGCTCCCATTTTGGCAAGTCCAACCAACAGAGGAAAATAGTGCATTCTAGAAACTATATTTAAAGAAGTTACATTTCTTTGCTAAGCAAAACATGTCTAAGAGAGCTATTCACCATGAACTGACAGTGGCTAGTGTTCCTCCAGGTCCATCCTGCACCACACCATAAAAGGCCACCACATTGGGGTGGTGAAGCTTTGAAAGGATGTCAGCTTCACGCCAGAACTCCACAGTCCGAAAAACATTTAACACTGACTGTTGATGAGATGGGAAGAAGAGGAAAAAGTAACAATATCCATTCATGATGCATAAAATGCCAAGAAACAACAAGAAAACTAACCAATCTCTCTTGCTTAGATGAACGGCCATTAAAACAGATTTTTTTATCCGCTGGATGGTAACATATATTCCCCTCCATTTTTCATGATATACAGTCCCAAATGTACCCGAACCCAACCCCCTTAGCTCTTCCAGATCTTCATTTTTAATGATCTGCCATTGAATTTGATGAAATTGGCCAACATGGACCTAGAAACAGTGACCAAATTAGTAGAATAATATTGAGACTATGGGCACAAAATGCAGAATAGTTCAACCAAGCAACATGTTGGATAACATTTTTTTACCATGTTTGCATTCAATTCACCAGCATAAATTGAGATGAGGAGGTGCTAGAAACATATATCATAGTGGTGAAGGCTGTCTGAGGTGACGTAAGTGGCAGCATACTATAAAATAATTAGTGTTTAACATCTAGAAAATTATCATTAGTAGCTGCATTGGTGCCATTGGCGATGAGGTTCTACAAAATGGTAGTAATGGCTGGTTGTGGATGGATACTGTAGAAATCAAAGTAAGCCTCTGTATTTTCTTATTTATTCAATAGGACATATTACATCTATATATACAAACAATGTCTCTAAATTAGGAAACCCTAAGTTAGGAAAGATACTAATTCCATGAGATATAATTCTTTAAAATAGGGGATTGAAAAAATATTACAGAATCCCTTAACTAAAGGGATGGTAACAACTCATATAATTCTATAATTCCTACACTCCCCCTCAAGCTGAAGATTATACATTGTATAATCTCATCTTGAATAGGAATTTATTGAAAGCAGGCTTTGGCAAAGCTTTAGTTAGAGTGTCTGCAATCTGTCTTTCTGAAGGAATGTATGAAAGGGTGGTTGTCTTTTTGTTGACTTGATCAACAATAAAATGTCTATCAGTATCAACATGCTTTGTTCGGTCATATTGAGCTGGGTTCTTGGCAATCTGAATGGCAGATTGATTATCACACAAAAATTTAAAGTGATCATCCTGATTAGTGCCAAGTTCTTTTAGTAATTTAAGTAGCCTAATTCCTTCG
Source organism: Hibiscus syriacus (assembly GCF_006381635.1). NCBI lineage: Eukaryota > Viridiplantae > Streptophyta > Magnoliopsida > Malvales > Malvaceae > Hibiscus > Hibiscus syriacus. Next base: position 2,079,859 of record NW_024062692.1, on the reverse strand, counting down.
CATATTCCCAATGCTAGTGCTCTAAATTCAGCTTCAACACTACTTCTTGAAACGACATATTGTTTCTTACTTCTCCAAGTTGTAAGGTTACCCTAAACAAAAGTGTAGTAGCCACTAGTGGGTCTTCTTTTAGTGAGATCTACGACCCAACTAGAGTCCGTAAAAATCTTAACAGTTTTGTCTTGTGTCTTCTTAAACATTAAGTTGTGTCATGGAGTTTTCTTCAAGTACTTGAGAATTCTATTTGATGCTGCTATATGCTCTTCAGTAGGATTAGTCATGTACTCACTTATCACATTACGGGAAAGGCTATATTTGTCCTTGTCAAGGATAAGTAAATTAGTTTCCCAACTAATCTTTGAAATTTCTCTTTGTCTACTAAGAACCCATCTTCTTTGTTGAATCTCAAGTTTGCCTACATTGATGTATCAGCCGACTTACGACTAATAAAACCAGTTTCTTTGAGTAAATCAAGTACATACTTTCTTTGGTTGATCAGAAGTTATTCTTTTGATCTTGCCACCTCCATTCCTAGGAAATACTTTAGCTTTCTGAAATCATTGGTTTCGAATTCCCTATTTAATAACTTCTTCAAATTACTAATCTCTTCCTCATCATCTCCAGTAAGAATTATGTCATCCACGTACACTGTTAGGATAACTTTCTTATTTGTAGAAGTTACCTTGATGAAAAGAGTATGATCGGCAAGGGACTGCTTGTAGCCGTTTTTAAGAACGACTTTAGTGAACCTCTCGAACCAAGCTCTGGGTGATTGTTTTAACCTGTATAGAGACTTATTGAGCTTACAAACCTTGTTGCTACCTTCAACGTCCTTTAAGCCAAGTGGTAATTTCATATAGCTTCTTCCTCTAGCTTGCCATTAAGATATGCATTTTTTTACATCAAGTTGGTGTAATTACCAATCGTAATTTATAGCCAAACTTAAGAGTACTCGAACAGTGTTAAGCTTTGCCACAAGTGCAAAAGTTTCTGTGAAATATATTCCTTATGTTTGCGTAAAGCCTCTGGCCACTAGTCTAGCTTTGTATCGTTAGATACTACCATTAGAGTTATACTTTACAGCAAAGACCCATTTACAGTCAACAACCTTTTTTCCTTAAGGATGGTCTGTAACAATCCAAGTATCATTTTTCTCTAGTGCAGAAATTTCCTCTTCAACAACCCTTCTCCATTTTAGATCCTTTAGAGCTTCAACTATGCTTGTGGGAACCTATTCTTTATCCAAGGTTGTTGTAAAAGCTTTAAAAAAGGCATCAATAAATTATAACCAGTAAACTTTCCAATATGATGCTTGGTGCACTATCTAACCCCTTTTCTAATAGCAATAGGGAAGTCATCTAGAGTATAAGAAGTGGACTTACTGATTTCTTCTTCCATTTCGGCAGCTGGACCTAAATCCAATTCTCAGCAAGAATCAGATTGCAAAACAATCTCAGGGATATGTTTTCTTTTCCTTGTGTAGACACAAAGCTATTTGGGTGGTGGTTGTTTTGGAAGACTTTCAATGGGAGTAGGTGTATTTCAGGAAGGGTGTTTAAAGTATGTGTGGGTGAATTAGTGATAGGTATTATAGGAGAATCAATGGGAGTAGTCACAGGTGACAAATCTATAGATAAAAGCAAAAATGATGGCAATTCTGAAGGTTGAGAATGAAGAATAGGAGGAGATACTTGATGTAGCTGAAAATCCTTCTGTCTCTCCCTGAATTTCAGCCGGAGTGAAATAGGGATCCCGCTCATAAAAGGTTATATCCATAGTGGTAAAAAAATCGTTTAGAATGAGGATGATACCATTTATAACCCTTCTTAAGTGAAGAATACCCAACCAATACACATTTTATAGACTTAGGATCTAATTTAGCCTTACTAAGAGCAATATTTTGGATAAAAACAATGCAACCAAAGATTTTAAGTGGCAGAATGGAGGAGATATGCTTAAAATGGGGAAAGTGTTGCAAAAATATAGATTGAGGTGTTTGAAATTGTAAAACCTTACTAGGCATTCGGTTGATTAAATATATGGCAGTTAATAAAGCTTTCCCCACAAATATTTGGGAACATTAGTGGTAAATAGAAGAGAACGAGTAACTTTAAGGGGGTGCCTATTTTTTCTTTCGGTAATGTTGTTTTGTTGTGGGGTTCCAACACAATAACTAAGCTGAACTATGCCTTTTTCCCTAAAAAATACAGAAAGGCCTAGCAAAAAAATCACTGCCATTATCAGATTTAAAGAGCTGGATTTTAGACCCAAATTGAGTGACAATCATGTTAAAAAATTGATCAAAAACACCAGCAGTTTCAGATTTATCTATCAACAAATAAATCCAAGTTACCATATTGTGATCATCAATGAAAGTGATAAACCACTTACAATTATCAACATTCTTCACCCAAGAAAGCCCCCAAATATCACTATGGATCAGAGCAAAAGGGTGAGAAGTGTCTTGTATGTAGAAGGAAAATAAGATGATTTATATGTTTGGCAAGATAGCAAACTTTGCAAGAAAAAGAATTTGGCCTTTTATTAATGAACAGAGCAGGTAACAATTTTGCAATGTATTGAAAACTAGGATGGCTTAAACGAAAGTGCCATAACATAACAATATCAATTTTTCCTAAAACGGTGAAAGATTTGGAGATCTCGGTTTTAGGAGAGGAAGGGAGGATGTAAAGACCATTCTGCAAGTTAGCCTTACCAATCATCTTCTTCGAGTTCAGTGCCTGCAAAGTACAATCAATATCATTAAAAATTGCGGAGCAGTGCAAGTCTATCGAAAATTTACTAACAGAAACAATATTGCAAGCCAAATTTGGTACAAAGAGAACATTTTTAAGTGCAATATGTTCATTGAGAACAACAGTGACATGTCCTACATTTCACAAGTAACCATCAATCATTTTGACGGCTTTTCCAAAGGTTGGGAAAAAATTGCGAAACAAAGCCTTGTTACCAGTCATATGACCCGTAGCACCAGAATCGAGGATCCAATTTGGAGTCAGTTAGGAGGAGAAAAAGCAGTAGCAGAAGGGTTACCTTCTGGTTCTTGTATGACCATATTACCCTTACAAGGCCCCTAAAACTTTCCAAACAGTTTTTTAAGTTCATCAATCTGTTCTTTGGTGAAACTAGTAACAGATGTGGCAGTGACTATGCTTGATTTATTATCGTGAGTCCTTGGACTTCCAGTCCTGAGGCTTACCATGAAGCTTCTAACACTTCTCCTTCGAGTGGTCAGGCTTTTTGCAATGATTACACCAAGGTCTCCCCCGTTTAGAAGTGGGAGATGATTGATAGGTGAGTAAGGCAAATGCTTTAAGAGGGGAATATGGTTCAGCAGGCAACATCACACATTGTCAGCTTTCTTCCTTCTTGACAATAGAGAAAGCCTCTCGAATGAAGGGAAGAGGAGAAATAGCCAGGATCCTGCCATGAACCTCGTCCAGGTCCTTGTTTAACCCTTGAAGAAATTGAAAAAGCCTTCGCTAAGTGAAAATTTGTTGGTAAAGGGCAACATCTCTTGGATCTACCCAATCATGTTGTGCATACAAATCTAATTGCTGCCAGAGGGCGGTAAAGGTATTATAGTAAAGAGCGACGAGCATGGTTCCCTGCTTAAGGGCGGCTGCTTGATCTTCAATATGATATAATTCGGCAATGTTGTTAGTGTTAAAGTAGGTTTCATGGACTGCACTCCAGATTTCAGTGGTTGTGGTGTACAAAAGAAAGTCTCTGCTTATACTCGGGGTCATCGAATTAAGGAGCCAAGTCAAAACCTGGCCATTGTAACACATCCACTTGGCAAAAACTGTCAGTCGCAACAGGCTTCTTGATTTCACCAGCAACGTAACCCAATCTTTCTCTTCCCAAGAGAAAAATCTTAACCGATTGGGACCATTCAAGAAAGTTGTTTTCATTCAATCGATGGCAAGTGATAGTCAGACCAGATGAATCTGATTGAGCATCAGAACCAGAAAAATTTTCTGGATTTGAAGTGATCTCCGGTATAGGATAAGGAGATGTAGGTGAAGAATTCGCGGACATGGTCTAGGTCGGAAAAAAAACATAACCTAATTTGATACCACGTAGAAATCAGAGTAAGTGTATTTTCTTATTAATTCAATAGGACGTATTGTATCTGTATATACAAACTATGTCTCTAAATTAGGAAACTCTAAGTTAGGAAAGATACTAATCCTAGGAGATATGATCCCTTAAAATAAGGGATTTAAAGAATATTTACAAAATCCCTTAACTAAAGGGATGGTAACAACTCATATAATTCTATAATTCCTAAAGTTACCAGTGCTACTGACCGAATAGAAGCCTCTATTGAAGATTTAAGCATAAACATGTATGCACATAATGTGGCTAAGCTTTCTTAACATTGGAAATTTTAGAAAACATAAAAGCAACTTTAAAATTCACCAGCTCTTTCAGTAATAAGACACCAGATGATTAAGAATCCAAGATATACCTGCAATGCGCTTCTATCAAAATCTCCACGGGAATGATCCAGAAGAGGTACACCAGTATTCTGGGAATCCAATTTCACATCCTTAAAAACAGAAGAACCTTAGAAAACAGGGACAAAAGAAGGAATTGTCTTCAGAAACTAAGGATATAAATCAAAATCAACAGGCACTAGTACCCCAAATTCAGATTCAGGTACCCCATATTCACTGACAGTATCTAGTCCAACAATACCAAAATCTAAATCTCCAGAAAACAATTTCCGGAGAACCACTTTGGGCAGCTGAAACCAGACTTCCACATTGGAAAGCTTGGAGAAGAACAAATTAAGCATTGAATATCGACCATACAAAAATAAGATATAGATGCTACAATGCAAATTGTGAGATAAGTGGCAGAAACATGAGTTATTTGCGCAACATACTGCCTCGGATTGACCTGCTTAACCGACAATTGACAATCCTTTTGCAGAAGATACATAAGATTGAAAGGAATCAGAACATTAATTTCAAACAAGAAAAACAAGTTGAATAGAAGTGATTAAAATGTAAACACATTCATACATAATTATTGAAATTATCTACAATTTTTATTAAAAAGTTAGAAATTCAAAAATAATTTCTCACTAACATTAATAGCTTTTGCATCCTATGAACGTAAATCAACTTTTTAAACAATAAACAAAAAAAGATTAAAAAAAAAACTAAAACTTCATTTTGTTGTGAAGGAAGCAGTACCCTCGGTAGATCGAGAGTATCAGCAGCCATGCGACCTTTGCTAGGCAAGCCGAAACGAATTTCATCCCTTTCAGCAATTTTACTGTCGATCATGCCGTCAACGACGGCCGTTTGGGTGAGAAGAGGAGACTCAGAAGGCGGGCGTAAATGCGGCGACGAATTGCTGTAAATAAAGCTGCAAGAGAGACATCTTACAATGGGTGACCCAAATTAATGGAAGGGAGAGACTTTTCAGATTCCTTTTCCTTTTGTCGCAAATAATAAGGGAAAACTTGGGGATATTTTTAGTATTTTCTTATTTAAAAAAATTATGTCGAAGAGAGTGGTAAAAGTGAGTTCCACTTATTTACTTAAAGTGTACGAGATTTAAAAGATTGTATCATTCTTAGGGAGTCAACGATAACTTTTGGAATTACATCTATCCCAAAAAAATTACTTTTAATTTAGTACTTTTGTCGCGATATGGTAAATTGTTCTATTTATTTCATTATTTAGTTATTACTTGCATAATAAATCGTTTTATTTACTTCATTATTTTCTTTTTCTTTCCATTTCTTAGTGTTTCTCTGTTTGCAGGTCATTATTGGCGCACGAAAGGGACAACTTTCACTGTGATTGTCGTCATTGTGGTTGTTGTCATTGTTGGGTAAGATGTTGCTACTGTTGTTATATAGGAGGCAATGTTTTTAAAATCGATGTAGGTATTTGTTTACAGGTTTAATCGTGGTTCAGACGGGTTTAACCGGTTTATATAAAATAATATATTTTTTAAATTTTACATAATATTAAAAGTAATATTAATATATATAACATTTTTTTTAAGTTTACAATATTAAAATGTATAAAAATATCACAAGTTATAACATATATAAATTAAATATCATAAAATCAAATGAAACAAAATTATTAAAATCAACTACAAAATAATATTTAAGGTATTACGCACACTAAATTCTTAACTAATGGATTTAAAACACTAATATGCTATTAATATATATATATATATATGTACATTATTGTGAAAATAGTAAGCATAAAGCATATAATATATATACATTAAAAAGTACACATGTATGATATTAAATGGGTTTACACATCTATAAACATCTAACACACACACACATATATATATATATATATATACGACATGAATGTGAACACATAATTTGAACTCATATTTGCATAATTATATAACTTAAAAAGCCTATAGATCATGCTTCCCAACCCCTCAAAAGCGTAGCCCCATGTTGCTCCCTCACCCATACTCCACTATACATTTTTGCCCATGCTTCACCTGCCCATCTCTTGTTCATACCTTAAACAAATCAATGCAGAAAATAATTGATAATCGAGGGGCACATAAAGGAAGTGGGGGGCTCATATTATGGGGGTGAAAAAATATTTAAGGGTTAATTCATTTAATTCGATTAATTCCGTTAACCGAATTCTAAAAAAAAATTTAATCGTTCCCCGACCGAACTAATTCGGTGGTTGATCGAATTAACCGAACTAATTCGGTTCGGTCGATTAATTCGGTTAAAATCGAATTTTGAACACCCCTAAAAAAATCATAACAAACGACGTCGTTTGGTTTAATTTTAAAAAAAAATTGAACCGGCTGTTCACACCGATTTTGTTGGTTCCCAGCCGGTTCATTGCAAAACTGATTTTGGAAGATGACCGGACCGGGCAGGCAACTGGTTCCCGGTTCAACCGGTTGAACCGGTTGAACCGGCCGGTCAGGTCCGGTTTTGATAACCATGATAGGAGGCCGCTCGTCTACCCTGAAGCTATTGTCATGGTTGGGCTCACCGTTGGGTTAGAACAGACCCGTTAAAGGCTAGAATGGTTTGGAATTTGGGCCAGGCTTCACTATTTTAACTATTGGGCTGGTCTCTATAATGGGTTTGGATACTAGGCGTAGATTGAGTTCTATTGGTATAAATGGGTCGGTGTGTAGGATTATATTAAAATACCATATCAACATTTTCGTAATAACCCTAAATCCCTGATTTCCATCCAATTTCATGGGGATTGGAGATTTCTTTCCTCCAATTTAACCTCATCTAAACCACTAAGACATGCACACATAAAATATCTACTCCATTCTACGCGTGGTTTCAAATTTTTCTAATTAAAAATAATAATATTTATTTAAAATCCAATAGAATTAATCCATCATTCATCTTTACTGCAATTGAGACCGTGTCATGAGTGTTATAAAAGTAAATATTATTATCTAATTAAAAATAATGATATTCACGTTGAGACCGTGTCATGAGTGTTATAAAAGTGTCTTTACTGCAATTGATGCGAGTCTTGTTGTTTTTATCCAGTTATTGGTGTTGTCCGAGTGTGATGCAACTTTGAGATGGTCTTACAATTTATTTTCTTTTTCTATGATTTATGTTTTTGATGTGTTCGGACCTACATGTGTTGTTAAGGGGTTTAACCATTCAGAGAAAAAGATCATAAAATAAATTTACGGATGAATCTTAGTTAGATTAACATTATTATTATTATTATATATATATCAAGAAGGGTATGAATTCGAATGTACTTAAATGTATATTATTCTATGATTTATAGGTAAAATTAAATACGGATTATCTTTCTAACTTTGCTATTTATGGAGTCTGGTAGTTTAATACATTGTAATAGCAAAAAGAGGACAAAAAAGCACTCCTAAAAGTAGAGGATCAAATTGTTAGAAATTAAAGTATAAACACTAATTTTAAATGTAAGCACAGTAGAGTGCCCAATACCATAATATCACCTTTTAAGTTCAAACATTAAACGCTCGGACTAAAAACAAGCAGAAGCGAGGACACATGACACAGTTTCAGTTACACTTACGTAAGGGGAAAGAACTAAACAAGACAGCGAAATAGAAAATCTTAATTTGAAAGAAGAGATTTCATGTTAACGTCATTTATTTCAGCCAAATGCATGTGGTCGGACGCATGATCATCTCTCCGGTGCCTGTTATTGTTCAACCAGACGACGAACACTCGTTTGGTGATCCCAACTTCATGGCAGAAGTGTTGTATCTCTGCATCGTTGCCCCTCTGGGACCTCCACCCTAACTTATCAGCAAACCCCATCTTTCTGTTCTTCTGCTCCACCGTTAGCCTACTTCTTTTTGCTCTCTTGTTGTGATTCTCTTCAACCTCTGCTCCACTGAATACAGAAGTCTCGCCGGTGGGTCCATTATGGGATGCTAAAGGCAAGGGTGCCAGAAACGGTGGTTGAGGAGGTGGAAAAGTACTGTAAGAGGGATAGTGTTTGGGGAGGAAGCTGTGATGGCAGCCGAATGCAGTGCACGTAAAGACGTCGTCTTTGCAACAAATGAACTCCCTACAACCGTCGATGGCTTAGCGGCCGAATGAAGCCGCGTGGTTGCGCCTGCATTCTTTGTACCTGCAGATTCTCTCAGTACCCTGATCTGGCACAAGTTCAACAAGTTTGATCACATCATTGCTTCTTGTTTCTCCTTCCATGATAGAGAGAGAGAGAGAGAGAGAGAGAGAGAGAGAGTGCGTTTGTGCGATAGTGAAACGGCTCTTAAAATGGTGAGAATTGCACCATGGGAACCGCCAGTTGGAGTGTGATTAAGGTAGGTGATTGACAAGTTTATATTTTGGAGTTCAAAAGTGTCCTGAACTAACTAAGTTGTTTCTTTTTTGGATTTGGATCTATTTGCATTGTTGTGTGATTTATCACATGAATTTCAGCTTCAGGATTCATCTTCTCAAATAAAACAGCACACAAAATCTTTATGTAAGTGTATGCTTTTGCAATGTACGTGTTATTGTATATTAAGAAAAATTCTACACAGATATTTATTGATAATTTTCCTCTGCATTCCGATATGTATTGAGCTGATCCATTAACATCCCTTTGTACTCGCTACAAAAAAATAAAAAATTATTGACGAAAAATTTCGACCAATTTAAAATCTGTCACAATTTATATATGAAAATAAATTATTCTGTCAAAAGTTATGACCTGATTGTAGTTTTGGACCGAATTATTTTAAGTATATAATTTTTTGATGGATTTTAAATGTTCCGTCAGTAAATTTACTTAAGGATTTTCTTCAGTACATTTTTTACGGATCACTTTATTTCGTCAAAAATTTTTATTCCTACCAACGTTTTACTGACCACTTTATTCCCTCAGAAATTCCATTAATATCAAATTCCATTATATATTCCCTTGTAGTAACTTGTTTACGAACACTGATTTTATCGCCAATTCTGAGGTTGTAATGGTGATTGAATTGGAGCTAGCCTGAAGAGAATAATGGTTTAGGCTGGTAACTTGTCTTTCAGATGAACTGAACATCGAAATGTCCATAAACGATGCCTTCTGTTCTTGACCTTCAAATAAACCCATTGTCTTCCTTTGAAACCTGCAAAACCTTCAAACTGTTAGTGGACACCTAAGATTTTTCTTCTTCTTTTCAATATCTGTTTGACTTAATCTTTTGATAAAGACCGCCGTTGTTACTGTCTGTGGATGAATATGGTCATAGAACTTGGAGTGGTCAATTTAAAATTTAAAATTTTTAGAGGTTTAAATTAAAATCTTTAAAGGGTTCCGTTTGCATTTTTCCAAAAAATTGGGCTCTAACTAAAATTTTTGAAAATTTGAGAGGTTTAATGAGAATTTTTAAAAATTATGGGAGGTGTTTAATTAAGAATATTAAAAATTTTTAAGGATTAAAATGATTTTTTTTTTAAATTGGGGACCAAAGTGTATATTCTGAAAATTTTGAAGGTATAAATTATATTTTTTTAAGTTTTAGGGGCCGTGGCTCCTACTAGTCCCCATTGTGTTCCACTATTGGTTATTATTGTGGTAAGCAGTTTGATATCGTTTAAGTAGGTTCGACGTCTTGTGTATACAAAAAATCTCTGCTATAAGACTCACCCACTAAAACTAAGTGTGTATCCAGATTAATCAGATCAAAACTCTGGAAGACTCAGATGTTGTCACCTACACCGAGCATGCGAGGAGAAAGACTTTCCTTACTATGTTGTGGTTTATGCAATGATAAGGCAGGGAATACCTTGTACGGATTTGGAGGTCAGATGGTTTGAGGTTTGAGGGAATTTGAAGTTTTATTGTTAATAATATTTAAGTTTAGGGTTAGGAATTGTAATTAGGATTTTTTTTTTGGATTATTTAGTATTTTATGTGTCCGCACCTACTTATTTGCTTTCGTGACTTGTATTTTATATTTTGAAATACAAATTCCAATGAAATTTGAATTTATTTCGTAATTAGGGACTAGAACCATGCTTCCCAGCTTATCTATTCCCCAAGCAATTCATGTATAGAGTATTTACATCGAAACACAATTAAATTCAAAGGAAAACAAATGCAAAATTGAAAGTAGACTAAAATAATATATATAAATAATATAAAAATATTCTTAAAAAAAATTAAATTATGTCAAGACTTAGTAAATTATATAAACCCTTATATGATAGACTCAAAGAATCTACAACTTTTGACGGGTATTCATACTAATATTATATCATAAATTAAAAAAAAAATCATGGAACTACCTTGCTTACATTTCACAAATATTACAAATCCAAAAATAATTGAAATCAATGCTTCAGAAATAGGATAGAGAAGAATTTTAAAACAAGTCAAAAATGAAAAAGAGTAGACAATACAATTTACATCTAGGCACTGGAATCACACTTAGCAAAATTATATTACTATTAAAAAAGAAATTTTATCAATAGTTTTCATGTATTACAAAATTCCAAATTGATTTATTAGTTCAAAAAAATTATGAATTGTTTGTAAGTCGGCAAAAGAAGTTTTACAAAAATATATTTAAAATATTGCTTCCATTTTTTTTTATTTTTTTTGCAAGATGACAAACTATTTTAAGTATATTTGATTCTGACATTAAATAGTTAATGAAGAAACTAATTCTTATCCTGATTTTCTCATCATAAAATTCCTTCAAACATGCCACCAAATTGAGAGATAAAGAAAAATGAAAAAAAATATGAAAAAAGCGCTATAAAAAATCAATTTCAGCAAAATTGATCAAATCTCGATCTGAAATTTTCCAAAAAGAAGCAAATGAAGAAACATCTTCATCAAAATCTTCAATTGGTGCATCACTTCAAGATGCTCAAGATCCGAATGAAATGTCATCTCAAGTCAAAAAAATGGATTAAGGCTCTTTCTCAGTCTCCAGAAGTTACAATGACTTTTGCACCAATTGACGGACGTCCTCTCCAAAAAATTGTTGTTGATGCAACAAAATTAAAAAAAAAAACAGAAAGATTGTTTTACGTAAACCAAAATATCTCACAAATGTTTCAAAACTAACATCTCTTAAAGATTTTTTTTTTCAAAACAAATAGTGATTTCACAAAACTCTACTAAAAATTTTTGACAATATTTTCCAAATAAAGATGTTGAACATATTTTTGCTCTGGAGGATGATTGATTTTTCCAGTAAATCTTCACATATTTTGGTTAAACAAATTTTTAATAGATCCCATTTTATGCCAATAAACATGAAAAAACTCATGAATACTATTTAAATATTTTAATCCAAACAGGATCTGTGGCATTTCAACATTACACTGATTTAAAAGATTCAAATTTTATTATCCATTCTACAATCCATATCATCAAAGTCCTTCGACCAAAAGACTGGGTGAAAGCTCATCAACCTTGATGAAATTTCCAACATCATTTTTTGGAAAAAAAAATCATTGTACCTATTTTTCGTATTAGAATTACCATTCACCCTGGTATGGAACATTACTGAAGAACAATCAACATATGAGACGTTTTGGGCTCATATATTTCGAGTACATATCATATTATAAATTTCCTAACTAGTTTCAAGAATGGTGAAATTGGTAGGAACCATCTTTTGAAATATTACCCCAAAAAATTCAAGATCTTTGATCCAAGTTCTTTGACAAATATCGATCCGAAATGAATCAAAAACACCTCTACCCAAGTATCCATTTTTTCTCAAAATTATGCATCTCTTAGATTATTTCCTGGAGTTATGATGATTATCTAAAATTATCTCAAAAGTATGACTCCAAATAATTGAATAATTTCTTTGTCAAAAATTCAAGTCTATGCAAATCAGCCTCTCTAGACAAAGACACAACAAAAAAATTTTACAAACAAAATCGAATGCTAGTACGATATTGGCTCAAGCAAAAAGTAAGAAGGAATACAAGAAATTGATGGCAGAAATACTAAGTTCAATTAGTTATGAATATGAATCATAAAACAAAGAGCAAGACTCACAAACATCATTAATCAGAACAGTGGATCTCGCAGACGATACCAACATGTCAAAATTATCAAGATCAAAAAGAAAAAATAAAAAAATAGAGAAAATGTATGCAAGATTCCCTACAACACCTAAACAAGGAGGATTAGTAAACTATGACGATGGATAAAAAAAATCAAGCAAAACACTATTGTTCCTGCTAAAGCGTGCATGATTCCCTACAACACCAAAAAGGAATAGTAAGCCATGATGATGGATCAAAAATTTAAGCAAAACACTATTGTTCCTGCTACACAAAGACAATGAGGAATAGTAAGTCATGATGGATCAAAGAGAATCTAAGCATCAAATAGTAAAAGCTATTTCCATTACAATGCAAAAGGACGAGCATCCAACAAAACCTTTGTTCAGTCTATTGTCATTTTATTTTATTATCTTTTGAATTATTGTATAATGTTAATAATTTCCATTAGCTGGAGAAAATGTGAAAAGAAACGAAAAACTTTTATAAAAACACTTTAATTTTATGTTAAGAGGCAGGACCTCATTTTTCCACTGAATCAAAATTTTCATTTCAGTCTTCTCATTCTAGTTTTATTTTTTTAAAAAATTAATTTTTTAGTCAAAACAAATTTTATTAAATCAAAACCATTTAATTTCAATGTCATATCCACGAGACTATCTGGTATCAAAGTCAATTACAAAGATAATTATATTTAAAGATAATTATAATATTGATTGAATTTTTTCACCTTAAACTCAAATCAAATCCAATCAATCTCACCTTTAAAAAAATCTGATCCAACTCGACCCGAGTCTGAATTTTCAAATAAAAACCAACCCGTCAAGTCCGGATAAAATGTGGATCCCTAGTTTTCAGGCACGATACAAAATATGAAAGCTTGATCATTGGGACCAAGCAAAGCAATCAATTTAGTGCAAATCAAATAATAGGAAAGATAGACAGGCCAGCTTAGTTTGCTACGCTGAAGACTGGCGTACCAAAAACACATTTGTACTGAACTCTAGTTACAAGAAAGCACCAAAACCAAGTTTGTATCCCACTATTGACAGTGACGTATAATAATAGCTTTAGATATAAACATATCTTCTTTTACTTACAAAACACAATAATATCATATCTCACCACTCAAACTCGAAGGGAGTTTCTCCTCCCTTTCTTTTCATATAAAAGAATACACACGTGTTTATATATAAAATAAAACAGACTCATAATAATTGATGAGTGCATCTAGCCTCAAAATTAGGGAATTATTGAGTCATTTTACTTAGATGCTTGGTTCTGCGGCTGGCGACCCTGTGGTTTTGCCTGGCATGCTGATGACATAATGCGTAAGCGTCTAGCAATCTCTGTAAATGAAGGTCGAACGACAGGATCCGGAGCCCAACACTGCTCCATTAGTAACTTCCATTCAGGGTCACAGTAGCTTGGTACAGGTGGCCTCAGTGTGTTGCTAACAATGCCTCCTGCACGGAAGAGGTAATCTACAATGTTATAGCTCATTGAACACCAGAAAAAAGTCGATGGATATAAACGATCAATATGACATACTAAATTTAACAGAAGAAATTTAATGATGGTAAGGTCAGCAGAACCCAATATGGAAAAAAGAAATGAGACATCTGAAAGTAAAAGCAAATGTAGCAACAAAAATTAAAACCGCAATTGAGATTGCACACCTATTATTGCCCCGTAATGCATATTAGCATAAGGTTCCTCCCCTGTAAGAATCTCCCATAAAACAATGCCAAATGAGAACACATCTACCTGCAAATGACAATCCAGGTAAGTAATAATTGCATAAAGACCATTTGCTACGTGTTTAGAAGGTCATGGAGGTGGACATTTCAGGAAGAAACCTAGATTTTAGCCATGGATCCATTGTGCACGTTTTATACAAATAAAATTGCACAAAAAAATTCTTGAAGATTGAAATTGAAAAAAATAGGGAAAAGAGGTATTAGATCTGAAAAATGTGCAGAGCCAACAAGTCCTAGCATCTCACTTCATTATAGATGACAAATAGAAAACTACAACTTGAGCCAGTAAGTACAGCAACATTCTAGATAATGAAGAGTATATAACTTGCTTAAAATATAAAACCCACTTCTTAAAAGCCATCCAAAACAATATGAGAAATAGAATCATTGAGAGGCAGGGCCTTCTATGAAGCATAATAAATTTTGTTCCCAGCATGTGCAGGATTGCAGTAAAGCGTTATATGAACCAAGATATAAACAAACTTCATCTAATCTCTGAAACAAATCATCTTACCTTTTCAGAAACCTTATTACTACTGCCATTCAACAGCTCTGGGGCCATCCATGGTAGAGTTCCCCTCACACCACCAGTAACCAAGGTATTCCTTTTTATCTTTGACAACCCGAAGTCCCCAACCTGCACACACATCAGCATCTTTATTTCACGTAGGTTTGACTTAGACATCAAATATCTACCTAACAAAAACAAAGAAATGCATAATTGGGACACATGCACCATAAAGTTTACAAGTTTATAAATGACAAGATTGTGCAAATTACCTTGCAAATTGGCCGCACAGGATCTTTCAAGTTGACAAGCAAGTTGTCGCATTTTAAATCAAAATGCACAATGTTCTTTGAATGTAAATATTCCATCCCAAACGCTGCATCCATGGCAATAATGAGCCGCTTATGACGATCAAGTTGCCTAGACAGTTAAAAATTCTATGTAAACAAAATATATAATGGAAATTTCTAGAGTGATGAAAGTAGCTATGTTGCTCGGACTCAGGTACGAATGTCAGACTTGAGTGCGTGTCTAGATGTCCAACTTGTCAATTGAGTTAAACTCGAGACACGGGGGTACCGCAAAAAAGGATACAAGAGGACATGGGTACAGAGATCCATTTTATATGTACTTAAATATAATATATGTTTATAATACATCAGTATTTTATATATAAAACATTATTTTATTTATTAATTTTGTTTTAACTATTATTGATTGTAAATAAATATAATCTAAAATATTTTAGTTTATTATTTGGATTGGATTTAATTAACAATCTTTTCGGCTTCAAACCCATAACTACGAGATTTTAACATTCTATTTTTTTACTTCACCTTTTTTTATATTACTTTCCCCTCGAAAACTGAGATTTCAATATATTCTAATCTCTCCCTTCCCTTTCTCTTTATCCCGCAGCTGCAACTTCTTCTACTCCTTCTCACCCAGTCACCAAGCATCCGTCGAATCTGACCCATATCCCGTAACCTTATCCTTGTCGTATTGACACGGGTGAGGCTCCCATTTTGGCAAGTCCAAGCAACAGAGGAAAATAGAACATTCTAGTAACTATATTTTAAAACGTTACCTTTCTTTGCTAAGCAAAACATGTCTAAGAGAGCCATTCACCATGAACTCTGTGACAGTGGCTAGTGTTCCTCCAGGTCCATCCTGCACCACACCATAAAAGGCCACCACATTGGGGTGGTGAAGCTTTGAAAGGATGTCAGCTTCACGCCAGAACTCCACAGTCTGAAAAACATTTAACACTGACTGTTATTGATGAGATGGGAAGAAGAGGAAAAAGTAACAATCTCCGTTCATGATGCACAAAATGCCAAGAAACAACAAGAAAACTAACCAATCTCTCTTGCTCAGATGAACGACCAGTGAAACAGATTTTTTTTATCCGCTTGATGGCAACATCTGTTCCCCTCCATTTTCCATGATATACAGTCCCAAATGTACCTGAACCCAACTCCCTTAGCTCTTCCAGATCTTCATTTTTAATGATCTGCCATCAAATTTGATGAAATTAGCCAACATGGAGCTAGAAACAGTGACCAAATTAGTTGAATAATATTGAGACCATGGACACAAAATGCAGAACAGTTCAACCAAGCAGCATGGTGGATAACATTTTTTCACCATGTTTGCATTCAATTCACCAGCATAAATTGAGATGAGGAGGTGCTAGAAACATATATCATAGTGGTGAAGGCTGTCTGAGGTGACGTAAGTGGCAGCATACTATAAAATAATTAGTGTTTAACATCTAGAAAATTATCATTAGCAGCTGCATTGGTGCCAGTGGCGATGAGGTTCTACAAAATGGTAGCAATGGCTGGTTGTGGATGGATACCATTGCTACTGACTGAATAGAAGCCTCTATTGAAGATTTAAGCATAAACATGTATGCATATAATGTGGCAAAGCTTTCTTAACATTGGAAATTTTAGAAAACATAAAGGCAATTTTAAAATTCACCAGCTCTTTTAGTAATAAGACATCAGATGATTAAGAATCCAAGATATACCTGCAATGTGCTTCTATCAAAATCTCCAAGGGAAGGATCCAGAAGAGGTACACCAGAATTCCGAGAATCCAATTTCCCATCCTTGAAAACAGAAGAAATTTAGAAAGCAGGGACAAAAGAAAGAATTGTCTTCAGAAACTAAGGATATAAATCAAAATCAACAGGCACAAGTACCCCAAATTCAGATTCAGGTACTTGGAGGTTTTGCCCAACTTGTGCACTTTCATCTCCCTTGAGTGGAGACTTCTTGTATTCTGAGCCTATATCCAAGTTATTAGTAGCAGCAACAGAAGTTGTCTCTTGCCTAATGTCCTCACCAAAATTGATGTCTGGCTTAATTTGAGCCAAAGCAAGGGCACCAGCACATGTCAAAGGAGGATAGCTATAATCAATTGGGGTCCCACCTTCAATATTTGTAAGCTGAGATGAAAAACCCAGATGATCCTGATCGATGAGGGAGACATCCTTTCTAACAAACTCATCTTGAGCCAAATTACGAAAGTATGACCAATGCTTAGGTTCATGATTCTCCATGTTTAAGCTCAGTCCAGCTCCATCACCAAGAAATGGACTGATACCATAGAGGTTCTGGGACATTCTTACTTTTGAGAATATATCAGACAGAAGGTCATGGGGAAACCGGTCGTTAATATCAATAACTATGTCTCCATGCTCAGAGGCACACACAGGAGTAGGCTGTACATTGAAAGTTGTTCTAATTGGGTTCTCTTCCCATACCAAAGGCGGGTTATGCCCCTGAGAATGATTTCCTGTATTCTTATTTTCATCTTTTCCAATTTGCTCAAAATCAGATAGCTTCAAAGACAGATCTTCGAGGTGCTTTACAGATATTCTTTGACTTGCTGTGGGATGATTTAACCCGGCTGCTTCTTCATCAGCAGTGTTCTTAAGCGAGACTTGTTTTAATTCAGATTGCTCATTAGTTGACTCAAGTCTGTCCTCAGAAATATTAGAGATGATTTCATCAGAAAATCCTTTGTACCTTTCAAATTCATCAAGCCCATCCATAACAGTTTGAGGATTTTTAGATCTTGAATTTGTAGATGCAACAGACTGATCAGCTTGAGGAGACAAATTCCCATCATGAATCCTATCAACTGCTTCTCCAATTATTTGGGAAGAATCAGAATGTGCTTGAGTCAATATAAGCTGAGATCCAAAAGAATCATCAGACTTCGATAAACGGTTCATTTCAGCCTGCTCCCTCGGGATTCTCTCTGAATGAAAAACTCGCTGAGGAATTACAGATGGCTCAAGGCAGCTCAAGTCATTTAGATTAGCCTCAGAACCACCAGCACCAGATGTGTAAAAGTGGTCATCTTCAACATTCTTTCTCCCTTCAGTTACAACTTCAGGGGCCACTAAATTCTGCCCAGCTTCCTGGGTCTTTTTGATTTTTTTTGCAGGCAACGAATATGAGCCAATGTCTGTCACTGAAACAGTAACAGATGCTTCCTCACTAGAAATGTGGTTTGCAACAGAACCGTCATATGCATTTGAAGCAACACTGTAATCTTTCTCTGACACCTGAACTTTTTCAGTTTCACTTATCTTAGGGAGGGATGCATCTCTTTTCATTTTTGGCTCTTTTATCGGTGAAACTTTGTCTAGAGGCCGCAATTTTTCAGGTTCGGTTATTTTTGGGGTGGAGCTATCTCTTTTTAGTTTCACCTCTTTAATAGATACTTCTGGATCTTGCACATGAAAGCTCATATCAGCTAAACCCACCTGGGGGGTCACATGCCCATGGACTGGCTTTGAAACTAAATTTTCTCCAGGCATCGCATACTTAGAGGGTTGAGAACCATGGCCATATTTCCCATCTATCTGGGGAGTGGAAGACAACTGTTGGTTAGCTTCTCCATGATGCATTTTTTGCTCAAAATATGGTTGTGAGCTAGATTCATTAGCGCTAGATGAACTCACCGAAACTGGTTGAGAAGATGGGAGGGTTGGTGAAGGTACATGAGAAGGTTGGACTGATGATGAAGGAGCATTAGAAGATTGGACTGTTGATGCAGGTGCATTAGAAGATTGTACTACTGACAATGACCCATTAGCTGTCAAAGAAGCAGAACTACTGGCAGCTGCTTCAGTCACAGTCCGACCAGCCTCCCTTACAACATTCAAACCAAGTAATTCATCTAAATTGTTCTCAGAAGCACTTGCTGCAATCGAGTTTTTTCTAGATCCTAGGTTCATGCCATTGACAGCAACAACATATTGCATCTCAGAATCACCCTCTACACTCCCCAAGCCATATGGAGAATCCTCTAAATCACTTCTAGAAAAAAGGAAAATCCTGGGTTTCTGCAGTCCTCCATCTTCTAGCACATTACATTCCTCCATCATGTTCTGTAGATCCTCATCACAAGATACAGAAACCAATGCATCAAGATCCTCCCCAGGCAACTGATACTTTATTGTATGGGTTTGGTTGTAAATTACTGACATTTTTTGAACAAGCTCTTGAAAGGAAATATCCCTGCTTAATCGAATCATGCGCGTTTCTCCCCCAACATACCTAAGTTTCCCATCACGTGGACGTGGTAAAATTTTGCCACCAAAGCTGCATAGGAACTTCACCTTAATTGATGAGCTGAGTGAAGCAATTCTGGATGCATAATCTTGATGCCCCTGACTAATGTCATTTCTTGAAGAAGATTGAGAAATTGATCGCATGGAATCATAGTAGCTCTTGTCTTCATGCACAGAAGGGGTCTTTCTCTCGAGCTCCTGGGGACAGGGTTTGTCTGCTGTGTAAACCATAGAGATATCATAGCCATTTTCTGAACCTGTATGAGAAATTCCCAGAATGCCTTTTAGATCCATATAAAGAGGTCCACTGTTAGGATCACCATAAGCATTCTGAACAAAACGCTGCCCGGGATTCACCCTTTCCCGCATAAATTCCAGAGCAAACTCCTCACCTGTTTGAATGGAGTAATTCAAAACTGGTCTAGCTCCCGCAGACATATTATAATCGGGAGGTCTGCTGTTAGTATTTATATTACCAGATGGATCATGAAAAAATCTTTGGTTTGCAGCCTCAAGAGTTCCATACCCAGCTTCAATATTAGTGTATCGATTTCGCTCATAGTTCTTCTGTTGATCCATCATGCCGTTTCCTAGATTTCTCTCCATTTAGATAGAACTTTCAAGGAAAAAACCGAAGGCAATAAACCATGATTATCAAACTTAATGCAATCAGTACAAGCATTCTGCCATAGCCAAGCATCCCAAAGACACTTGAACCTGAAAGATTGTATGGGCATTCACCATTAGTTATCGAGAGAATAGCAAACAACTCAATTCAATCTTTAGAAAACCGGCAGCTTAAATCACTTGTACCATTTTATAATGAGAAAATAGCACTCCCATTCCATTACAATTACAAAAGACAATTTCTTATAATGACACTGTCTGCGCTAATAAATACAAATCCATTAAAAGAATGACACAGTGAAACCAACTTGTTTAAAAGATAATAGCCTCACAAGAAAGGTCATCAACCAGTGCATTATTATATTGATGGGCATAAATGAAATTAAACCCAAACCACAACTAAGAAAGTCCACCGTATTTTTGAAGATAAATGAACCTAGGCTAATTTATGGGGGGAGAGTAATTATAGTACTTGAATCATAGCATATATTTAGCATCAATACCCTAAATTTAATTGGCAACCTCAAAAGAGTATTTTTGAAGTCTTTTTCTTTGGATTCTCAATGTTAACAACTTTCAATAAAGCTATTAATTCAATTAGAAAACAGAATGGAAGCTGGAATACACATTTCAACTGAATCAGGCTTTGGGGAAAAAGTTGGGCAAAAGAAAGTGAACATGCAAAGCAGTAATTATAATGCATCTTATGCAATCTAGAACCCTAAACATGAATTCTAAATAGCGCTGCAAATGCCAATATAAACATGCAAAGGAAATGGTGCATGTCCCAGAAAACTGTTTAAATCAATCAGAAAGCACGATCCCAAACAAAGCAAATTCAATTTGATAATCGATCTAGTTAAATCGGTGATAAAAACCACTTATTTCTGAGTTTGAAATTGTAACATCGAAATTGAATAGTAATAATAGCAGTGCAGTAAGAGTGCGAAATCAAATCGAACACACAAAAGAATATGAAATATTTCTAAAATAAATAACGAGCTCAATAATATAATCTCCGATCACTCCGATGATTAGAACGCTGTAAAGAGAGAAGGATCAGACACTGTAAAGGCAGACTAGGGAAACGCTAAACATGGGAACAAATAAAACCCAAAATTCATCACAAAATCAAAGTACAAACTAGAATCGAAACGAAGCCCATTAACAGATTAAGGTTATAATCTTCACTAGAACCTCACATTAATTCATTTTTTACTTTTGTTTCTTACAAATATATAGTATATGTACCTGAAGAAACGAGACAGCTGTGAAGTTTAAAGCAGCAACGGAGAAGATTATTGATTTTCTCTCTCTAGAATTCTCTCATTTTTCTCAGTCGAAAATAGTGAGATTAGAGATCCGTCTCTGTTTCTCCCTCCATCATTTCATTGTTTACCACTTGTTTGACACGGCAATCGTAATTAATCTTCCTTGTACAACTTTATCTAAGTTTACATAAAAACGTCGCCGATTTGGCCCTCGACGCAAGGGGTGACAGCTAGAGAGCATGGAGCAGTGGCTGGCTGTGCGTGTTCTTCCAGGTGGTGTGGGTCCTGCGTCCGGACACCATGGTTATGGCTTTGATGCGATTGAGGTGCCAACAATCTTTTTTTTATTATTAGTGAGATCGAGATAAAATATTTTGATTTCTTCAAGTCGTTAAATCTTATTTATAACTTAAATTTAATTTAAAAAAATTTCGAGTTAAGTTTCATAGTTTTTGTTTAAATATAATTATAAATATTTATAATATTATGATATTATTTAATTTTAATTTTAATTATTTTTTGTAATTATATACAATACATATATATATATATTTATTTTTTTTATATGTGAAATACATATATTATTCAGAGTCGATGAATTTAACTCAAATTTGAAAATCTACCAACTAATTTCTAAAATTTTTGATTTATTTGAGTTACTATTCGATTTATCCGAATTGTATTTTTGTAACAACCCGGAAATTTGGAAAAAAAATATATATTTGTAATTTGAGGTTTTAATTAAGTAATTTGGGGACTAAATTAAAAGATTTTAAAAATTTGTAACTTGTTTTAGAGTTAAACAAAATTCAAGAACCAAGCCCTGAATTTACCCAAGAAAAATTGGTGAAGTTTGGTTTTATATAAGGCAATTGGTTTCTCAAAAATCAGAAACTAATTGCTCCTAAATTGAGCCTAAACTTCCGACAACTATCCCGACGTCGTCCGAATTCCGATCGTCGTTTTGAATCCACCATCGTGTTCCTTGTGTCGTTCCGAGTCCGCCGGTGTCATCCTCGGTCTCCGTCGACGGCGGCGCGGGAGGAGGTGAAGCGGCCAAAGTTTTCGATTTGATGAAATCGAGTTCTCCGCCGTTCAAAAATTTGAATCGATATTTGAAAGTATCTCGAAATCGCTCAAAATAATTTTTAGAAATTTTTCCGTGAATTTTACGCAGCCAGAGGAGACCTCACGCGCCGCCACTGCGCATGGGGAAGGCAAAAATAACCGGCTTGACCGGTTTTGACCTGACCTGTTACCAGACCCGTTGACCCAACCCGACCGTTGACCGGGTGCTATTTTGGGAATTTATTCGAAATGGATGCTATTTTAGGAATTTATTCGAAATAAGTGCTATTTTGGGAATTAATTCGAAATGTGCTATTTTGGTAATTAATTTGAAAAGGGTGTTATTTTGGGAATTACTTCGAAAATGGTGTTATTTTGGTAATTATTTCAAAAAGGTGATGGTTGACAGTTTGTTGACCTCCTTTGACCAGAACTTTGACTGGCTTTGACCGGCTATTAAACGGCCGTTAATCTTTTCCGAGAATACCTATCCTGACAGTTTTTGACGTCCCGAATCCGTTTTTGGGGTCCGTTTTGCTAAATTCAAACCCGAAAGTCTCCAAATAATTAGTCAAACCCGTTGAATTTGATTTTGACCAAGAATTCAAATTTTCGAAAAGTCATACTTTATGTTTTTCGACATCTTGAATCTGATTTCGAAGTCCGTTTTACCAAATTATGACCATAAATTCCTGAATCGAGTTTGTAAACCCAAAAGGCTTAATATTTCAATATTTTGATTAATTATTTGAGATTTGGTTAAGGAATTGATTCAATAAAAATATTTTATGAAGGTACTCGTGTTTCACCTGAGCAAGGATCAATTAGGTCTGGTGTTGTCCGTTCGTTAGATCAGCCTGAACCGCGTACTACGATAATTACCCGTAGGTTTCCGTATATTATTTAAATAATATTTAGATTATTTATATTAGGTTTACAATATGGATTTTTCTAATTCGTAGGATCTAGCGCTGCAGCAGAGCGTGATCAACAAAACTAGTAATAAGCTTCCCTATCTGATTTCTCAAACTGTTACAGGTGTGTTTCCTGGAGGTGTTATTTTAATGTGTTAAAATATCGGTCTGAATATCGTTTGTTTAATATATGATTTATGGCACACTTATGATATGATCTCTGGTTATGGTATATTTTTATATACCTGATTTCTGAATATGACTTATCTGATATATATAATTTACTATACGTTAATGATTCGATTTTCTTTGTTTTCTGTAATTCTGAATATGATTTTTAAGCATGAAACATTTCATGTTTTAAAGTATTAATCATTGTTTTCACTCGATGCATTCATGTTTAGTAATATCATTGGGGGGTATATGTTAGAGGAAGAATATATGCAGGCTCCTCGGTTGTGTGCTCAGGGCTTTATTGTTGTGCCGGGGTTGTATGGTTATGGGAAACCTACACATTTTGTTGTGATCGGATGGGGGTAGTGTTCATATTTTTTTAACGACATGCTTGCATAAATCGATTTTACTGAAATATTTTTATCAGTATGATTTTATATACACTGTAATGAGCACACTGAGCTTTTTAGCTCATTCTGTAGTTTTTTTTCAGATAACAGAGGACCATAAACTATCAGATTTGGCATCAGGGGAGAACAGCTACTTATTTTGTACGAACTTATATCTCTATATATTTTTCAGTAATGTTTGGTGACATGTATTTGCTATCGTTTTGGATATATTTGTATTAATACATCTTGTTCTGTATTATATTTAATGTACTATAAGATATAAAAAAAATCTCTGAATGAGATATGTGACCACTTAGATTTGGGTCTAAATTACAGACCGGGTCTGGGGTTACATTTGGTGGTATCAGAGCTTTCGGTTTTAAACATTTGACTGTATATGGGTCCTAAACTTTGGATTTTTAAGAAATTTTGAAAAAAAATGTCACCTTATTTTATGATTTAAAATTTTCTCGAGATCCCTGATGCTAATCTGACATATGTTTCAAACTCTTTTTGTAGAGCCTTATAGATCCAACGATGAGTGCTGCTAGTGGTCATTGGACAGGACGTGGCCGTGGTCGAGGGCGAGTCGCTTGACCTTGTGTTACGATCGACGATCCGATATCTCCACGTGATCCTCCTGTTCCGCAAGTAGATCCGACCCTTTCTCATGATGACCAGTTTACTCTTGTGGGAGATCCTCCCGTCACTGGAGATGAGGATACTGGCATGAACGAAGATGCCATTAATAGAGCTATATTCTGAATGTTTCAGAGAGCTGTCAGAGCCCCTAGTAATATGACTGCGGTTGAGATTTCAAATTCTCCGGTTGATGCTGGTGTTGTTCCATTCGAAGGTATTACTGGTGGACCTCCGACAGACGTTGAGTATTGTCTGGAGGACACATAGAGGATTATGGATGAGATGGACCTCAGACCTGAGCAATAGTTAAAGGGGGCTCTAACTATGTTGAAGAAAGAAAGCTTCAGATGGTGGCAATCCACTTCTGGTAGTATTCCGAGAAACCAATTAACATGGGATCTTTTCAAGACGCGCTTTCGGAGTCGCTACATCGGAGAGAGATACCTACAGGAGCGACGTCAGGAGTTTCAGAATCTGGAGCAGGGTAGCATGTTTGTTATGGACTACGAGGTTGAGTTCATCCGATTGAGCTGTTATGCTCCTGGACTTGTGGACACTGAGACAGATCGATGCTTGAGGTTTGAGAATGGACTCAGGTATGAGATCAAGAGTCGAGTCGTTACCCACCGAGAGAGGAATTTTTATGCTTTGGTTGAGATAACCAAGACTGCTGAGGAAATAGAACGACTGGGTATGAAGCACAAGAGAGATAGTGATCGAGCTCAAACCCGATTCAGGAGGCCTTCTGGTTCCAATTATTCATCTGCACACCCCAACAAAAGAGGCAGGAGTGAATCTTTTCAGAGAGGCAGTGCAAGTACCAAGTTTGTGGCATCCGGTTCTTCAGTTGTTCAGCCTTCTAGACCTGTTGATTCTGGGTCGCAGCCATGTAATTATTGTGGGAAGTCTCATCCTGGGGAATACAAAAAAAAATTGGGTACTTGTTTTAAATGCGGTTCTAGTGACCATTTTGTAAAGGATTGTACAGGATCAGGTCATACAGTTCAGACACCAGATCGTACTCCCGCTAGTTCTCATAGTACAGTCCAGACTCCAGCAGGGGGTCGTGCTCAGGAGAGAGCACATGGATCAGCTAGTAGAGGCCGAGCATTTCAGAGTAGGGGTCCAGTTAGATCTGAGGCCAGACAGCCTGTATTGGTTTACACTGCCAGACTTCGACAGGATCGCGATGGGCCTAATGTGACTGCATGTACTATTACTATTCATTCAATTCCCTACTTTGCATTGTTTGATAGTGGCTCTACC
Organism: Hibiscus syriacus; assembly: GCF_006381635.1. NCBI lineage: Eukaryota > Viridiplantae > Streptophyta > Magnoliopsida > Malvales > Malvaceae > Hibiscus > Hibiscus syriacus. The sequence continues at coordinate 2,054,096 of NW_024062692.1, read as the reverse complement.
AATTCCTATGTATCGCATTCCGTTTCTGAGGGACTAAATATTCCTGTTGAGAATACTGAGCATTCGGTGATAGTTCAAAGTCCCTTAGGCAAGTCCATAGTGTTGGATCGTATTTTTAGAGAATGTTCTATAGAGATCAATGGGGAGATTTTTCTGGCCGACCTGATGGAGTTACCCTTTGAATAGTTTGATTTGATTCTCGACGTAGATTGGTTGGACAAACATCTAGTAAATATTGATTTTGAGACCAAGAAAGTTGTTCTGAAGACCCCAGATAATCGAAAGATTGTAATGATCGGGGAACGTCGTGGATTTCTGACGAATGTTGTATCTGTGTTGGTAGCTGAGAAGATGATCATGAAAGGTTCCGAGGCGTTTCTTGCTTATATATTGGATACCAAAAGTTCTCAGTCTGATATTGAAGGCATCCGTATTGTTAAGGAATTTCCTGATGTTTTTCTCGAGAAATTGCCTGGATTATCGCCGGATAGAGAGGTTGAGTTTGAAATTGAAGTCTATTCTGGTTCTACTCCAGTTTCAATGGCTCCTTATCGTATGGACCCAAAGGAGCTTAAGGAACTGAAAGTCCAACTCCATGAGTTGTTGGACAGGGGATTTATCTGACCCAGTGTATCACCGTGGGGATCCCCAGTTCTCTTTGTCAAGAAGAAAGATGGGACATTGAGACTTTGCATTGATTATAGGAAACTGAACAAGCTCATGGTTAAAAGCAAATATCCTCTGCCCAGGATTGATGATTTATTTGACCAATTTCGAGGGGCTTCTATCTTTTCAAAAATAGACTTGAGGTCGGGGTATTATCAACTCAAAGTGAAAGATTTGAATATTCCGAAGACTGCTTTTCGAACTCGGTATGGGCATTATGAGTTTTTTAGTGATGTCGTTCGGGTTAACAAATGCCCCTGCTGCTTTCATGGATCTGATGCATAGGGTGTTTTGACCTTATTTGGACCAATTTGTGGTTGTGTTCATTGATGATATACTGGTGTATTCTAGAAGTGAAGCAGAACATGAGGAGCATTTAAGGATTGTTCTACAGACTCTAAGGGACAATAAGTTATACGCTAAGTTGAGCAAGTGTGAATTCTGGCTCAACGAAGTGACTTTTCTTGGACATATCGTTTCTGCTGATGATATTCGGATGGATCCAAGCAAAGTGGAGGCTATTCTGAACTGGAAGCAACCCAAGAATGTTTCTGAGATCCGTAGTTTCTTGGGTTTAGCTGGTTACTACCGTCGTTTCGTTGAGGGGTTCTCCCTTATTGCAGCTCCTCTGACGAAACTATTGAGGAAAGATGTTCCATTTGTCTGGTCAGAGAACCAACAAGCTAGCTTTGAGAAACTAAAGACTGTTCTAACTCAAGCCCCAGTACTGATTCAGCCTAAATCTGGGAAAGATTTTTTCTGTCTACAGTGATGCTTCTCATTCTGGATTAGGATGTGTTTTGATGCAAGATGGGAAGGTTGTCTCTTATGCGTCGCGTCAGTTAAAGCCGCATGAGCGTAACTATCCTATTCAAGATCTAGAGTTAGTTGCTGTGGTCTTTGCTTTAAAGATCTGGAGACACTACCTCTACGGAGAAAAGTGTTATATCTATACTGATCATAAGAGTCTGAAGTATCTGCTTACTCAGAAAGAATTGAATTTGAGACAACGTCGCTGGTTGGAGTTTCTAAAAGACTATGATTTAGAGATAGAATATCATCCAGGGAAGGCTAATGTAGTGGCAGACGCCTTGAGTCGTAAGGCGATATCAGATCTCAGAGCCTTATTCGCCAACTTGAGTTTATTTGATGATAATAGTCTGTTAGCAGAGTTGCAGGTTAAGCCTACTTTGGCCGAGGAGATTAAGACAAAACAAACTTCTGGATAGCTCATTGTTTTCCATTATTGAACAAGTTAAGCAGAGATTGAGTTCAGAGTATACTGTGAATCAGGATGGTATTTTGTGTTTTCACGGTCGTTACTGCGTACCTAAAGATGATGAGTTGAGACGGGTTATTTTTTAGGAGGCCCGTAGTAGTCCTTATGCTATGCATCCTGGCGGGGACAAAATGTACAATAATCTCAAGGAGCGTTACTTTTGGACTGGTATGAAAAAGAATAATTCAGGTTTTGTGGCGAGATGTTTGACTTGTCAGCATGTTAAGGCAGAACACTAGCATCCATCTGGATTGTTACAGTCAATTAAGATTCCTGAGTGGAAATGGGAGCGCATTACGATGGACTTTGTTACTGGTCTTCCTCTGACTCCTTCCAAAAAGGATTCTATTTGGGTGATTGTTGATCGACTCACCAAGTCAGCACACTTTATCCCTATCCAGATTAATTATTCTCTGGACAAACTGGCAAAGTTGTACATTTCTGAGATCGTTAGACTTCATGGTGTTCCGTTGTCTATCATATCTGATCGAGATCCGAGGTTTACTTCCAGGTTCTGGAAGGCTTTACACGAGGCTTTGGGTACTCGTTTGAATTTAAGTACATCTTTTCATCCTCAGATTGATGGACAGTCTGAGCGAGTAATTTAGGTGTTGGAGGATATATTACGGGGTTGTGTGATTGATTTCCATGGTAGTTGGGAAAATTTCTTGCTATTAGCTGAGTTTGCTTATAATAACAGTTACCAGACAAGTATTTGCATGGCACCGTACGAGGCTATGTACGGACGTAGATGTCGTACTCCTATATGTTGGACAGAGTTGTATGATAGAAAAACTTTGGGTCCAGACTTGGTTCGAGATACTGAAGATACTGTTAGATTGATCCGTGATCGCTTAAAAGAGGCATTCGATAGGCAGAAATCATACGCAGATAAGCGACGTAAGGATATTGAGTTTGAGGTTGGAGATCAGGTTTTTCTCAAGGTATCTCCATGGAAGAAGGTATTGAGATTTGGACGTAAGGGTAAACTGAGTCCGCGATTTATTGGGCCGTATAGTATTTTGAAGAAAGTTGGACCTGTTGCTTATCAGCTTGAGTTGCCTCCACAACTTAGTCGTATTCATGATGTTTTTCATGTGTCTATGTTGAAGCGATATCGTCCAGATCCAGATCACATCATTCAAGTTGATGAGGTAGAGCTAAGACCTGATTTGTCATATGAGGAGGAGCCTGTTCAGGCTTTAGAGAGGGATGAACGAGTTCTTCAGAATAGGCGTATTCCAATGGTCAAAATTCAGTGGAGTAATCGTAGTCCCTCAGAAGCTACTTGGGAGACATTGGAGTCAATGGAGGCTCAATTTCCTCATCTATTTGCATAAGGTAAATTTCAAGGACGAAATTTCTTGTAGAGGGGGAGAATTGTAACAACCCAGAAATTTGGGGAAAAAATATATTTGTAATTTGAGGTTTTAATTAAGTAATTTGGTGAAATTTGGGGACTAAATTAGAAGATTTTAAAAATTTATAACTTATTTTAGAGTTAAAAAAAATTCAGGGACCAAGCCCTGAATTTACCCGAAAAAGGTTGGTGAAGTTTGGTTTTATATACGGCAATTGGTTTCTGAAAAATCAGAAACCAATTGCTCCTAAATTGAGCCTAAAATTCCTTACCCAACATCAACTTCCAACAACGATCCCGACGCCGTCCGAATTCCGATCGTCATTTTGAAACCACCATCGTGTTCCTTGTGTTGTTCCGAGTCCGTCGGTGTCATCCTCGGTCACCGTCGACGGCGGCGCGTGGAGAGATGAAGCGGTCAAAGTTTCTGATTTGTTAAAATCGAGCTCTCCGCCGTTCAAAAATTTGAACCGATCTTTGTAAGTATCTCAAAATCGCTCAAAATAATTTTTAGAAATTTGTCCGTGAATTTTACGCAGCCAGAAGAGACCTCACGCGTCCCCACGAGCCGCCATTGCGAGTGGGGAAGGCAAAAATAACCGGTTTAACCGATTTTTCAAAGGGTTTGACCGGTTTTGACCAGACCCGTTGACCCGACCAACCCGACCCGACCGTTGACCGTTGACCGGGTGCTATTTTGAGAATTTATTCGAAATGGATGCTATTTTGAGAATTTATTCGAAATGGGTGCTATTTTGGGAATTAATTCGAAAAGGGTGCTATTTTGGTAATTATTTTAAAAAGGGTGATATTTCTGTAAAATGGTTGACAGTTTGTTTCCTTTGACCGGCTATTAAACCGCCGTTAATCTTTTCCGAGAATACCTATCCTGACAGTTTTTGACGTCTCGAATCCGTTTTTGGGGTCTGTTTCGCTAAATTCAAACCTGAAAGTCTCCAAATCATTAGTCAAACTCGTTGACTTTGATTTTGACAGAATTCAAATTTTCTGAAAGTCATACTTTATGTTTTTCGACATCCTGAATCTGATTCTGAAGTCCGTTTTGCCAAATTATGACCCGAAATTCCTGAATCGAGCTTGTAAACCCAAAAGGCTTAATATTTCAATATTTTGATTAATTATTTGAGATTTGGTTAAAGAATTGATTCAATAAAAATATTTTATGAAGGTACTCGTGTTTCACCTGAGCAAGAATCAATTAGGTCCGGTGTTGTCCGTTCGTTAGATCAGCCTGAACCGCGTACTACGAGAATTACCCGTAGGTTTTTGTATATTATTTAAATAATATTTAGATTATTTATATTAGGTTTCTAATATGGATTTTTCCAATTCGTAAGATCTAGCGATGCAGCAGAGCGTGATCGACAAAACCAGTAATAAGCTTCCCTATCTGATTTCTCAGACTGTTACAGGTGTGTTTCCTGAATGTGTTAATTTAATGTGTTAAAATATCGGTCTGAATACCGTTTGTTTAATATATGATTTATGGCACACTTATGATATGATCTCTGGTTATGATATATTTTTATATACCTGATTTCTGAATATGGCTTATCTGATATATATAATTTACAGTACGTTAATGATTCGATTTTCTTTGTTTTATGTAATTCTGAATATGATTTTTAAGCATGAAACATTTCATGTTTTAAAGTATTAATCATTGTTTTCACTCGATGCATTCATGTTTAGTAATATCATTGGGGGTATATGTTGGAGGAAGAATATATGCAGGCTCCTCGGCTGTGTGCTCAGGGCCTTACTGTTGTGCCGGGGTTGTATGGTTATGGGAAACCTACACATTTTGTTGTGATCGGATGGGGGTAGTGTTCATATTTTTTTAACGACATGCTTGCATAAATCGATTTTACTGAAATATTTTTATCAGTATGATTTTATATACACTGCACGGAGCACACTGAGCTTTTTAGCTCATTCTGTAGTTTTTTTTCCAGATAACAGAGGACCATAAACTATCAGATTTGGCATCAGAGGAGAACAACTACTTATTTTGTACGAACTTATATCTCTATATGTTTTTCAGTTATGTTTGGTGACATGTATTTGTTATCGTTTTGGATATATTTGTATTAATACATCTTGTTCTGTATTATATTTAATGCATTGTAAGATATAAAAAAAATCTCTGAATGAGATATGTGACCACTTAGATTTGGGTCTAAATTAAAGACCGGATCTGAGGGTTACAATTTTATAACTCAAATTGGACTATTTTTTCGAGTCGAGTCGAATTTATAAAATTACAATTCTAAAATCAATTCCAGTCAAAAAGACTACTTTTTTGAGTTGAGTCAAATTTTATTCATCCCTAATTTTAACCGCTTAATTTAATTTTTGAAAAAAAATTGGGCTTTTTAAATATCGAATAATTTCTTTTTCTTTAAGTTGTTTTGTGTGATATAGTGACAAACTATCCTAAGTCCGTTTTTGTGAGCTTATTTGAAATCCAGTAGGCTGTTTGGCACACTAGAAAGTTGGAAGGATAAAAGGAAGAAAGGAAAACTGAAAACAAAATTATTTTGTTTGCTTGGGAAGTTTTACATTACGGCACTTTTAATATACAATTAAAAACAGGTGTTATTAATTTTATTAATATTTAAATAATAAAATTGATAAAAAAAATTAATTAAAATATTATTATTTCTACTTAAAATATCAATATTTTTTAATATTTTCGATAAAGTATCTAATAATAACAAAATTAATAGATATAATAATATTTTCAGTAATTTTTAACTAATTTTATTATTTAAATAATAACAAAACTAGTAGCGCTATTTTTTAACCGTGTATTAAGAAAAGAAAAAGCTTTTCTTTACTGGTGTATAATTTTTTGGGGTAAACAATACTGACACTCTATTTCGTTTTTTGGTTGTTCAATTTTGGTCCTCGGTTCTGAAAAGCTTAGATTTCAGTCACTTATGTTATTGATTCATTATATTTTGATCATTGAATCGTTAATCTTCATTAGTTTCATGATGCAGGACGTTAGTTAAAAATGTTAATTCTTCGTTAACCCATGAACTTTAGACAAAATAACAATTTAATCTTTGAATTTTTTATAATATAAAAATATTTTTTTTAAGATAACAATAATTATTGTTATATATTCTTCCCCTATGATGTGCATGACAACTTTTAGAATTTCTTCTAATCATTTCCTTTGCAGCAGATTGTGGCTTTTAATTATAATGTATCAACACTTCGTCAATTATCCTTTCCTCCTCACCATCTTTATGTTGCTCGTCATCTAATAAAATTTGCAGACCTCCTCTTGGGTCCTCCTTTCTCATGCTTCTTGATCGTCTACTCCTTTTATGTTCACCATATTCGACATTATTGACTTCAATATGATCATTGGATGATTTATGTCACCTTCAAGATGATCTTCGTCATGGTATGAGAGCATCACTTTCATCATGATCTTAGTTAATCTTTATCATGATCATGACCAATCACAGTAGCAAGTATAATTATCTACCCCTCTAACAAAGATTAATGACGTGTAAAACCTTATACCTGGCCACGTCAAATGTTTAAAGTATTCTGAGTTTATATTAGATTTTGAAGCGAATCGGACATGCATACTAAGAGGGAACAATTTAAATTTAAACAAACATCATACATTTTCACAATATTGGAATCAAATAATCAACATATTTCCTTCAACAAGCAATCATGCATTGTAAACTAATTATATTTAAACATAAGGGTAAAGCGATAATTTCACATGCTTTATAATTTCATCAAAAAATTCAGAAAATCAAACTTAATAATATTCATTATTAATCATAAATAAGTCACATGTCAAATTTCGGGTTAGTCGGACTTTCAATTAAGGACCTAATTGAACATGCTTATCTAGGGACTAAAACGTAAATAATTCAAAACATGCTTTCAAACAAAAAAAAACATCAAATTGATCATTCCATGATGTAGTTAGATATATTAAAGGGTTATAGGACAAATATTAGCCAAATTTAATTTAAAACAAGTAGTAATTAAAGAATCATATTTTGGACCAATTTGAACTCATTTTAATGTTCTGTGATCATAATAGGACATAGGGGAGCTTTAATTAACCAAATTTTATCATTTTTAGCGAGCCAAAACGCAAGGGATCCACCCCTTTTTACGGGAAATGAAAGGGATGAAGCCCTCTCAAAACCGCCTCACTCTACTCTGTCTTCGATGTCTAAGGTAGTCAGCGGCTAACTGCCTTCTCGTCAGGATCAATTGGAAGATGCACTTGTGAAGATAATCTGATTAGAAAGGTGAAGAAGACAAGCGTTGCAAAAGAATAGCTACAACCAAAAATCATGTCAAGCTTGCAGCTAATCAAGGAATTTCTTTAAAATTAAAATAACAATTTGTAGGTATAACAAACTCATCAGTTCAGTGTTATCCACTTGACGTCAATAACAACATATAGCTGGTAATGCGTCGAACTGCGAAATCATGTCTGGACAGTGTGTTGCTGCGACTTCGTCTATTGCTCATGAAACCACGAGCACACATCATGAAGTAGCTATGTAGCGACACAACACTTGAGCAATTTTTACAGAAGAAAACATATGAAAGCTCACTTTATTAAATGCAACGGGATGCATACTTAAATATGATGATTGACCTACATATTTACACGAAGATTGACTTAATTCTAAACAAATTCTCTAGTGAAAGGATGCTTAATGTAACTCATTTTAGGGAGTTCATTGATATAGTTTGCCTTTTTTATTCACTTAAATATTTATGAATATTGTTATACCATATACTCCTAAACCCAAAAATCATAGTCTTGTGGACACCTTTTAATGGCCATGAATGCCTTGCATATTACTTGTAGACACAGTCCAATAGAACCCAAGACAAACCTAGGAGTCTAAGCAAAAACATTCAACCTCGACCCGATAACTTCTATAACCTAAATCACTCATCTAACAAAGCAACATTAAATTTCTTCATTACTTAAAATGTTATAAACTTCGTTAGCCTCGACATGGAAGTCATATAACTCATTATTGTGTCGAGCTACCTAGGTTCGCTCCACTATCATACTAATCTTAGCTCATCTAATCTCTTTCTACCACTTGACGCCCTTTGGATACATGTTGCTTACACTATACGAAGGCCAATGTGAGCAAAAGTAAAATATCTCACTAGATATATGTAACACCCCAACCCGTATCCGACCCGGATACGAATCCGAGGTGTCACATTGACCTTTTTAAAACATGTACTTGTATAAAATAGTGAGTAATTTAAAACTTTTATAACATATAAATGACTAATTTACATAAAATACATTTTCATTATTACAAAACTAATCAGAGCATGTATATTTCACTTATTTATTTACATATAACTATTTGAAACATTTATAAAACCGTTCATAGCTTAAACAATAGATTCTTTTGAAAACATGCCAACTAGAACTTTATATACTAAAATACATATTATTCACATATTTTCTGATCTGACCGTTAGTAAGAAGAACTGACCTGCCTTGCTCCACATTGTTCTTTACTCTTCTCGAAACCTACGTGTAAATCACTTACACGCTAAGTCAAAGACTTAGTGAGGCATATAAACATATAAGGTAAACGGTAACTAATAATCATACCTAAACAATTACTACTATCATTTCATACCACTCATACTTTTATATGTAACAAATATATGCATACATATATGTCATTATCATTCATATCTCTTATCTCATGTTCCTATGATCTCTTATGTCCATATCATATAACATATACCATAACCAATTGCACATATACATATCATGTCATATACACTATATATATATATATACTATCATAAAACACGTACACCCAAGCAACTATATTATCATCTTCATTTCTTTCTTATTTTATCACTATCATTGATTCCTTTCATCATATGGTCTTATAAGTTACCATTTGTACAATCAATATCACACGTGAAATTCCACAAGGAAACAAACATATTATCATATCACGTTATTAATATTATCTATTTAATAGCCCATGATACACATGTGAGAACTAAAGATATGCGAGTACATAGAGGTTGTGCACTAATGCTGTCACCACAGCTCATATAATTGCACCGAAGTGCCACATATAATTGCACCGGAGTGCCGCGTAGAATTGCACCGTAGTGCCGCGTAGAATTGCACCGTAGTGCCATATAATAATGTCCATAAGGACCACATATCATTCCTTAAGAATCATATACATATATTAGGGATCAAGTATGTGTCTCACCAGACTTCACACATGTTCCAAAGAATACATATATGTCCCGAAGGACCACATATCATTCCTTAAGAATCATAAACATATACTAGGGATCAAGTATGTGTCTCACCAGACTTCACATATGTTCCAAAGAATACATATATGTCCCGAAGGACCACATAGACCTTCGACTCTTGGCATGCCAACTATACCCCTAGCTCTCATGACACATAACATGGGCATTATCTTTTATATCCTTATTCATATTCATGTAATCATATCATATATTCATATAAGCTCATGGTTTCATTCACATATACATATATAATCACGTAGTTCATGTCAATTCTCATATGAGTTCACATTCATATAAACATAGGATTCACCCTCATGTATCACATATACTTTCTCTTTCATATGGCTCATAACATTTCTCATGTATTCATATGACATGTAAATCATTGTCATCTTATCATGTTATCACATAAACATATCATCTTACAATACATACAAAACACATCAATACCTATATTCACATATACCTATCATTTCATTATCCTTATTATTATTCTTATCATCACCATTAATCCCTTTTACTTACCATATTCATATCAATAACACATATACTCATGCACACATATAAATCATAACAAATACATACTTCTATGAATTCATGTTTTTCACTATTGGAAATAGACTTATCACAAGTCTTATTTTCCCTTGAACCTCATATACTAGAGAATGTGCACTCACCTTAGCTTTGCTTTAATTCGATTATAATCCTTCAATTGATCCGGAACGGGATCACGTTCTATATCTACATCATCATACATAGATCTATATTAGTATTATAACTTATATACTCTAATGGTTCACTCTTTAGACTAAGAAAAAAAAGGCAATTTCATCTTTTAATGAAGGTATGCATCGATGCACTACTGATGCATCGGTGCATAAAATACATTCGATGTTTGTTTATTACTGGGATGCATCGATGCACTACTTATGCATCGATGCACGAATTGCATTCGATGTATTTATTTTAAAAGAGTGCATCGATGCACTTCCTATGCATCGATACACCTTCAAACGATTTATGGGTTTTAACCTTGATGCATCGATGCACTATGAATGTGCATCGATGCACTCTGCCCAGAACCTCTTTTTGAACCCAAAAAATCATTCTTTTTGGATTAAATCCTTCATATATTAACCTCTTTCATATTCCTAACTTTCATATACATACTTAAACTCATTAATATTCATTTATCTCATCTTTAACCTCTAAATTCCATCTTTCATATGGAAATTCAAGAATCATACTCAATTTCTAACATGTTCCAAATTCCATTCAATTGCTTCTAACTTCTTAATTAGACCCTTGACAAGTCAAATCCAACTTTAGAACTTCAAAAACCTTTCTATAACAAAAGTTCATTTATAAACCCTTAATAGAAATTCCTTTCTAATTCTCTCTCTTTGGTGTTTTAAACTTATATAAGCTTTCCTTAAGCTTATATAACCCTCAAAGACTCAAATCCAACTTAAAATTTTCAAGAAATCAAAAGCTAAATCAAACTTACCTTTGCTATTGGCTTCCACGTAAAGAAGAAGAAGAAAGGAGAAGAGAACTCTGAAGAATTCTCTCCCTTTCCACGTGTATATAATTCTATTTTTAATTCATTTCTTGGTCAATTGACCTTTTTGCCCTTTATTTCCTTTAATAATTACTAAATAACCTTCATCATATATATCTAATAATCATTGAACTATTTCATTTTTCTACTTTAGTCATCAAATTCTGAAACTTTACAATTTGGTCACCAACCCATAGTTTGGGATGTTACAAATCTCACATCCTTTTAAAAATTTGTCCTCGAATTTTCACTGCACATCCTGAGAAGAACATATCTTCTAACGTTCTCATGCTGCTTTCTGAACTTAATCTTTTGTATCATCTTAATAACTTGGTTCTTATCTTTTCAATTATTCGACTACCTTTTTACTTTATATCTCCTATCATGTCACTTATCAGATAGACAATAACATTAATTCTTATTACTCAAACTCATAAATCAATCAAATTCCTTTTCAATCTTCAATTGTCTTTCAAGAATCACTAAACTTTTATTTCATCCTTACTTGACTGACTCCAAAACTTCCTTAATACATATAAATCTTTATTCATTTCTCTGACTACATCCACTTGACCAAGAAACATAACCTTAAATCTTCATCATAACTGATTAAACATACACTTTGCATAACTAAACAATTTCTCATATTACCTGATATACCTTTCTTACTTCTGGTTAAACTTATAACCTATATCTCAACATAATCTTTATCACATCTAATTCTTTAAACTTCATCCTTTCATTTTCTTCATAACTCAAAATATTCTTATACACCAATCATATCTTTCTTTCATGTTCACATACTCTTTTCCTATCACTTAAACTTATCTCTGATTACCAGTCTTTATTATATCTTTATAACTTTACTAATCAACTTCACTTATACAAAACCTCATTCTTATCGTATCTTGCTTGTATTTTCTTCCTTTAAAATTTTCTTTAAAACACATAAATATTTATCTTCTTGCCTATATCATATCTATATGATCAAAATACACAACCACATCCAGATTCGTATCTCATTTGATTAACTTACTTTATGTTTCCTTCAAATATGATAATTCTAACATCCATGCCATTACAGCTAATTAATAACAACTTTTCAATCTAGGGCGTAAACCCTGATCAAAGTAATCATACACATCGTTTCAGTTAAAATCAACCCAGTGCAATTCACTTATTGAACCCATACTCTCATTCATATACATTATTATGCCTTGTCTCCTTTATTACCTTTCATTTTAATGATTAAAATACATAACCATATCTCAATCCACACCATACATAATTAGCTTACCCTGAAATCATCTTCTAATCCTTTAACTTTAATACACTACTATCTTATAACTCTGTTAGTCAACATCGATTCTTCCAATCTAAAACATAAACCTTCATCGAACCATTCATATACCTTCTTTGCAGTCGGAATTATTTCAACAATAGTTTACTCAACTAATCAAATAAACATTCAATCTCATACACCATGTCACTTCCATTATTCAAGCTTAACATTCTAACTTCCTTTATTTATAAACTGATCATTGATGTACCCATACTTAAACTCTTCTTATAAATCCTTAGTTTTACTCAAACATTTGAATCCTAACTTCCTTAACTCTATCACTTTACTATAATCACAGTATACAACTGTATCCAGATTCACTTCATATTTGGTTATCATAACCTACCATATCTTGAAATCTTGTAATTTCAATACATTCCGTCCCATAATCTTGTTAGCCCACGCTAACTCTTTCCATATTAAATACAAAAACAATATCTACCTCACTTGATACATTTAAAATACTTCTTATCCTTCACATTATTTAATTTCTAGCAAAACACTTAATTCATTCCTTGGTCTTTATCCATTTATCCTTTTATAATCTGCATTGTCTTATACATAACTAAACCATATCATGTTCTTCATACTCCCATGCTCTTTTATATCATATATATTTATCCTTAACTATCACTCCTTATCACATTTTCATTACTTTGATAGTCAACTTTACTTGCACAAAACCTTATTTTTTTTACCATTCTTATACTTATGTTTTCTCCACTTGAAAAAAAATATCACCAGATTTCAATACTCATCTAATCCATTTAAAATAATTTTTCTGCTTCGATTTACATAACTTCTAAAAGAGCTTTTAACCCAATTCACAAGGGTTGTCTTTAACCCTGACTTATCCTCAATTAACTCTTTGTTTAATCTTTCAAGATCAAACCTACTGTTGGAGTCTGTAGAACTCTCATCTGATTTGATTATCTGACGGAGAATACAACTAATTCATGTCTGGTTTAAAGTTGAACCAGAATCTCTACCTTTCTTTGATGGTGCTAAAATTCTATGAAGCACTAATTCTCTTAATCATCTGAGATTTTATTTCTCCAAACTTTTCGTTCTGAGCTTTTTCTCTTTAAAGATTTAACACAATTAACCATTTCTTGAAACGATAACAAATTCAAAACCAGTAACACTCTTTTAATTTAAGGCGCAAGTCCTAACAACAAATCACATGCATCATTTTCAGTCAGAATTAACTCAGCAGCAATTCTGCTTAGCTTAATAAACTTATAATCATACTCATACAAGGTGTAATTCCCTTGTTTCAAGCTCGTGTATTCCAGTTTCATCTGTCTTATAAACTGGTCATCAATGCACTTATTCTTGAACTCTTATACAATTCTAATCACATCATTTAATCTTTTAACGTTCTTATGGTGACAATTGTCCACCATACTCTAACTTACCAAAGTAGTAACAAAACTACTCAATTCAACATCTCCACTTTGAAGAAATGAAAACCTTTCTATCATATTATTCAACTAAAGGTCTATAATAATAGAACCTTCCTCAAATCCACCCTTGAACTTGGGTGCTCGCAACTTTATCAACTAATTTGATACATTCATTCTATGAGTTAAAGAAGTATAAATTGAAAACACATCAGAACATTCTTCAACATGAAGAATAATTTTCCAAATTTTATACAGGCACTTCCTGAGGTGTTTGCTCTTCTCCCTGCCTAGCCAGGGCAGGTGAATGCTATTACCTTCAGGTTTATTACCTTTCACTTCTTTCGAAGCTCTTATTATCATACTTCTATTATCACATAATAATCTATTTTTATTAGCAAGACAGCATACTCCTTACACTATCAGATCAGAATTTTTCACTTTGAGTTGACATGTATACTTTTTAAAACACTTCTGACTTTAATTTAAGCCTAGAATCGGCTAAACCGTAGCTCTGATACCATTAAATGTAACACCCAACCCGTATCCGACCCGGATACGAATCCGAGGTGTCACATTGACCTTTTTAAAACATGTACTTGTATAAAATAGTGAGTAATTTAAAACTTTTATAACATATAAATGACTAATTTACATAAAATACATTTTCATTATTACAAAACTAATCAGAGCATGTATATTTCACTTATTTATTTACATATAACTATTCGAAACATTTATAAAACCGTTCATAGCTTAAACAATAGATTCTTTTGAAAACATGCCAACTAGAACTTTATATACTAAAATACATATTATTCACATATTTTCTGATCTGACCGTTAGTAAGAAGAACTGACCTGCCTTGCTCCACATTGTTCTTTACTCTTCTCGAAACCTACGTGTAAATCACTTACACGCTAAGTCAAAGACTTAGTGAGGCATATAAACATATAAGGTAAACGGTAACTAATAATCATACCTAAACAATTACTACTATCATTTCATACCACTCATACTTTTACATGTAACAAATATATGCATACATATATGTCATTATCATTCATATCTCTTATCTCATGTTCCTATGATCTCTTATGTCCATATCATATAACATATACCATAACCAATTGCACATATACATATCATGTCATGTACACTATATATATATACTATCATAAAACACGTACACCCAAGCAACTATATTATCATCTTCATTTCTTTCTTATTTTATCACTATCATTGATTCCTTTCATCATATGGTCTTATAAGTTACCATTTGTACAATCAATATCACACGTGAAATTCCACAAGGAAACAAACATATTATCATATCACGTTATTAATATTATCTATTTAATAGCCCATGATACACATGTGAGAACTAAAGATATGCGAGTACATAGAGGTTGTGCACTAATGCTGTCACCACAGCTCATATAATTGCACCGAAGTGCCACATATAATTGCACCGGAGTGCCGCGTAGAATTGCACTGTAGTGCCGCGTAGAATTGCACCGTAGTGCCATATAATAATGTCCATAAGGACCACATATCATTCCTTAAGAATCATATACATATACTAGGGATCAAGTAGGTGTCTCACCAGACTTCACACATGTTCCAAAGAATACATATATGTCCTGAAGGACCACATATCATTCCTTAAGAATCATATACATATACTAGGGATCAAGTATGTGTCTCACCAGACTTCACACATGTTCCAAAGAATACATATATGTCCCGAAGGACCACATAGACCCTCGACTCTTGGCATGCCAACTATACCCCTAGCTCTCATGACACATAACATGGGCATTATCTTTTATATCCTTATTCATATTCATGTAACCATATCATATATTCATATAAGCTCATGGTTTCATTCACATATACATGTAATCACGTAGTTCATGTCAATTCTCATATGAGTTCACATTCATATAAACATAGGATTCACCCTCATGTATCACATATACTTTCTCTTTCATATGGCTCATAACATTTCTCATGTGTTCATATGACATGTAAATCATTGTCATCTTATCATGTTATCACATAAACATATCATCTTACAATACATACAAAACACATCAATACCTATATTCACATATACCTATCATTTCATTATCCTTATTATTATTCTTATCATCACCATTAATCCCTTTTACTTACCATATTCATATCAATAACACATATACTCATGCACACATATAAATCATAACAAATACATACTTCTATGAATTCATGTTTTTCACTATTGGAAATAGACTTATCACAAGTCTTATTTTCCCTTGAACCTCATATACTAGAGAATGTGCACTCACCTTAGCTTTGCTTTGATTCGATTATAATCCTTCAATTGATCCGAAACGGGATCACGTTCTATATCTACATCATCATACATAGATCTATATTAGTATTATAACTAATATACTCTAATGGTTCACTCTTTAGACTAAGAAAAAAAGGCAATTTCATCTTTTAATGAAGGTATGCATCGATGCACTACTGATGCATCGGTGCATAAAATACATTCGATGTTTGTTTATTACTGGATGCATCGATGCACTACTTATGCATCGATGCACGAATTGCATTCGATGTATTTATTTTAAAAGAGTGCATCGATGCACTTCCTGTGCATCGATACACCTTCAAACGATTTATGGGTTTTAACCTTGATGCATCGATGCACTATGAATGTGCATCGATGCACTCTGCCCAGAACCTCTTTTTGAACCCAAAAAATCATTCTTTTTGGATTAAATCCTTCATATATCAACCCCTTTCATATTCCTAACTTTCATATACATACTTAAACTCATTAATATTCATTTATCTCATCTTTAACCTCTAAATTCCATCTTTCATATAGAAATTCAAGAATCATACTCAATTTCTAACATGTTCCAAATTCCATTCAATTGCTTCTAACTTCTTAATTAGACCCTTGACAAGTCAAATCCAACTTTAGAACTTCAAAAACCTTTCTATAACAAAAGTTCATTTATAAACCCTTAATAGAAATTCCTTTCTAATTCTCTCTCTTTGGTATTTTAAACTTATATAAGCTTTCCTTAAGCTTATATAACCCTCAAAGACTCAAATCCAACTTAAAATTTTCAAGAAATCAAAAGCTAAATCAAACTTACCTTTGCTCTTGGCTTCCACGTAAAGAAGAAGAAGAAAGGAGAAGAGAACTCTGGAGAATTCTCTCCCTTTCCACGTGTATATAATTCCATTTTTAATTCATTTCTTGGTCAATTGACCTTTTTGCCCTTTATTTCCTTTAATAATTACTAAATAACCTTCATCATATATATCTAATAATCATTGAACTATTTCATTCTTCTACTTTAGTCATCAAATTCTGAAACTTTACAATTTGGTCACTAACCCATAGTTTGGGATGTTACAATATACATCCATCTTTCAACAACCTTATGTGATTTTCGTACCGTTCCAATAAGATGAATCACCTTTAACTATCAAATTTTTTTATTAAGCTGAAGATGATTACAAAGTAATATATATTTTAAGTATTCTCAACAATTTGATAATAAACACTCAATCATTCTTATAGTCGTTGGTACTCGAATCCGTGATCTCTAAAAATAACAATAATTTATTTTAATCATCGAGGTAAGTTGGTTAATACCATTAACTATCAATTTTAAATTCTCCATTAACAATTATTTTATATAAAATTGAAATAAGTAAATGCTTTATTTAATCTATTTAACGAGTCTAACTACTTACATAACTCAAGCTTACTTAAAAAAACATCCTAAAAACAATTATCATACTACAAGCATCATCTGAATTTAAAAATTAAACAAAACAGAGCAAGAACTGAAGAGCATGAAATAAAAAGAAAAGAAAAAAGAGAAAAGGGTTGGCAAGGGAAAGGAAGAAGGCATAATAAAGAATACAATACGAGGGTTCCATAAATCAAAGTGGGAGCAAAGGGAAAGGCGATGGATGGCGGCGATTTCGAGGAGGCGAAAGCGAAAGGAAAGGAAGGCAAGTTTCTTTCGTTTCGTGTGCTGTGGGAGAGAAGGAAATTTAATATAGAGGGGGCGAATGTGCAAAGACAAAAAGGAAACAAAATAGAAAGTGGCGTCTGGTGAAGCCACGTGGCGTAGCATCAGTGGTTAGGTAGGAGAGAAAGAGGAGGAGGAAGGGCTGCTTTCCCTTATTCTCTCTCTCTCTCACGCGCTGCCATGTCAGAGTGGTAACCCCGTCCGTCCCCTATTACCCCGGCGAATCCGTATAGTATGCTTTCCCCTTTCTCTATAAAACCTCAATCCTTCTCTTTACAACTTCTATCTTTTTCGTGGAGTTTGGTTTATAATAATTATTATTATTTGTCAATTCTCAATATTTATTTCATTTTTTTCTCGTGTCTTCGCCTTTTCTCTCTCTCTCTCTCGTATCTCTCTTCGCTCCCTTTTTCTCTGCTTTGCTATACCCTAATACCCCTTCTCTCTCTCCTCAATCTGTCTATATTCACTACATCTTTCAATCTGTTACTCTTGATATTATTCCACTTGGTTTTGATTCTTTGATCCACGAGGGGAGGTGTTGGTAAGCTTCTTTTCTAATCTGGGTATTGATTATTTTCCTTTTTTGGCTTGGGCTTTTCTAATCTAGGTGCTTTGAGCTGCATGTTCTATCTATTTTGATGTTTTCTTGCATTTTTTGTGTCGTTTTTCATGTTGGGAGGTTTGTGTTTATGGTTTGATTGGATTGAATTTTGGTAGTTTTTATAGTAATTTGGGAATTGGGGTTCTGTGAGTGAGTTTGTGAATGAAGGTGAGTTTCTTCAAATGGGGTTTTCAGTTCAATGTAAGCTGAATGTTTATTGTATACATTGAAAATTTGAAACTCATTGTTTAATTTTGATCGTTTTCAGTGTTAATTTGCTTTGCATTTGATGAAATCGTTTGGTTTTGATGCTCATTCATAGACTAGATTAGACTAGATAATAGCTCCTGCCTCCTAGTTGTTACATTTCCCAAGCTGTTTTAATTTACTCCTGGGATTTAGGCTTGCATTTGTTCTCGTTGCTCAATCAATTGAATGTTTAGGGATGATGTCTATATTAATTATGCTACTCCTATCATATTATCTGATTCCATTGTTACCTCTACTTTATATGGGATATGGAGTTCGACTTTGGTTTGACTATTATGTTCACCTTTTTAGCTAAACCTTAGTCGCTCTCTTTTGGCATGTAGATGGATTAGTCATTTGGCTTTAATTTAATGAACTTTTTGGACATTTTAGAAACAAAAACCGAGAATAAAGTGGGCTTTGATGTTGCCTAGTAGGATTAGCAGCAGGTGAAGTTGAATGAAAATTATAAATAGCTAATCTGAAGTTGAGTTTGTTTGAGACGTTGTTTAGAAACATGAATAATGGAGGAATTCAGTATCATGAGTTTATGTTTCAATGAATTCAGTATGATCTCCCTCCCCTTCTCTCTCTCTCTTTTCTTTCTTTGTTTAGTAAATGGAGTTTTCTCTCATTTCAGAAATGCTTTCAATATGTTTAGTGCGTGCTTCACCCTCCTTTGGAATAATAAAAACGTTGTTGCTTGTTAACTGCTTTTCTGTGTTTTAACAAGTTATATTGCTGAAAATGTAGGGATTTCACCTTGATTCTTTGCAGGGGCTAAGATTGCAAATTGGAAGCTTCATTGCTCTGTCTGTGACTTGACATGCTTTCTGCTGTTCATAGACACAATGTTAATACTCATGATTAAAAAAGGATGAAAGATATCAGTTCATTGAATAGTAAAATGATTAACCGGAACTGGGTCCTGAAGCGCAAACGAAGAAAGCTTCCAAGTGGCCCATCCTTAGCCAATGGTAAAGAAGAAAACTTAGCGTCAGAATCTCCTAGGAGTTCTTCAGCTAAACGTAGGCTGAAGGGAGAAAATAGCTCCGATCAGTTATCTAAAAAGAAGGGAAATGATGGGGTATGCTGTTTTTTGTTCTTGTTCCTTCATTTAGTTGTTTACTCCCTTTGCAATGTAGTTCTTATCATATTTTGACTTGTTTGTTTGTGGTGGATGTTGCTGAACACTCTCCTTGATCTTTTTCTTGAAAATGTTCGTCAATATGTTTGAGTTTTACTCAAAATTTGATTGGTCAAGTGTTAAGAATTTTGCTAGATGTTTATCAAGTATCAGAATCAACATGGCAGAAGTTAAAATTTGAGTTATACATGTTGTTTCATATAATTTTTCACACGAGTGAATGGGCTCAGAACAAGAACTATTGGTGGATTTGGGTTTTCACATTTTTTCCATTGCAATATGCTTAGCGCTCTTCTTCTATGCATCAATTCATGTGACCTTGAGAACCTCTGAGTTCTGACCATGATTATGGGTTGTGTTTTCAAGAATGTTTCTTTCTTGAATTGTCTCCCGCACCATGCTCTGCTTGATAAATGTTTATGAACTTTTGCTGTTGGAAAATCAAAGAAAATCATTATAGTATCATACTGCATAATATTGTGAGGGAAAAAATCCAATGGAATATACATTCATTTGCAATCTTATGTCTTGACTGTGTTTTATGGGCATATTTAAACTGCTTCTTACAACTGTTCGCAATTTTTATTGTCTCCAGTACTACTATGAATGTGTTATTTGTGATCTCGGTGGCAACTTGTTGTGTTGTGATAATTGTCCCAGGACTTATCATCTACAATGCCTTGATCCACCTCTTAAGGTATGATATTTCAGCTAACTTTAGATGATCCTCATCTTTGTTTTATGGCTACATTAGCTATTTCTTTTTACTCATTTTCTTTCTTCTACTGTATCCATAATTTTAGCGCATCCCAATGGGAAAGTGGCAATGCCCAAAGTGCTGTAATACTGATCCACTCAAGCCCATTACCCATCTGGATTCATTTTCTAAACGAGCAAGATCGAAAACTATCAAGACAAATGCTCAAACTGGAATAAAGTCTCCTGCTACTGAAAAGGTGTCCCGAATTTTTGGAACATCCATTATTGCAAAGAAAAGATCCTCCTCTAGTAAAGGAAAATCTGATGTAGCTCAGGAAGTTGATACTTTCAAAAAGGAACCAGAAACCTCTCATATAGATGTACCTTCTAATCAATGTGTTACACCCCTTGGTGGTACTGAGGAAGGTGGTACATCTTGTGTGAATGTTGGTGATGCAAATAAGCCTGTTGCATCTCCAGCAGGTTCATCTGCTGAAAGAAAGTTTACTCCTGTAGCTGGTGGCTCATTATGTGTGGATATAGAAGATGGAGTGAAGCCTGTTGCATCTCCAGCAGGTTCATCTGCTGAACAGAAGTTAACTCCTGTAGCTGGTGAGGTTTTGTCTCATTCTAAAAGCACAAATTCAGAGCAAAATGAAGAAGCACCTGAACCGAAGCATGAATTGTCTTGTGATAATGAGGCACCCAGAAACAAAATTGTTCTTGCAATTGGTTTAGCCAAAAGGAAAAATAGAAAAAGAAAGCAGAAAGTCTGTAGTGAGGCAAGTCAAAAGAAGCATAAGAGAGATAAGGGTAACAGTGCTGTTAGTACTTCAAAAAAGAAGGGCTCCAAAGCAAATAATATTGATCCTGGAACTAGTAAAAGTCATAAGAAGCGGAAACCTGTTAGCCATGGGGTTTCTGCATCTTTGTCAAAGGATGATGACGGGAGCAAGAATTTTGATTCTCAGAAAAAAGATGAGGTATATTCTAATCTTCTAGGTTCCCCCTGCCCCACATGGTGGTTGTATGTCTTTTATTTTCTTTCATTTGCTCAGGTGAGTTTTGGAGTGAAATAGTGAATGATGTAGAAGATGATAGTGTTTGTGTTTTTTTAACGAGTCATTTAGAATTTTTTTTGTTGTCTAGAAGTATTTGTACTTAAATGGATTCTTCTTTCTGAAATGTACTCTTGCATATGTGATTGGGGGAAAATGTTTGTCCAGAGTAGAGTTTGCAGCAGTATTCTTTGGGGAGAGATAATAGCTGGACAGTTTCGTCTTCTAAACTTCACATGTTCTGCATATTTTAACTAGAATGTATAGTTGAAGTTGTCTGTTGATTTTAAGTTGGTATTCAAGCTTTTGGTTTACGTCAGTTTGATAAATGTCCTTAAATCCTGCTGTCTGATATATTTATTTCCCCATTGTAGCATAAATATAAAGCTACAGCTTAGGATGGCCTTTTATCTTATTGGTGCTTGCATAAATTTAGTACACTCTGTTTATTTTGGACGTTTTAGTCAACTTCCTAAAGTTAATGCCTTGAAATATATGATACACACATTAATGCACCAGTATATGATTTCTTACAAAATACAGTTGTTGTCTTCATAAGTGAGTGTTTCTCATTGCTGATGTGATCACATCATTGTGACTACTCTTGGAATTCTTTCTGCTGATTAATCGAATCTTGCTAATTTCTTGAGCAGAAGCTTCCTGAGGCTGCAGCACACCTGTCTGTTGAGTTGGATAAAGGTACTCTCAATGCTCCGCAGATATCTGAAGACAGTGTTCCTGCTGAACTTCTGCTGGTTAGTTCACTTATCTGTATTGGTTATAGACTTTTTACTTTTGTGGTTGATCACTGGCCTTTTTCCCCAAATTTCACACTTTTCTGCTTCACAGGTTGATCGGGTTCTAGGATGTCGGGTTCAAGGTGATAATGCTAGTGTTTTGCATCATGCATCTGCAGCACTTTCAGAAGATCTGCTTTCTGATGATTTTGTAATTGCAGTAAATCCAATCAGACTTTCAGAGGAGAATTCTGTTTGTGATATTGGTTCAGATATAGTAACTGCTGAAAATCTTACCGATGGTTGTCCTAGGACGCTGAAAAGTTCTGATAAAGAAGAAAGCACAAAGAATGATATCAGGGTGGATAAAATGAATGTATATAGAAGGTCTGTCACTAAGAAATGCAAGGGAGGGGATTCTGTGGACTTAGTGAGCAATGATACTAAGGATTCAGTCAGTGCAATCATAAATGGTAAGGAGCAAGATGAATCTGCAATAAGTGTAGAAGATTCAGGAAAAAGAAATGAAAACATTGTCGTAGAAGAGTTGAATGCTGCTGATGTTAGTGTGAAAAGTCATGGTACCACTGAAGCTCCGAATGTATGTGAAGCTCCTGCAAAAGCAAAAGAGATAGGTGTAGGAAAGAAAATAAGTAGCAGTGTTGAAAATAAAGTCCAAGGACCAGCTGTGATTGAATGTGCAAGTTCTAAAGAGGGGACGGTGTCATATGAATTTTTTGTTAAATGGGTGGGGATGTCCCATATCCATAATTGTTGGATTTCTGAGTCCCAACTGAAAAGTCTGGCAAAGAGAAAACTAGAAAATTACAAGGCCAAGTACGGGACAACTGTGATAAATATCTGCGAGGAAAAGTGGAAGAAGCCTCAGCGGGTTATTTCTCTCCGTGTTTCAAATAATGTCCAGGAAGCTTTTGTGAAATGGACTGGTCTTCCATACGATGAATGCACTTGGGAAAGGTTAGATGAACCTGTTATTCAACAATCTTCTCATCTGATTGACCAGTTTGATCAGTTTGAACACCAAACATGGGAAAATGATGCCACTAAGGATGAAGTTAGGGCAAAGGGGGAACAGCAGCATGATATTATTTCTTTAGCTGAGCAACCTAAAGAACTGAAGGGAGGCTCGCTATTTCCCCATCAGCTTGAAGCACTCAATTGGCTGCGTAGATGTTGGCATAAATCCAAAAATGTTATACTCGCTGATGAAATGGGGCTTGGAAAGACTGTATCTGCTATTTCCTTTATTTCGTCACTTTATTTTGAGTTTAAAGCTACTCTGCCATGTTTAGTGCTGGTTCCACTTTCTACTATGCCTAACTGGCTTGCTGAGTTCTCATTATGGGCTCCTGATTTAAATGTTGTGGAGTATCACGGTTGTGCCAAAGCAAGGGCCATCATTCGCCAGTATGAATGGCATGCTAGTGATCCAAATGATTCGAGTAGGAAAACAGCTGCTTACAAATTTAATGTTCTTTTAACCACATATGAAATGATTCTTGCGGACTCCTCTCATTTGCGTGGTGTTCCTTGGGAAGTTCTTGTGGTTGATGAGGGTCATCGTTTGAAAAACTCAGGAAGTAAGCTGTTTAGCTTGCTCAACACATTCTCTTTCCAACATCGTGTTCTATTGACTGGAACTCCACTCCAGAATAACATTGGTGAGATGTATAACTTGCTTAATTTCTTGCAGCCAGCTTCCTTCCCTTCTTTATCTTCATTCGAGGAGAAATTTAATGATCTTACAACTGCGGAAAAGGTGGAAGAACTGAAGAAACTTGTTGCTCCTCATATGCTTCGAAGGCTTAAAAGGGATGCTATGAAAAATATTCCCCCTAAAACTGAACGAATGGTGCCTGTCGAGCTGTCATCCATTCAAGCTGAATATTACCGTGCAATGCTAACTAAAAACTACCAGATATTACGGAACATTGGGAAAGGGGTTGCACAGCAGTCCATGTTAAACATTGTGATGCAACTGAGAAAGGTTTGTAATCATCCATATCTCATACCAGGTACTGAGCCTGAGTCTGGATCACTGGAGTTTCTTCATGAAATGCGTATAAAAGCTTCAGCCAAGTTGACTCTGTTGCATTCCATGCTTAAAGTCTTATACAGAGAAGGCCATCGAGTTCTTATTTTTTCACAAATGACTAAGCTTCTTGATATCCTTGAGGATTACTTAACCATAGAATTTGGCCCTAAAACATATGAGAGAGTTGATGGCTCTGTTTCAGTTGCTGATCGTCAAACAGCGATAGCAAGGTTCAACCAAGATAAAAGTCGATTTGTCTTCTTGTTATCGACACGCTCTTGTGGTCTTGGTATCAATTTGGCAACCGCTGACACAGTTATAATTTATGATTCTGATTTCAACCCCCATGCTGACATCCAAGCTATGAATCGGGCACATCGAATTGGACAATCAAACAGACTTTTAGTATACAGGCTTGTAGTTCGTGCCAGTGTAGAAGAGCGGATCTTGCAACTGGCTAAAAAGAAGCTGATGCTTGATCAGCTGTTTGTCAACAAGTCTGGATCCCAAAAGGAAGTGGAAGATATTCTGCGATGGGGAACAGAAGAACTCTTCATTGATTCTTCTACTGGGAAAGATTCAGGTGAAGGTAATAACAATAAAGAAGATGCACTAATGGATATAGAACATAAGCACCGGAAGAAGGTTGGTGGTCTTGGAGATGTGTACCAAGACAAATGCACGGATGGCAGCAACAAGGTTGTGTGGGATGAAAATGCAATTTTGAAATTGCTTGATCGTTCAAACCTTCAGTCTGGAACAATTGATGTCGAGGGGGATTTGGAAAATGATATGCTGGGCTCAGTAAAGGTGAGGTATTGTACTCATGTCATGTTGAAGTGTGTGGTTTTATGTTAATACATTCATTGGCTTGCAAATGTAATGACATATTGTACATTTTTTTCCTCTGCACGAGAATGATACAAACTTATGGATTTTTTTAAATAAAACTTGGAATTACTGTTTTATTGCTTCTATATTTGCTGTTTGTAATAAAATTGACTATGTATATAATGTCCCCTCCCCCAGTTGAGCTTAAAATGTATGATTTACTTGGTCAAAGTAGGAGCTCCGTGGTCTACCCCTTATTGTTACGAGCTGTACCTGTTTTGGAAAGCCGAAAGTTATAATACTGATTGTTTGCAGTTTATAAAAAAAATTATGCATACAATCTTGAATATTATTTCCAACTAGTAGAGCAAGCTGTTGAGATTATTGCATCTGCTATTCCCTTAAATTATGTTGCCCAGAGCCCCAGAGACTTCATGCTTATGTGAGAGTAAATTTTTTATTGTTAAAATTGATAGTTTATTGAATGTTTTACTATCTCATTATGCAACTTTATTTGGCCACTGTTTTAGGGGGTCTTAAAAGTAGCTTCTGATGGGACTCTTTATTTTCCTTAAAAAATTCTTATAATTCCTAATATTTCTTTTGTCTTTGATCTTACCTGTTGTTGTGTTAGACTTTCCTATTTTTATCATCTGTTCTTATTCAGTAAAATCTTCTTGTTTCTTTTAATGAACATTTCCTCATTTCTTCATGTGCAGTCAGTGGAATGGAATGATGAAACAACAGAGGAACCAGGAGGAGGTGAATCATCTCCGGCTGGTACTGATGATATTTCAGAGCAGACTTCTGAGAAGAAAGAAGAAAATGTGTTGAATGGTACTGAAGAAAATGAATGGGACAAACTTTTGCGTGTGAGGTAAAGATCTCTTCTTCTCCCCACCCCAATAATTTATTTTTCTGTAAAAAAAATTCTTAAATTAAAGGTTCCTTACATTTAAACGCACAGGAAAATCTAAATTCGCTCATGAAAAACCCAATAGAATAGTTGAGAATATGATTAAGTTCATGCTCTGCATACAGTCATGGAATGAGTTCAACAGCTAGGGATTTGATTTTGTTGAAGTTATGAGGATCTCCTGGCATTCCACTTGGATGATAAACTTGAGAAAATCTCCTCTTTCTCTTGTTCTTTAAATTATAGGAAATACATTATTGTCAATCTCTGAGCTTAATAAAGATGCAACCGTTTACTTTTGTTTTAAAATGTTAAGTCAGAGTAGGAATGGCCCTTGTTGGCTGCTTGACGTAGTGAGTGGCAGGTTTAGATTGCACAATCATGCTTGCAGACGGATTAAACTTTAAAGAGATGTATTATATTGGTAATATATGTCTTTTGTTTTCAATCTTATTTTTAGTATCAAAGGAACTATGAGGGAATTTAGGGTTAGATTTGGCATTTTATTTTATGTTAGGGTTAGGAATAACTGGATAAAATACCTATGTTCTTTCGTTTTTTGGTAGTTGTGAACATTAAGCTTTTTTTTACTGAGATATTGAGAACTGAGGTTTTGGATTCTGGGTTGAAATTTCTGGTTATATTTAGTTTTTTTGGTAGTTCTTGGCAGTTTCTTTGGCATTATTGGGACTACTAAATCTTGATAGCATTCCACCTGTAGATCTGTAAACTTTGCCACCAAATCTGCTGTTTGAAGTGGAGTTATTATCTTAGATATTTCTTGCTCTTTGTCCCACTGTCTTGGGTTTCTAGCTTTGTAGATAGCTGAGCTGCTTCAGGTCCAGAGAAGCTCCTATATGATGCAATTGACAACAGTTAACAGGCTCAATTTTTACTTTCCTGCCGGAAATAGTGTGATCTGCAATTCAGAACTGGTCATTTTCTTTCAAAGGAAGAAAGCTTGCATAATAAATGAATTGTCCTGGTGCTGTTGTTCTGAAATAATAAATGCTATTATGCTGAATGAGTGGTCAAAATAAATAATGAGTTGAGATAAACTTATGTTCGGTGCGGGAATAGCAACTCTTGCACCTTCTTTTTAGCATACGCTATGTTTTCTTTTCGATAAATTTCTTTCAGATGGAATATCAAAAAGTATCTGGTCTCATTTAAACCTGTCATGCATAATTGAATATTAATTTTGAATACACTTTTGTTATAGGAATAAGAGTTCAACTAAATCTAGTTGAAACGATTCATATATTAAATGCAGCTGAACCTTTTTGAGAGACGAATCCCATTGAACTTTTGTCAAAGAACTAAAGTAGAGAATTTTCATTATTTTTAATGTCACCAAAAACTTGATTTTCCACTTTCGCCGTAGAACTTTTTTTTGTTATGGACTTGTGTAAACTTTCTTGCTTGATTTACTGTGTAACAGGTGGGAGAAATATCAAAATGAGGAGGAAGCAGCCCTTGGTAGAGGGAAGCGGCAAAGGAAAACTGTCTCCTATAGAGAAGCTTATACTCCCCATCCCAATGAAACAATGATCGAGGTACTTCAATTCGCTTTCTGCATTAAAATGCATGTAAAATTGGCTCTCTTTTATCCTTGATGTGTAAAACTTTTCAAAATATACAGAGATCCTTCCGTTATTCTGCATTCACGTGCTTGCGTAGTAGCCTGTAATTGCAAGTATCCTACATAGTTGTACTGGTTATTCATAGTGTGTACACCTTGTCTTCTGTTGAAAAGCAGAGTGGTGGTGAAGAAGGAAAGGAACCAGATGCAGAGCCGGAGCGGGAATATACACCAGCAGGACGGGCTCTTAAAGCGAAGTAGTAAGTTCTGATTCTTTCCTAGAATTGCTTTTGCTGAATTTTCTGTTGAGATGCCAGTAAAGTGGTATTTTCAAAATGACTTCGCCAGCAATACTCCGAATGCATGTTAGATGAAAGATTGTTAAATGGGATAAATGAATCAATATGATGGAGTTAAACTGTTGTCCTTTAGTAGAAAAGTACACTTGGTCCAATTGCATGAACTCTTTGGATAATTTGACAGTCATTTCTACTCTTTGAATAATTTGACAGTACTAAACTCCGTGCTCGACAAAAAGAACGGCTTGCTAGGAAGAATGCAACTGAAGAAGCTTGTCCCAGTGAGGGATTTCCTGGATTTGAATCGGTACCTCAGTGTCATGTGAATGAAAGAGATGGGGATCATGTTAATAAATCAGATCAACGGCCAGATAAAGAGAAGTGTTTGGTAATTGACTTGGAGGATAGCAAACTTGATCAATCATCAGATGAACCAAAGAGGACAGATGATTCCGTTTTAAGGCTTGGGAGGCTGTCTAATCATAAAAGAAGCGGACAATTGAATCTTTCTGTTAATCCTCTTCATCAGTCTTCTCCTGACATAATCCTTCCAAGTAACAGTTATCAAGGCATAAGCTATAACAACTCTCTACCAACCAACAACTTGTTGCCAGTTCTTGGGCTTTGTGCCCCCAATGCTAGTCAGCTAGACACGTTTCATAAAAGCTTCTTAAGATCAAATGGTCGGCAAATCAGGGCAGGAACTGGACCAGAGTTTCCATTCAGTTTAGCTCCAACTACTGGACCTTCAACTGTGAAAGAAGCAAAAGGTCAAGAGGCTACCTTGGAAAAATTTAAATTGCAAGATGCATCGCCAGAAGTTTTACATCGTCTTAAAATTGGAAGCCAAGATAATTGGCTTCCATTTAATCCGGTAACACTCTTTCTTAGCATTTTGTTTTTCTTTAGTTTTCAAATACAAAACATTCCAACCTATGTTCATATATAATGACAAGACTTGTTTCCTTGCAGTATCATCCTCCTGCTTCACAAGGAAAAGATTTTGGTCGGTTAGAAAGTTCTGGTGCTAGTTCTTCTGATTTTCAGGAAAAGATGTTACTGCCTAACATACCTTTTGATGAGAAAATGCTACCCCGGGTTCCCCTTCATCCCAAAAGCATGATGACATCACATCATGAACTATTACCTAGCTTATCTTTAGGGAGTAGGCTTGATGCTGTGAATGATTCAGTGCAAGACCTTCCAACAATGCCATTGCTGCCCAATTTGAAATTTCCTCCACAAGATGTGTCTAGGTATAATCAACAAGAGAGGGACATGCCTCCAACATTGGGATTGGGTCAGTTTCCGTCTCTCTCTTCTTTTCCTGAAAACCATAGGAGGGTGCTTGAAAATATCATGCTGAGAACTGGATCTGGAACTGGGAACTTGTATAAAAAGAAATCGAAAGTAGAGTACTGGTCAGAGGATGAACTTGATTTTCTCTGGATTGGTGTTCGTAGACATGGTCGAGGTAGTTGGGATGCAATGCTTAGAGATCCCAGGCTAAAATTTTCTAAGTATAAAACTTCAGAAGATTTGGCAGCTAGGTGGGAGGAGGAACAACTCAAATTTTTGGATTGTTCAGTATTTCCAGTTCCAAAATTCCCCAAGATAACAAAAACAACCAAACCTTCTTCCTTGTTTCCAAGCATTCCTGTTGGAATGATGACTCGGGCATTGCAGGGTAGTAGGTTTGTTGCACCCTCAAAATTTCAAGCGCACCTGACTGATATGAAATTGGGTTTCAGTGATCAGCTTGGTTTGCAAGATGATAATTTTCCTCCTATTCCAACATGGAATCCTGACATATCTCGTGCAAATTTTTCTGCAGATTCAGTTGCTGGGCCCTCTGATAGGCCAGGGCCGGCTGTGAATTTACCTAGTGATAAACCTTTTTTTCTCAACTCTTTTGGTGCCAGCAACTTGGCTTCAAGTTTGAATTGTCCTAATAGCTTTGATTTACAGAGGGAGGAGGATGACTATGGGACAATGAAGGATGGGAAATTGCCTAGTGTTGATAAATCGCTATATATTTTACGTGATTTACAAATTAATGGTGGAAGTGGTGAATCTGCTGGCTCTGGGTTTCTCCCTGATCCTAATAAAAGGCTGAATCTTTCCTCTTCGAAGGGAAAAGTAGTAGTTGGAAACAGTTCTTCCAAGAACAAGTTACCTCACTGGCTTCGTGAAGCAGTTAGTGTTCCTGCCAAACCTCCAGATCCTGATCTACCACCTACTGTCTCTGCAATAGCTGAGTCAGTTCGTGTACTGTATGGAGAAGATAAGTCAACCATTCCTCCATTTGTTGTACCTGGCCCCCCTCCTCCTCAACCAAAGGATCCAAGACACGGTCTAAAGAAGAAAAAGAAAAGAAAGTCACACATGTTTAGGCAGGTCCTACCGGACACAGCTGGAAGTAGTAGGCTCTCTCCGGCATGCTCAATTCCATGGGCACCACCATTTCATTTGCTTCCACAATCAATAACTGGAACTGCAGGGCTTCCTTTGATTGAATCTGATTTCAGCAGGCCTCCTCTTAATTTAAGCATGATGAATCCACCGTCTTCATCAGCATATATAATTCCACCAAAGCAATCAAGTATGGGATTATCCCCCTCCCCTGAAGTGCTTCAGCTGGTAGCATCTTGTGTTGCTCCAGGGCCACACTTGTCACTAACTTCTGGCATGACAAATTCTAGCTTACCTGATGGCAAGCATCCATTGTCTAAGCCTGTTAGTGAAGTTGGATATCCAGATTCACAAGGTGTGCCTGACAAAGGGAAGGCTAAACTGAGCCCGCCCGTTGATGTCCAGGATCAATCTCCAGAGGAGAGACAAGATGAGCCTGATTGTTGTGGGGATTCCAGCAAGACTCAGTCTGATCTTCTTCGGCCTGAACAACCTAATGTAGAGGAAATGTCATCAGAAGGCACTGTGTCAGATCATCCTGTGAGTGACCATGATGCTGATATACCGGAGTAAACCGTGAAACAATTATTCTTTGAAGTGTTCGAATTTTTGTAGGCTGAAGCGGTGAGAGTGATTAACTAGCGTATATAGGGATCATTTAGGACATCTCTAATGTAAAGTTTCTGTAAGAGGAATGCAATATATATTGTTGCCTGCTTGCCACGGCATTGTTTGTGTCTCACCTTCAGTTTGAGAGCTTGCAGCTATTTGCGTCCACCAACAATGGAATTTTCATCTGATGATCTAACCAGGTGATTGCATTTGGAGGAAACTTTGTTTCTTGTTGCAGTAAGCTTCGGCCGCCTACATATATGTTATCTTCAAGCTATCTGAGTGGTGCCAAATTTTGTTTGTTTGTTTGTTTCATAATTGTAAAATTATCCTTCTGAATGTGAAGTCCTTCTAGTTTATATTTGTGGCATTAAAATAACGTCTGGTGTAGCATGGATGGTGGGTATTTCGTTTTGGTTTGTTACTGCATCGGACAACTTAATGTAGAAAATTTAATATTAGAGTTTTTGAAAAGATCATTCTTTTTCATTTTTTTTTTTGTTCTTTCTTGGTTACACTCTCGATTCCAAGATTTCGTCTCGACTAATTCAGACCAATTTGCGTCACACAGCTGGATTTGGTGGGTGAGTCTTCCAACATGAATTTTATGCATACATAAAGACTGAACTAAAATGATGTATTTTGCATCAGACTAGACTTAGATATACATGGTTAATCTTTGATTTTGTGACCAAGTAAAGATCAATATATTGAACTATTTCTTATTTTTATTACTTTAATCATTTGAAATTGTTTAAGGGAAAAGGATTAATTATAATATATTTTACATAATTTTCCCACCAAATCCAAAAGAGAGAAAAAAAAGGATGTATTGTAATTTGTAAAGCCATAGTAATACTCTTTCACATGTCTGTGTCTTCCCCTGCATAAATTACTCGGTCGTTAATGATTAAAACTTCAACTGATTTGCATTCAAAATGCACATACAATCCATTGTTTTGAACTGATCTCTCATTTACGAGTCACAGTCTATTAAAGTTTTTAAAAAAATCATATATATAGGGATACAATAATTTATGTTAGGATGATAAATTAAGATATTATATTAGAAATTTGGAGATACGAAACTATAAAAATATTAAGGGATATGAAATTAAATAATTAATATAAAAATATGTAAAATATAAGAGAATTTAAAACTTTGAAGGGGTAAAACCAAACCTAGCACCCCTTATCCATCCGTGATCATATATACATAATGAAATTAGACATATATATTACCGAGTGATTTATTAATAAAATATTGAATCCTTTACTCTAATGACCGAAATACATTATATTAATTACCAAGCATAAAAAAATATTAATTTATGAATATATGTAGTTTCATGGAAGGTGTACACGTCCAGTTCTAAAACTTGTGCTTTAAGTCGTTTCGACCATATCTAAACAAAAGCAAAATTATAGACTGCTGAAAAATTTATCTTTACATTGCAATGATTACGATAATTCTTAAGCACTTATTGACTAAATCTCTCATTAATGCTAAAAGTAATTTAATACAAAACGTGAATGAATACATAGTAAGATGATAAAGGCATTGATGGTGAAGCTAAAGCTAAAGCCAAACTCAAAACCTCATGCTAGAAAAAACACATCATCCATTACAAACCCTTGTGGAAACAAATCATCATGATCAGTCGACGTAATACTGTCAAAAGAAATCTCGCCTTCTTGTTCTTGTTCTTCATTTGACAGTTGCTGCTGGTGCTGGTAATGTTGTTCATGCTTGGTGTCAACAAAAGGCTGTGATAGTATTGGAGGGTGATCCGAAGTGGGGCTGTGATTATAGTGGTGATCGTTCTTAGCATTTGTAAGTGCGAAATTTATATTGACAGGGCTTCTTGTGATATTGTTGACGAATGAAATGGAGCTGCTACGACGGCGGCAGCCGGTGAATTGTTGCACCAATGATATGAAGTTTTTGGCATCGGTATTGAAGAGGGTGATGGGTGTTGTTTTTGAAGCTCTGGACCGTCTCCGAATAGGCTTTGATACACAGCCCTTGGGGGCCAAGTGATGGTCACCGGCGGCTACAAATGAAGTGTTGGGGGCGGTGACGATAACCGCAGCCACCTATGAGAATGCGAAAGAAGTATCAACGGTTTGTTGATAGAGTTGCATCCAGTCAGATGAAGAGGCAGACAGGATTTCGCACATGGTTCCAAAGTGTCCCATTGATAGTTGGTGGTTGCAATTTGAAGTTAAGTTGCATTGAGTTATATAGTAATGAATAAAGAGTGAGTTGGTGAGCAATCAATACGAGGATCTAATAAATTAGATTGTGAGAATCACTCTTATCACTGTAGTATTCTATCCGAATTAGTCGGTCATTAGATATATTATAAAAAATATAGGGATGGTCAAAGCAAGACATGCATTCAATTTTATTGCCAAAGGATGTTTGATTATTTCCAGGAAGCATCAGCTGTTTATGTCAATGAGATCATCATTCTCTCACCTCGTCTTTTGGTCAGAAAATTGGTATGAAAATAAGAAATCAACATCAATTTACTGTTCGCTTCATACACAAGGCCGTACATAAAATTTGAAGTTAAAAAGTGAACTATGAAAAAGTATAATATTAACTAAAAATATAAAGAATTTATAAAATTTTAAGAGGAAAAACATAATATTAACTAAAAATATTATAAAATATATGAACATTTAAATTTTTTTGAGATGATTGTTCCCTCTCGTTCCTCTAAGTCTATATTCATATACAATTTTTATAACTTTTCTTGTTATTTGTGGTTCCTATTCATGGTACGAGGAAAAGACTGATTCAGAATATCATATATTTTAAATTATTTGTTTTAACATTTATAATTTAGAGTTTAGATCGATCCAAACTCATCGAATCCGTATTTTGTTTCAAGTCATCAAAATGAAGTCGTGAGTTTGAACAAAAACAGTGTTTGTGGTCCTTATGACAAGAAGACTGATTCAAAATGTCATTGTCTCAAGTCATCGCTACTTGCTTTAGTTTTTTGAGTTTAGGCATTGTTTTGCATGATAACCTTCTTTCCAAGAGAAACAATTTGAGAAATTTTGGTGTAGTTTTTTAGTGCGACAGTTTAATTTAAGATTAATTTAAGACGGTTTCAACCATTAACCTTTCAATGTAAAATGTTATGCAAATTTATAATATTTTTTGTTACAATTGAAAAGTAACATTACAGGAGGTTTGAGCTTATAACCGAAAATATTAAGAAGAAATATGGACGTTCTTATTAAACATAAAGAAATATATATTATCCAAGTCAAATTGGTCCATGATCTAATCTGCATTAGCTCTACTGCTAGAGTTAAACAAGTCATCAGGGTCAACAATGCCAAACGACTGTTGCTGCTGCTGAGATGTGTTCTCTTGATGACTTTGCTGATAATAATAGGAGTTTCCATCGGCTGACATTGCGGAAGTCGCAGTACCACTTCGATTATGTCGAGTCCGGGAGAGATTCAAGTCAATGGGGCCTGATCTTCTGTTGGTTGAAAGGGGAGTTGTAGGACATCCTGTAAATCGTTGCACCAAGGTTCGAAAATTGCTGGTGTTAGCATTGAGAAGGGTGGTGGGCTTTTTCTTGGAAACTCTAGGCCGGCTATATAGCGGACGGCATCACTACCGCTATATAGTGAGCGCTATTACGTTCGCGGACGACTTTTAAGTCCCTGATACTCCTGACCTGCATGCACTGGCTTGAGCCCATTGCACAGGAGCTTCCTGGAAACTTCGTGTGTTAATATTATCAAACGGGTCACCATCCTACCACATGCGTGTAGGCTAAATTTTGGACATTTTGCCTTTGGCGAGTCTTTGTTTCTTGGTCAACTTATTGATTGAAAACAACTAATGAATTTAAATGTGGGTTTCCTTGTTGAAAATAGGATGGGCATGAGTTGGGTTCAGTCGATTTTTTGGTCAATTCGATCTAATCTGAAAATTATATATTCTTCACTTAGTCCGAATTTGATCCGAAAAATATACATCTTTTCCTCGACTCGAATTTAACCCATTTTTTTTTAGATAAAACTCAAATCCGACTCAATCCGAAATAATATATTTATAAAAAAATTACTTTTATTCGATAAAAAAATAAAGATTTAATTGAAAAAAATATATAGAGTGGTATTATTGTACTTATCCTTAAATATATAAAGTAAAATTACATTTTTTCGGATTTGATCGGGTCAGATATTTTTTATTCTAAATCTGAACACGATCTAACCTGAACTTGAGATTCTTTAAAAAAGAAATCCGATTCAATAAAATTGGATCAAATCGATACCTGTCGGGTTCGAAATCCTGTGCCCGTCCTAGTTGAAATTCTTTAATAAATCTCGGCTGTTTTACCCGTTTTTCTTCTGCATTAAGGTACGCATATACATCATGACATGACGATACATATGTTATCGGTCTAAATTGGATTGGATTACCAATGGATGAGTTTTGCCCAAGCAACATGCAATTAAAATTCTAGCTTTTGAAAAGTCGCCATAGCCTACTTGCTAGGTGCATATATGACAAGCTTTTATGTTCATATTTGGCATAATCTCGTTCAATCCCTAGCTTCTACTCCCTTTTCCTCTAGGTTCATAAAAGATTAAATTGAAATTTAGGATTAAATTGATATAATTGCAAGTTTTAGAAACTAGAGTGAAAATAAATAGAATTTGGATGTCATAAACTAGAGAAATGTAAAGTTTAGTTCCAAATTTGAAAATTCTAAGGAGGGACCCACGGTTGTTGTCCAGGTCAGTTTACAAAAAATTTATTCCAACGATGCCAACGACCATCCGAAATCATTCATCCTGAACCCGACCCTACATAAGAAATGTAACCGTTGCAAGGTGCAATAACATGTTTTACTACACAATTTTAAATAAGTGATAAGTAGTTTAATATCAATTAAGTAGGTCTTGAGTTTGAAATCTTGTATATGAAGCAAAATCCCTACTCATTCACCAAAATTAAGTGTGCGACACAGATTAATCTGAACTAAAAGGAACGCAACAAAAAAACCACTGTTGGGGTAAAGAAGAGAGAAAACAACACATAAAGGACCATATATCATACAAGTACATTTACATTTAGTGGGGTTGCTCCCTCAATTCCGCATGAATAAAAAGGAGAGGTAGGAAAGAAAGTCCACAAAGCTGGGAAACTTGGCTCAGATATTCTTTCTACTCGACAGTAATTTCTAGTATAGTGGTAAGTCTGGGTTTTTTATATCTCCGCAAAAGTAAAGACGAGCACACCACACTAACAGAAGAAAGAGCCATACAGGCACCAGCTGCCCACGGTGGCAACTTAATCCCCAATGAAGGATAGAGTACCCCGGCAGCGATTGGAATTGCAATCACATTGTACGCCATTGCAAAAACATAGTTCCACCTTATACGGCTAAATGTTTTCCTGGAGATATCGATGGCTGTGATCACATCTTCCAAGTTATTTCTCATTAAAACATAGTCCGCGGCTTCTATGGCAATATCAGTCCCCGCCCCAATTGCCATACCAACATCTGCAGCTGCTAGAGCAGGAGAATCATTGATCCCGTCACCCACCATAGCCACAATGCTTCCATCTTTCTGGAATGATCGTACCGCATCGGCTTTTCCAGCTGGCATTACCTCTGCTCTAAAGTCATGAATGCCCACCTGTCCAAATAAAAATACAATTTGTTCAATCTACAGTCCGCACAGACTCAAGGCATGTTACCTTATTATTGTTATGAGCAGATTAGATGAGTTTTCAACTTGCATCGAACCAGTAAATTCCAATACAGCTGACACAACCGATGCAATATCGATCGTTGTATATGAGTAAGCAGTATTTCAACAAAATCCCAGAAAAAACTAATGCAATGCATATGTATGTATGTAGTATACGAACCTCCCTAGCAACAGCCTGAGCTGTCCTCCAATTATCCCCTGTAACCATGACAGGTATGACACCCATTTTCCCTAAGCCTTCTATGACCACAGCAGCTTCTCTCTTCAATGGATCTGCTACACCCAAAACTCCAATAACATTATCATCATAGGCTACAAGTACGCCTGTCCTGGCACTCTCTTCCAAATCAACAACAAATGTTTCTACATGCGTAGGAATGCTAATTCCACTTTCTGTAAGCAGCTTCCGGTTACCAACCTATTCATAAATACCATGTTTGATAAGAGTAATAAAGACAATTTCTTAAACCTCATAATTTATAAACAGCCATGACCGAGCACTCACAAGTATTTGCTTTTCTTTAATGAAACATTGAATTCCTCTTCCTGGCACAGCAGAGAACTCAGCAACATCAAGAAGCCATGCAAAAGCAGGGGATCCTTTGCTGCTGTTTTGGGCATCTTCTGTCAGCGAATTTTCATCAAAGAAATGGAAGTGGCGCACATAGTCAACTATTGCTTTGCCCAATGGGTGTTCGCTGCTAGCCTAAATAATGAGAAGAAGAGGGGAAATTCAATGACTGTAGAAATGCATTTAAAAAGGAGGCATGACTACTCTGTCCTTCAATGTAAGTCTGCTAATAGATTTGCTCTTTTTATTGTTTAAATTCCCTTTGTAGGACATGAGACCAGAAATGGCATGATAATACACACACACGGGGAGAAAACTTATTTCGAATCTAGTCAGACTGTTAGAGATTACCTCTGCAGAAGCCACCAACATAAGGAATTCTCCACGATCTATCTCAGAGAAAACTTTTGCAGTTGTGACCTTAGCTTTGCCCTGAGTTAAAGTTCCAGTCTTGTCAAATATAACATACTTAACCTTCTGAGCTCTTTCCAGCGCATCTCCTCCCTTTATCAACACACCATTATTAGCTCCAACTCCTGTAGCAACCATGACAGCGGTTGGAGTAGCCAAGCCAAGAGCACAAGGACATGCAATAACCACCACGGATATTGAAAACATAAGGGCGAAAACAAAGTAATTCCCATTTTCAGGAAGCCACTGCTTTGGGTAGGCTCCAGAAACTCCACCAACATACCTGCAATAAATCAATAAAAGTACCCAATATTAGATGGTCACATATTTTATATCACAAAAAGGAAAATATAACAAAAAAAGCCGTTCAGATCTTACCATCCCAACCATGTGATCAAGGACAAAGTAACAATGGTAGGAACAAAGACACTTGCTACCTGCAAGCCACAAAAACCTTGTATTAAGGACTAAACACAACGTCCAAGCAAGATAACAAAATTGCACATAAACAAACAGTTTCTTCCAGTAATGACTTCATAGCTGCTACAACATTGAACATAAATGTTTAATATGAAAATATAGTAAAAAAATAAGTGTCCAAGGGTGTTCATTTAATAAGGGAACCTCCAGTATTTTTGCATTGAACTTTGTCGCAGCCATTCCAAACTTAAACATAAACCATTTGATATTTTTCAATAGAAACTACTTAATTTATATTTTATAGGCTCTAATCATCATTTGAAATTAATGTTACCAAAAAGAAGAAACAAGTAGTTTCCTGCAGCTACTTCTACCAGTTTCTCCTGCAACAAAAATTTTCCCACTTCTCTTCCACCATTTCCTCACACTCCTAAAATGTTAATTCTTTCAATTTCATATTCTAACAAAAAAATAATTACTTTAGGGATAGATTTATCATATTTTCTTTATCCATGTAAACAGATGACATTAGGATAGTATACTGATAATATACAATAGATTTAGTCATAAAAAAACCCATGAGCTGATTCAAATACTAACATTTAAACATTTCATGCATTTGGATGGCAATCAATATTACTATCTAACCAACCAAGACCCTAAGAAGAGTTTAAAATAATCATTTTCGAGCCAGGTAAACATGCATCGTCTTTTCTTCAGGACACCAAAAAATCAAGTTCCATAAGGAAAACTTACAAAATCAGCGAACTTCTGAATAGGAGCTTTGGACATCTGGGCAGTCTCAACCAAACTAATTATCTGGCTCAATACTGCTTCAGAACCAACTTTGGTGGCCTTAATGTGAAGAGCACCATGTAAATTAATCGTTCCTCCAATAACTGGTGAATCAACCTCTTTCAAGACAGGTACAGACTCGCCGGTTACCATGCTCTCATTTACATAACTTGAACCCCATACAACAATACCATCAGCGGGAAGCTTTGCACCGGGAAGAACTTTTAATGTATCACTAGGCTGAATTAACAAAGCATCAACTTCCCTTTCTCCAATAATATTTCCAACTGCAGAAAGAATAAATACAAGGTATCCATTCCTTCAATTTTCGCACTAAATTTGATCCAATTTAACACCATATAATACTATCAATTATCTAAATAAGAAAGAACTGATGGCATGAATAACAAAAGTAAAGTCAAGATACACTACAAACATTTACCAAAATGAAGCAAAGATTAAGAAACCATACCATTGTCTGTAACCACCAACAATGCAGTAGCTGGTGCAAGTTCTACTAGCTTCTTGATGGCATCAGATGTTTTCCCTTTCGCAAGGCATTCCAAATACTTTCCCAATAATACAAATGTTATCAGCATGGAACTTGTTTCAAAGTATGTTGGTGACCAAAACCCAGTTACTGCACCATAAAGAAGCACACCAACAGAATAGAAATAAGAAGCTGAAGTACCCAATGCAACCAAAACATCCATGTTAGTTGAACCATTTTGAAGAGCTCTGGCAGCTGCAATGTAGAAACGCTTCCCAATAACAAATTGAACAACACTAACTAGTGCCCATTTCAGCCAATCACCCATTAAGAAAGGTCCACATCTCCAGAGCAAGAAGGCATCCAACAAGGGTATATGTGGACAAACTACTCGAATTAGAAAGACAGGAATCTGGATCAGAACAGGCCAACAATTAGTTCAAAACAAATAAAAGGGAGGAGGAGCCAATTAACACTTTTCAATATGCAATGCATTACATAGAAAACTATCGGTGTTGTAAGATTCCAGAAAAATGGTACTGTTTGGAGGCCATAAGACAAAGTGTTCTTTTGCTTTCATGTAAATGGCTATATAGTTTCAAACACAGATTCTTATAATCTATCCCCTTTAGCTTCTCGAATGCCTATAATGCAGAGGAAAATATATGCTGCAGCATATCTCAAAACTAGACTACTAGTAAAGAAGAGATGTAAAAGAATACTCACACTGAGAAACAAACTGGAAGTAAAAAGCTGGAACATAATTGAGCTCTCTTTCACATCTTTAGTATTCATTCTTGCATATGGGTTCATAACATGCAGTTTGAACTTCCCTTTACTTCCTCCTTCAATTCCATCAACCAAGGATCTTGAACTGACAACTTCAGGATCAAAAAGAACTTCAAGTTCTCCAGTAGTTCTGTCAAAACGAAATTGTCGAACCCCTTTCAAGCTGCTAAGTATGCCTTCCAGAAGCTGTACATCTAGCTCATTAAATACACCAGAAACCCCAAGAATGATTTTATCCTGCTCACTACTCTGTACAAGTGAGGCTTCAAAACCAGCATCTTCAATTGCATTGACTATATCATCTTTACTAATTACAGTAGGATCATATTCAACTTCCCCTAATGAAGTGGCTAAGGAAACAACAGCCCTACTAACACCAGGAAGATCTCTCAAAATGCCTTCAACAGAGTTTACACAGGCTGCGCAGGTCATACCTCCTATTGTAAACTGCCCCACAAGCATTCCACGTGGCTTTTTTCCAACATTGCTGGGTTCAGGTAGAATCTCAGCCTCAAATCCTGCATCTTCAATGGCATTCTTTATGTCTTCATCCTGAATTTCAAGGAAGTATTAGAGATGATTTGGTTCACAAAAGCTCCATTTTCGAAGTACTTGCATTTATTTAACTCAAGCTCATGAACTGAACCCAAGATAAGTAGGAGTTTCAAGTACCAGACATAAAGATTACAATAGAAATCCAGGCACCACACCCAAGAAGGAAAAAGTGCTGACCCCCCCCCCCCCAAAAAAAAAGGTGAAACAATAGCACAAATCTTCTCCACATATTCAAAGTAAAAAAAGAAAAGATAAAAAAGCTTATGTCTTCTAACTGAGCAGATCATATATACTATAATATTATAGCCTGACGCAAAACTATTTCCCCATGAAAAAAATTAAAGAGAGAACAATCAATTAAATAGAAAGAGATATATATAAAGCGAACCTAACAGAGACACCATCAGTTGAAGCAAGAAGAGTAATGCTAAATAAATTTAATCTAGACCCACTAGTACTTTAGAGAAAAGGTAATATGATTACAACACTGGATGAAAAGAAAATACCACGGATGCAGCAAAGCATGTGATATGCTGTATGTTTGTTTGAGAGTGAAAGATAAAACACCAACGTTCATTAGAAGGTCTTTTTCGGTCCCAGAAAATCGAGAAACTAATAATTTACACGCTGCAAATGGATGTAGCGATCATGATGAAACACATAAAGTCAGAAACATCTATCATTTTCTCAAAGAATTTTCTACAGTTACAGATAAAACACATTAAAATCAGACTTCAAATGCAAAACGTGTACAGACAAATAATCAACATAACTAATGAAAATTAAAACTCCATAAGCTCCAAGCCAAAGACCAAACAACACTATACTTAACCGAAAGTGTGGAAATAAGATTACGGTTTACGCATTAAAATCAAAAGATGCACTTAAATGAAGAGAGTAACTAATCGACTTCACCTGACATTAATTAAGCTAATTTTCACTAACTAAACGAACCCAGGACTATAATCGAAAGTCAACCGTGAAATAAAATAAATGAAACCAAATCTATCTAATTAAGCAAACCCAACAAACTTAATTAAAAGGAAAGGTAAGGTAAGGTAAGGTCAGGGCAGTAACCTTAACCAAATTCGGATCAAAAACAACATCAGCACGGTTCTGCAACAAAGCCACGGATGCTCGGAAAACCCCATTGATGCTCTTCAAAGCACCCTCCACGGAATTGGAGCAGGCGGAACACGTCATCCCCGTAATAGTGACCTGAATTCTCCGCATATTAGCTTCCTCGATACTTACCGACTTAAAATCTCTTGCGTCAAACGAATCCAAAAGTCGCGTACCTTCATCTACGTCGACGGGATCGTCAGCGCGTACCGGCGAGGAATAAGAGGATCTCCTGCCGCCGGCAGCCTGCGATGTCAATTGCAGGTCCGGAGGGCTCGGCGACATTAGGGAAGGGAAGAAAGAAAAATGAAGAGAGATGAGAATTGAACAAAGAGAGATGAAATCAGAGGGAAAGAAAAGGAAAATTGTAAGACAAAAAAAAAAAAAAGATTTATGAGAGATTTCCGAGGTAAATGGTGGAAACAGCAAATTTTCAACTACAAAGTTTGCTTGGCTTTGGCTTGCTACCAAATTGCCCCCTGCCCTTTATGTGGATTTACCGTTAGACCGCTTAATGAACTACACGAAACGACACAACGTAACACAACACAACACAACACAAAACAACACAATCGCCCTTTGTATTTCTTCCTAACTAATCAAATTAAACAAATATTCATACTTTATATTTAGGATAAAGTAGACAAATGGTTCCTCGACTATAGAATACTACTTTGTTGAGTCCTCTAACTATTAAAAGTTATAAAATAGTCCTATGACTATAGGAAGTTGATTTGTTGAGTCCCTCGACTATTAAAAGTTACAAAATGGTCACTTGACTATTTATTATGTTTCAAACTCATCATTTTCCCATAAAAAATTAACGACCGTCTAAGTTGGACGTTAACATGCTGACTGAAATATAATAGTGGTTTCAGATTATGATATCATATTTTATCATATCTCAGTTAGCATGTTAACGTCCAGCTAAGATTACTGTTAATTTTTTAACAAAAAAGGATGAGTTTGGAACATAGTGAATAGTTTGATGATCATTTTGTAACTTTTAATAGTTAAGGGACTCAACAAAGCAATTCACTATAGTCAGGGGACCATTTTGTAATTTTAATAGTTGGGGTCTTAACAAAGCAGTATCCTATAGTCGACAAACCATTTTGTAACTTTTAATAGTTGGAGGACTCAACAAAATAATATCTTATAGTTAAAGGACCATATGTGTACTTCATCCTTATATTTATTAAGAGTGTATTCGATTTTTTTTAATAAAAGATGAATTGAAGTGTATTATAAAAGTGAAATTGAAGTCGAATGACATAAAATTAAAAATTTACAGTTTGCTTCAGTTTTATAACTCTTACATGTTTATCAATTTTCAAATTCAACATCAAAAAAAATAAACTTCAACCTTAAATCCAGTACAAACACACAAGGTTAAAGTCAAAAAAAAAATTATTAGTTTTAAGAGTTTATATATTTAAGTTTTTCTTATAACAAAATCAAAATGAATTTGATTTTGATCATTTGTTTAATTCGATCTGATTTGAAACAGACATGTTTTTTAGAAAAATTGAAATTGAATCAAATGAAATTATATATTTAAAATCGAAATGAAATTAAGTCACAAAATAAAAAAACTGAACTAAATTGATATTTTGAAAATTTCAATTTATTTTAATCAACCCTAACATTTACTATTTTCCCTTTTGTTTTCAGACAATAACATCTCAATTCAAAATCCTTGTCCTCTTCTAACCTTGAACTCATTTCATTATGTACAAATGTAATACTTTTTTAAAGAAAAATTATTAGTAGTTTTTTTAGGATTAAATTTGATAAAATGGATGTATAATGTAATATTTGTGGACAGAGCTTATAACTCAATTATTCAATTTTTGATCCATATCCACCTTATTCATAATTTTAGTTTTAATACAGATGGTAAAATAATGATGTTTAATAACAGTATTTGGAATTGACTAAGTCAACTTTCTATTGCTATTAGTTGGTTGATATAATTAAGAGTAAATTACAAATTTGGTAACTGAACTTTACTTTCTCTCATATTTCACTCATTGAACTTTAGCTCTTTTCAATTTTCTCACTAAACTTAATTCATTGGGGGTTTTTTGGTCACTCGACCATTTTCTCACTAACGACGTTGTAAATGGGCTATTATATAGATGCAAAGCGACGTCGTTTTGGTGAAAATTTTATTTTTTTTTAAAACGGCGGATTGACAAAAAAACTCAATGTATTAAGTTTAGTAAAGAAATTGAAAACTTTTAAAGTTTAATAAACAAAATAGGAGAGAGATTAAAGTTCAGTGATGAAATTGATACTTTACCCTATAATTAAACACCTGACCAACCTCCTTTTACAAAATCTAGGAATATAGAATACGAGGGACAGTCTTTTTTTTAATATAATGCTTTTTGAACATAAAATATTGGTTGTATTTTAGTCAATTATCATATATGAGGAGGCTATTAAAGTTTTTAGAAGAATTTTGTCGATGATCAAAGTCTTCGAAGAGTTTTATCCTCTAATTATTTATAATCTTTTGATATGATCTACGGTAGATTTACATAATTTGTTGGAATCCAATCTATTGTAAGTAATATCTTTACACTCTGTCATCCTACAAGTAATCATCATGATCATAGGCCTGACATCATCACAACATCACTATGGGTAATTATATATACTCATCATGCAAGATTGAGGGATTAGAATTCTCTTTCTTAATCAAACATCACTCGTCATTTTCAGATAACCATTCTTTTTAAAACTATCAGTTATGACTCTCCACTCAAATTAAAAGGGATGAATCATATAGTCGCCAAAATCCATATTTTATCATAAATAATTGATGCTATGAGTGTGTAATACTTTATGAACAAAAGAATAAGTC
This sequence comes from Hibiscus syriacus, assembly GCF_006381635.1. Lineage (NCBI taxonomy): Eukaryota > Viridiplantae > Streptophyta > Magnoliopsida > Malvales > Malvaceae > Hibiscus > Hibiscus syriacus. The sequence continues at coordinate 2,009,110 of NW_024062692.1, read as the reverse complement.
AAAATGACCCCCCCCCCAAAAAAAACGAAGCAAGCAACCCAACTTTTCATCATCTTCCCGAAATTCCCATGACGTGCTCAGTTTTTCTAGCCAAAAACAACAGGACTAGATATGGCCCCGTATACTAACAAAGCGTCTTGCGATTTTAAAACTTGTAAAATGAGTTGTAGAGTTTGTATACGACCCAACGTACTGTAGAGTTGCCCCATTATTTCACTTTCATCCTCTTGAGTGGAAATTATCTTTTGATCTTTGAGAGAAATTTTCTTGTTAGAAATATTTTTTTCTTTCCTTTTTAATTTTGTAAAATATAAAAAAATTGAATGTGAAAATTTTGGAAAAGCAAAATAATGTCTCTTATTTTAGACTTACAATTGAATCAAGATATCAATTTACTGAATATCAAAATAAACAATTCACTTTTTTAATTTTTAAAAGATTATAACATTTTGAAAAGTGTCATGATTGATGAGTTAATTTAGGAAGATAATGCGATTTGGATTGACTTCACCTTAGGGTTTTAAAGGTTTCACGATCATAGACAATATTTGTACTAATTTCAAAGTATCAATACCCCTTACTTAGTAGCCGTATCGAAGCCATACAAATAATATTGATATTATATAAATAGTATCGATACTGACTACACAAAATGGTTAAGACATCATCTCGAATAAAATGATGTCTAATTTTACAGAATTTTTAGTAAAACAAATGACATTAGTATTGTCACACTTAATCAGAATGATACCAACATCAATTTCATGATTCATAAATTGTTTCATATATAAAATTTGTGCACAAAAACTATCAATCGAAATATATTTTATCTCGGTCAGAGCCGACTAATAGGGTAACACTCTAAGCGATTGCTCCGTCCTATTTTTTTATAGGGTTCATAATTTTTTTTCCAATCATACTCTTTACCTTTATAATTGAAGTCTTTAATTTTTGGATTATTACACTTTTAAGTGCCTAAACTATACATCAAATTGACTTTTGGTGTCTAGGGAATTTTTTTCCTACAAATAGATGTTGTCTAACATTTCCAATATTATTCTTTAGGTGTATGGATTGTAACAACCATTAATTTGACCGTTATCTACCATGTGTCAAGCATATAAAATTTTTAAAAAATTAATATTATAATTATAAAAACCCAAATTTGTTTTTCATCATCAATCAACACTGTTGGCCCGTGGTCGTCACTGTTGACACCATTAGAATCGTCTCACTGCTGCGACCAAACCTAGTCCCTCACCCATCGTGAAACTATGCCGATCATCATGAAAAATACCGCAAATGGTTGTTGGATTTCTAAGTTTTCCCTCATTTTTTAGCAATTTCGACGGCTACATGATTGTCACCATTGATTTCCTCGCATTGCTTCAAACAAAACCCAGCCAATGGTGACCTTTCGTTATCATTGGGAGGAGATGGACGATGCAGGGTTTATTATTTTTAAACTTTTACCTTTTTTTAAAATAATATTTTTATTATTAAAAAATAAAAAATATAGCGATATACACCTAAAAATGTAATGGAGAAAACGTTAGGAACTTTATTTTTAATGGAAAATTCTTTAAGCACCAAAAGTCAATTTGAGATATAGTTTAGACATTTAAAAGTGTATTAAACTTTAATTTTTTTTTTCAATCTTATTTTTTTTACCTTCATAACTTAGGCCTTTAATTTTTGTAATCCCACTTTTCACCTTTATAGTTGAGGCCCTAAAATTTTTCAATAATACTTTTTACCTTTATAATTAAGGTCCCTAATTTTTTCAATCTCACCTTTTACCATTATAATTGAGTCCCATATTTTTTTAATCTCACTTAGTAACTTTCTATCTTTATAATTAAGGCTCTTAATTTTTTTAATCTAACTTTTTATCTTTATAATTGATGCCCTGATTTTTTAAATTTCACTTTTTACCTTTATAATTGAGGTCTCTAATTTTTTTTTCAATCTCACTTTTTACCTTATAATTAAGGCCCCTAATTTTTTTAATTCCATAAAGTTCTCACTTTCCCATCCATTTCTCCATCCGTCTCATTAATTCATTTAATTTCGAATTAAATCTAACAATATTTTTCTCTTTTTTGCATTCTTCGATTTATCAAATATTCTTTAACTTTTAGTCTTCTTCAATTTTAATCTGACGGTAAAATAATACACTATTCTTTATTTTTATTCATTATTTAAAATCAAGAATCATATCATACCTAAATTCATTTTTTTTATTTATTCTCTTAATTGTGTTTAAGGTGTTTTCTTAACAAATTAATGAAAATAATGTTTGACAAAATTTAATTAATTTTCTAGGATTTATTATTATAATATTAAATTAATTGTTCAAAGTAATAGAATATACTTCCGTTTTATAAGAGCTTATTTCTGAGTTTCGCTCAGGGTTCCAAACATATTCGAGACGACTCTGACCTCGGTGATTGATTATGCAACACTATTTTGTTTCTTTGAAAAACTTGAAATCAACACATTATTAATGAATTCATATGTACCAGATGTGTTTTTCCTATCTAATTTGTAACTTTCAAAATCTGCATCCTAGAATGTGTCCAACCTAAAGATAAAGTCTCTAAGATATCGAAATCCTAAACTATGACTGTATCTATGATATCTAATGACCCTCTTAATGACTTGTAAATATGATATTTAATCTCTAGTGATAAGATAAAGTAAAGATCCAATTATAAACCTATATAACCTAAAATCTACACATTTATATTCATTATATTTGTGTAAATGTTAATTGGTGTGGTTTGAGATTTCACATCTCCCAGCCTAATTATTTTGAATATATCATTGATGTATTTGACTTGATTGATGAATATATAATTTCTCTTTTGCTTGATTTGAAGTCTAAAAAAAAGAAAATAAAAAGAGAGAAAACTCCTCCATCATGCTTATCTAAAATTTATCTTACATAAACTTAACAAATTATTGACAAAAAGAATCATTAATAACACTTAAAGTAATATCATCAACATAAATTTGTACTATCAACATATATGTCTTTTCTTTTAATAAAAAGAATGATAAAAGACTCGAGCTGGTAAGAGTAAAGATTAAAAAAAATTAAATTTACCTTTTTAATATTTTAATAACTTTTCTAAATATTCTTTTTGAAATATGTTTGAACTTTTTATTGGTTTTAATACATTTTCAAATTGTATATTTTAATAATTCAAAATCATCATTATTATTAATTACTTACATGGTTTTTAGTTAGTTTTAATTTATTCATTTTTTTAAAAAATAAATCCTTTAATTTTTTGAATCATATAAACCCTTAAAATTTTCAAGAAAAAATAATCAATCAAGCCCCTCTTTCACATCATCATTTCATGTTTCGATATACTTTGCATACACATTACTCAAATCTGAAACTTTTAAAGAAAACAACATTTCTTTTTACAACTATGGTCAAGTTGAAAATATTTTGATGTTTCGATATAACAAATAAAGTGTAAATGAATTTTAATATTTTATATTTGATTTGAAAAATAATATTCGATTAAAATAATCAAATATAAAAAATATTACTCCAAGTTTTCAAATGACAATTTTAATCCTTACTTAAGTATAAAATTGTGTTTCAATCTTAAAATATTTTTGAAACAATTTTTACAAAGTATTTCGAACCATAATCGAGCCAAAAATAAGTTTTATAAAGGGAGGTACCGATACACTCCTATATGTACCGATACACCCAAATTTCGAATGAAATAAAGGTACCGATACATAGCTGATGTACCGATACACTCCAGGCTCCGAGAAACATCGAATGTAATTAGTGTACCAATACCCCTAGGGTGTACCGATACACTTGGTCAAATAACAGTCGAAATATTTAAATTTTACACTGAGTGTACCGATACCCTTTGAAGGTGTACCAATACACCTACGCTCCCAACAGATTTTTTACATGGAAAACATACAACAACGGCTCTATTGACTTCACCAATGATCCCCAACGTTAAGAATCAATCCAAGGTGTATTTAAACAAGTTCTGAAGCCATTGATCAATAATAATTAAGAAAGAAACAAAGAGAAAGCCTTAAACATCAAGTTTGCGCAATTCAAGCCCTATTTTCATTCAATATTCATTTTGCTTTCAAGAACACCATTTGTACTCAATTGTATTCATTATTGAGTGTTCTTTCTTTGTTCTAGAATTGTGCAAACATCTTGCCTTGAGAGGTTTTTCTGTAATTTGCGAAATTTGTAATTTTCTCTTTGGGAGAGAGTGTTCTCAAGAATTTGGGGTATAATTCTTGATGGAGTTGTAAGGATACTCTTTGTCGTCAAAAGAAAAACAAATTAGTGAATTTGTGGAAAATACTTATTGTGGATAGCTAAGGTAGTGGACGTAGACTTTGGTTGAGAAAGTTGAACCACTCTAAGTCGCTGTGCAAATATTTTCAATTTTCTGCAAAAGCTTCCACCAAAATTTTTATTGTCAATTCACCCCCTCTTGGTTATTTTGTCGATCGATTAACTCAACATGTCGTTTAATAGGTTCTTTTAAACTTAATAATTCATTTCATGCAAATTTTAATGCATTCATGTTTTTTCCCTTCTCGATTTCATGTTATGTTCTTGTTTCCATATAATTTTAAAATTTGTCTCATATCTCATATCTCCTATTTTATATTTTATGTAAGAGTTAATTGCAACATATATCCTCAAACTATGATCTTCATTTTAAATTGGTCCCTAAACTTTTGAATATTCCAATTTCATCCTCAAATTATGATACACATTATAAATTAGTCCTTAAACTTTTTAACATTCCAATTTCATCCTCAAACTATGACCCTTATTCTAAATTAACCCCCAAACTTTTAAATCATTCAATTTTATCCCTAAATTCATCCCCAAATTCATCTAAATATGTAATTAATTTTAACCATAGTTTAACCTAAAAGTTATTTTTTTCAAACATATAGTAATATAGCTTGGCCTTACGATTTTCTTAAAATGGAATGCAATTATATATACATATAATCTGCGATGAAATTGAAATGTTGAAAAAGTTTGAGGGCTAATTTAGAATGAAGGATATAGTTTGGGGATGAAAATAAAATGTTTAAAAGTTTGAGGACAAATTTAAAATGATAATCATAGTTTGTTGGGATTTTACGGAAGCTCTAATCGACAACCGAAGTGGTTCGCCAAGAGGGGTCGGGTCGGCTTTTGTGTTTAGGGAGTAAGGATATTGAAAGATAGAAAATTGCACAACGATTTACAGTGGTTCGACTTCTCAACCAAGTCTGCATCCACTACTTTAGCTCCTCACCAAGGATTTTCCAAAAAATTCACTAATTTGTTCTTTCTTTTTATAGGACAAAGAGATAACCTTTACAAACTCCCTAGTTTTTCACGGGTTAAACTAGAACCTTTCCCTAGCTTTTAGCAGGCTTAGCTAGAACCAAAACTCCTTTACAATGAAAGAAAATATAAACAAGAAAACCTCTCTAAGGTAGGTGTTTACAATAATTAAGCTTATAAGAACAAAAATATTTACAAGAGAAAGATGAAATAAGAATGAAAAACTCTTCTCTTGTGTTTTATTGCTTTGATAGTTGTTCTATTCTTTCTTCAAGTGTCATTAGCTTGTATTTATAGCTTGAAATGAGTTTGAAGTTGTATATAGCCGTTGGGGATGATTTGGAGCCGTTTGGGGATTATTTTTCTGCAAAACAATGCTGTCCAGAACAGGGGGTATCGGTACCCCTCTAAGGGGTATCGGTACTACCTTTGTTAAATTCAAATTAAAGTAGCCGTTACTAGCCGTTGGAGCCTTGTAGTATCGATACTGCCTAAGGGGTATCAGTACTGCATTGCACTATGGTATCGATACCCTTGCATGGTATCGGTACCCATTTTGCATTTTGTAATTTGAGCCTTCATGGGGTATCGGTACTACCATGTGGGGTATCAGTACTACTTTCACAGGGGTATTGATACTACACAATGCGTATTGGTACCCATTTGCATTTTTGCTCAAATCCGAATTTAATGGACTTTGAATTATTTTTGAAACCTTTTAAAAACTTTGAATAAATTCAATTCAAGTCTAAAAACATTTTCCCTTAAATTTGTTATATTGAAACATAGTTCTACAATCTCCCCCTTTTTGATGTAACAAAACATTTGAAAATCGATTTAGGCAAAACTCCCCTTAATAAAATGTTTAATGAAAAAAATACCAATTGTTTACAAAAGGATATCAATTGTTAAAAAGATACCAATTGTTGGAAAATATATGAAAATGTTAAGCTCCCCCTTATTCATTAAGAAATTGAATTTTTCAAACCATACATCTCCCCCTTTTTGTTATATAAAAAATAATTCAATCTTTGAAGTTTGAAGTTTGAAGTTCTAAAATAACATTGGAGAGTAAGTGATAAATTTGACATTTAAAATTTATTTGAAAAATCAAAATCTCCCCCTCAATAAATGCATTTCAAAAAAAATTTAGCTTTAAGAACTTGACACTTAAACAAAATTGAATTTCAACAAAGAATAACAAACATGTTAGTAGTACATGAAATTCAATGTATCCAAGTCTAAAATACTTTATGCAATATCAATTGTTGAAATTAAGTGCATATGCATAAAGCTTTTCAAAAATGTTATGCATTAAAAAAAATTGATATCAATTGTTAGAGAGATATCTTATACAATTTTAAGTACATGCATAAACATTTAAATTTAGGTAAAAAATTTAAAATTTTGATATCAATTGTTAGAGAGATATCATTTGCATAAAAACCAATTTTGACCAAAATTTTATTATGATGAACTAAAAATTCTGAAAAATCATTAAAACTTTAAAATGTTCATCATAAAACCTTTTTAACATACATGAGATTAAAAATATAATGCATAATCATTTTAAAAAAACTCATGCATGATTAAAATCAAATGAGTAACCAAATAACCAAGATTAAAAGCATTAAGCTTAGAGGTTACCCATTCCTTTTTTTCATGTGTAGCTAGAGCATCTTGAATATCATCACTTTCATCATCATTGCTCCCACACACCTACAAGAGACATTTAAGTGGATTTTGGTATCCAAATTGCTTTGGATCCTTGAACGTTAGTTTCAATGCGCTTCTTCCCTTAGGAACTCATACTTGTCTAATTTTAAAATGTTTTCCTTTCTTCAAAGGACAAGTATATTCATTATGACCATGATAATGTCAATGTGAGCATTTTGTCATTTTTAAACATAATTTGTTGTTTTTAGAAATTAATTCTTTTTATTTTGTTAAGCTTTCAAGCTTAAATTTTAAATCAAAATTTTCTTTTTCTAAATCATTTATTTTGATTTTTGAAAGCTCTAAATCATTTTTCAAAATTTCATTTTGATTTTCAAAATCAGCTTCTGCTTTCAAAATCGATTTATTTTCAATTTTGAGTTTTGAAATTAATTTTGTATATTTGGAATTCATGATCTCAAATCCCAAATACAACCTATTATAAGCATTTTGCAACTCATCAAAAGTAAATGAATTAAATTCATTTGAGTTAGAAGATACTCGAATTCTTCTTCGGTGGCCATGAGGCATAGGTTGACTACTTCATCTTCATCACTATAGGATGCAACAAATGTCTTCTTCTTGCTTGACCCCTTTTTCTTTAGAAGAGGACATTCATGATTGACATGCCCCTTTCTTTGACAATTGAAGCACAACAGGGGACTCTTCTTCTTGGTTGATTCATGTTTCACTACCATGGAAATCATGAATCTCTTAAGTTCCTTGAAGAGCTTGGTCATCTCATCTTATTGTTTATCATCATCTTCATACATCTCATCACTTGAATCTTGATAGCTTTCATTGGTGGATTTGAAGTCAATGTCTACCTCATTCTTCTTCTTGTTTTTCGTCTCTTCATTTTCTTCCTCTTTCTTCAACATCATCTCATGAGTGAGAAGAGAACTAATTAGTTTGTCGAGAGTGAGAGACTTTAGGTCTCTAGCTTTAATAATAGTCGTCTTCTTCGATTGCCACGACTTTGGAAGAGAGTAGATCATCTTCCTCACAAGCTTCTCATTAGGGATTACTTCCAAATCCCCTGAGACCGATGACAATCACAGAAAATATATCCGTCATAGCTTTGATGTCTTCATCGGGTTTCATCTTGAAATTCTCGTAGCTATAGTTGAGAAGAATTTTCTTTGTTTCCCTCACTTCGTCGATTCCTTCATGAGTGACTTGGAGCTTATCACAAATCTCTTTGGCAGTAGAACAAGAGGATATTCTTCTATATTCATCTGTGCCTAAAGCACAAAAGAGAATATGTATAGCCTTAGAATTAAGCTGGAACTTTTTCTTCTCTTCATTACTCTAATCGTCATATTCACCAGGTGGAGTGGAGTAACCCCTCATGATTGAGTTCCAAGCTCTTAGATCGTAGGCTCGAATAAAGAACATCATTTTATTCTTCCAATGAGCACAATTTGCTCCATTGAAGAAGGTTGGCTTGTTGACCGGCTGTAAATCCATAATATGTGAATCTTCAATATAATACGCACCGGAGGTTGAAGCCATTTCTTTGTCGGTTGCGTCAGGAATTGGTAGAGCGTCTTCTAAGATCGTCTCAAGGATGTTAAGCCTTCTAACGAGTCAAACTCTAATACCAATTGTTGGGATTTTGCGGAAGCTCGAATCGATAACCGAAGTGGTTCGCCAAGAGGGGTCGGGTCGGTTTTTGTGTTTAGAGAGTAAGGAGATTGAAAGATAGAAAATTGTACAGCGATTTATAGTGGTTCAACTTCTCAACCAAGTCTACATCCACTACCTTAGCTCATCACCAAGGATTTTCCAACAAATTTACTAATTTATTATTTCTTTTTACAGGACAAAGAGATAACATTTACAAACTCCCTAGTTTTTCACGGGTTAAACTAAAACATTTCCCTAGCTTTTAGCAGGCTTAGCTAGAACCAAAACCCCTTTACAATGAAAGAAAATGTAAACAAGAAAACCTCTTTAAGGTAAGTGTTTACAAGAATTAAGCTCACAAGAACAGAAATATTTACAAGAGAAAGATGAAATAAGAATGAACAACTATTCTCTTGTGTTTTATTGCTTGGATAGTTGTTCTCTTCTTTCTTCAAGTGTCCTTAGCTTGTATTTATAGCTTGAAATGAGTTTGATGTCGTATATAGCCGTTGAGGATGATTTTTTGGGGATTATTTTTCTACAAAACAAGGTTGTCCAGAACAGGGGGTATCGATAGCCCTCTAAGGGGTATCGGTACTACCTTTGTTAAATTCAAATTAAACTAGCCGTTGAAGCCTTGTAGTATCGATACTGCCTAAGGGGTATCAGTACTACATTGCACTATGGTATTGATACCCTTGCATGGTATCGGTACTCATTTTGCATTTTGTAATTTGGGCCTTAATGAGGTATCGGTACCCGCCTTCATAGGGGTATTAATACTATACAATGGGTATCAGTACCCATTTGCATTATGTAATTTGGGCCTCATGGGGTATCGGTACCCGCCTTCATAGGCATATTAATACTACACAATGGGTATCGATACCCATTTGTATTTTTGCTCAAATCCGAATTTAATGGACTTTGAATTATTTTTGAAACCTTTGAATAAATTCAATTCAAGTCCAAAAATATTTTGTCTTAAATTTGTTATATCGAAACATAGTTCTACATAATTTAGGGATAAAATTAGAATATTTAAAAGTTTAGGGACCAATTTAAAAGAATATGATAGTTTGAGGACATATGATGCAATTAACTCTTTATGTAGCCAATTTCTTTCCCTTGTCCATCTTTTTCATTAGCCTTTCTTTCTTTGGATTATTTACCAAAATATCATCCAAAAAAATTGTCTATAATTTTAACACTTATTTAAGATTATTTTTTAATATATCACTCTTTTGTATCATGTAAGCATAAGACGTTTTCTACAGGAAATGTCTTCCTACTTACGTGGTACAAAATGGTCACAACTTTTTAAGTTGGGTGTTTCTTATAGAACACACCTACTGTCACATCAGCAGAAGATGCTTCTTACAGAATGTGTCTTTATCTACGTAATAGAAATAGGTGTTAGATTAGAAATTAATCAACAATGAGTGTTATTGTAATAATTAATTACTTTTATGTGATATTTAGGTAAAATAGCCTTCTTTCTCTAGTTAATCCAATGACTAAAATGTCCATAACAGCAGACAAATTCATTGCTTTGTTGTCAGCTTGATAATGCATTTCAATCTCCAATTAAGCTTTCTCGTACAATAAGAATTGTTTTGTATACTATAGAGTTCTTTTTTAAAGTTACGTTATAGATTTGTTGGGTTTAAATTATAGAGAAAATAACCTCAGTGACCAAAAATCCCATATAATATACGATTTTAACCAACTTTTTCCGGATTTGCCAAAATGACCAACAAAATCGCAATGCGATCGCTAATTCGCAACGCGATCTCCATTATCGCAAATTCGCGTTGCATTTTCGCAATGTGATAGTTGAAAATCGCGTTGCAATGGTCTACAGTATCGTTGCGATTTTCCCAATTCGCAATGTGAATAAGTAAATCGCAACGCGAATTGGGAAAATCGCAATGCGAATAAGTAAATCGCAACGCGAATTAGGAAAATCGCAATGCGATACTTACTATTGCAATGCGATAATAAAAAATCGCAACGAGATACTTACTTTCGCAACGCGATACTGACTTTCGCAACGCGATAATACATAATCGCAATGCGATTTTCAAAGCGCCATTAGTATCCTGGCCAAGTATTTTATTTTTAAATTCCAAACATGAATATTAATATATTGGAACACTGAACTGTCCACAATATATCCCGTAATCGCAACTCATAACCTAAAACCTAAAATCACAACTCAGTCCCATTTCCATCTCTCACTCTCTCACCCATCTCCGACGAAATCCATCCCCATCTCCGGCGAAATCCGTCTATCTAAATCTCTCAGAGCCACCCTCACAATCAGAAATGGAAAATCAACCAAATCAACCAACGAGGGTTAGTTTTTTTTAATTATTTTCTTTTTGAAATTTTTGCATTATTATTAGGTTTTTCATATTGAAATTGATGATTAGTTTACTGGTAATTTCAATAATAGATTAACCATTTCACTTAGATTGCTTATTAAATCAACCAAGAATCGCAACGCGAAATGCAAATCGCAACGCGATTTTAGTTTCGCGTTGCGATTCTCTCGTTGCGATAGTCATTTTCGTGTTGCGATTTTCATTTTCAGAAACTATTCTTCTTCTGCAAATTGAAACTTGAATGAATTGCATTAATTCAACCAAAAAACAAAGACAAATACGAAATTCACAGTGTTGCATATTTAAGTTTGAAGAATAAACTACTACTATTTATGTTTATTATTGTTTTCGGTATATCTTCACAGTGTAGTTTTTGGTATATCTAATTTAGTATGTTTATTGTTTTTGTAGAACTTTTATTCGGCTCAATTGACCTTGAGAAATAAAGTCAGCCTGGCCAAAACAATTGCGTCGAAGCTTTCACCTGCACAAAGAAAAATGTTTGAGGATACATGCTTCGGGCCATGGTTGAAAGTACAACATCCCGGTGGAGATGCGATGTTGACACACCTGTTTCTTCAAACCATGACTAGAGATCTACCAGAGACTATACAACGTCGTGATGAAGAGATATGGTTTGATTTTCCACCGGCGTATACGTGTTTTGGGCGGGAGGAGTTTTGCTTAATCACCGGTCTACGCTTCGGACACGATGATGTAGGTCGGTACACTAAACACATTACCCGCCCATCATGGCTATCCCGGGTTTTTCCTAAGCTGGAGAGGCTGAGTCTACACGTAGAAGACCTGACAAGATTTTTGAATAATAAAGATGGTTTTACTCGGATGGATGACGTCGACGTTGTCCGAGTATGCCTTCTAATTCTTTTGCATGCCGGCTTTTTAGGCAGAGAGGCCAGACAACCTATTCCAAATGATCTAATCAAATTGGTAGAAGACCTAAATGCGTGGAACCTGTTTCCGTGGGGCTCGTATTTATGGAAAGCTACATGGAATAAGTTATCGTCTGCCTTGGATGATCGAAAAAGTTTGCATGGCGATGGTTCCAAATACACTTTGACAGGCTTTATTTGGGCCTTTAAGGTAAGAATTTTTATATAATGTTTCCAAAATTATAAGTAATTATTTAACAATTACTAATGTTTGTTATTATATTGTTTGTAGATTTGGATATTTGAGGCCTTTCCCGCCATGAAGACATATGCAATAAAAACTTCAAATAATATTCCCAGGGCTATTTCCTGGAAGAGGAAACGAACCTTGCAATGGGAAGATTTACTACGGTATACGACAATAAATAATGTAAGTTTAGCAGTTTTGGCAGCAACCGAATAAATTTACTAAGCAATCTAAGTGAAATGGTTAATTTAAGTGAAATTACGAGTAAATTTATCATCAAGTTAAATATGGAAAATCTTAAACTTACCTCGTTGCGTAGAGTATGAACCTCATTCTGCAACGATACTACCATCTCACGTAGAGCGGCAACCTCACCACGTAAAGTAGACACCTCCACACGCCATGCACCATCGTTATCGCGTAGAGTACCGATCTCCTCACGCAAGGCATTGACCTCATCACGTAACTCCCTTGACTCATCCCGTGGAGGTGGAGAACAGGGAGATAGAAGTCGTGGCATCTTTGTCGGTCGCCTATCATGAGGTGATGGTGGAGAAGAGACTCGATGATGTGACGGGATAGGTGATGGCTCTCGTTGTAGAGGTGTATAGTCGGGTCGATCAGGTGATGGCTCTGGGTGAGGTGATGGCTCTCGAAGTGGAGGAAGTGGAGGCTGCTCATCATTCGTGCCATCAAAAAAACGCTGACTAGCTTGCCACCAATCAGTGGCAAGCTCAGCCTCCGTGGGTGTCAGTCTCATTAATGGAGTGTTGGCCTCCTAAAAATATAAAAACTAAAACAAAGTTAAACGTCTACTATTAATAACTTGTTTATATATGATAGTATTTGTGTTAACTTACATTATTTATTGTCGCATATGGTATTAAGTCTTCCCAATCCAACATACGTTTCCTCTTCCAGGAAATAGCCCTAGGAATATCATATGAGGATTTTAATGCATATGTCCGCATGCTGGGGAAAGCCTCGAATATCCAAATCTACAAACAATATAATAACAAACATTAGTAATTGTTAAATAATTAATTATAATTTTGAAAACATTATATAGAAATTCTTACCTTAAAGGCCCAAACAAAGCCTGACAAAGTGTATTTCGACCCATCGCCCCGCAAACTTTTGCGGTCATCAAAGGCAGACGACAACTTAGTCCAGGTAGCTTTCCATATATACGAACCCCACGGAAACAGATTCCATGCATTTAGGTCCTCTACCAATAATATTAGCTCCTGAGGAATAGGTTGTCTGGCCTCTCTGCCTAGAAAGCCGGCATACAAAAGTAGTAGAAGGCATACTCGGACAACATCGACGTCATTCATCCGAGTAAAACCATCTTTCTTATTAAACAATTTCTTCATGTCGTCGACGTGTAAGTTCGGCTTCTCTATTGACTCATCAGGAAAAACCCTGGATAACCATGATGGGCGGCTGATATGACGAGTGTACCGGCCTACATCATCGTGTCCGAATCGTAGACCAGTGATTAAGCAGAACTCCTTCCGCCCAAAACAAGTATACGCCGGTGGAAAATGAAACCATATCTCTTCCTCACCACGTTGTATACTGTCGGGTAGATCGCTAGTCATGGTCTGAAGCCACAAATGGGTCAAACTAGCATCTCCACCCGGATGCTGTACTCTCAGCCATGGCCCGAAGCAGGTTTCTTCAAACAATTTTCTTTGTGCAGGTGAAAGCTTCGAAGCAATTGTAGTGGCTAGGCTAACTTTATTCCTTAATGTCAATGAAGCCGAAAAAAATTTCTACAAAAAAACAATAAACATACCAAGTTAGATATACCAAAAATTACACTGTCAAGATATACCAAAAACAAAACAATAAACATAAATAGTAGTTTATTCTTGAAACTAAAATTTGCAACACTGTTTTTGTCTTTTGGTTGAAATGAAAATCGCAACGAGATAATGAGAATCGCAACGCGGAAATGACTATCGCAACGAGAGAATCGCAACGCGAAATGACTATCGCGACCAGACAATCGCAACGCGAAATGAAAATCGCAACCGCGAAATAAAAATCGCAACGCGAAATGAAAATCGCAACGCGAAAAGAAAATCGCAATGCGATTTTGGTTTCGCGTTGCGATTTTTATTTCGCGTTGCGATAGTTATTTCCGCGTTGCGATTTTCATTCTCGAAACTATTCTTCTTCTGCATTACTTCAACCAAAAGACAAAGCAAAGACAAATACTAACTTCACAGGCTAAACAGTTTAGCAGTATTGGCAGCAATCGAATGAATTTAATAAGAAATCTAAGTGAAATGGTTAATCTATTATTGAAATTACCAGTAAACTTATCATCAATCTCAATATGAAAAACCTAAAATAATGCAAAAATTTCAAAATAAAAATAAAAAAAACTAACCCTCGGAGGTTGATTTTCCATTTCTGAATGATTGTGAGGGATTTTTGACTGTGAATGGTTGTGAGGGATTTCGCCGGCGATGGGGACGGAAATCTTCGGAGATGGGGACGGATTTCGCCGTAGAGAGTGAGAGATGGAGATGGGACTGAGTGTTGTGTTTTTGGGTTTGAGGTTATGAGTTGCGATTATTGTGGACGGTTCATTTTCCGATTTATTAAGAAAAAATACGTGTTTGGAATTTGAAAAAAAAAATACGCGTTAATACGAATGGCGCTATGTAAATCGCGTTGCGAAAGTCAGTATCGCGTTGCGAAAGTAAGTATCTCGTTGCGATTTTTTATTATCGCATTGCGATTTTCCCAATTTGCGTTGCGATTTACTTATTCGCATTGCGAATTGGGAAAATCGCAACGATACTGTAGACCATCGCAACGCGATTTTCAACTATCGCATTGCGAAAATGCAACGCGAATTTGCGATAATGGAGATCGCGTTGCGAATTAGCGATCGCATTGCGATTTTGTTGGTCATTTTGGCAAATCCGGAAAAAGTTGGTTAAAATCGTATATTATATGGGATTTTTGGTCACTGAGGTTATTTTCTCTAAATTATATTATATTATGGTGGGAGGGGAGATATTGAAAACATGAGGTGTAGCCAATTAGTTTCCAATAGTATTGATGTGTTTTATTATGCATGAGGGTAAATTACGTATTTAGTACCTAAACTATCAATTTAGTCTGTTTTAGTACTTAAACTTTCAATTTCTTCAAAACTATACCTAAAGTTTACTTTTTGTTTCATTTTAATACTCGTAGTTAAACACTTAACGCACTTAATACCTAAACTATCAATTTGTATCCGTTTTAGTACCTAATTTTTAAACAAATTTCAAAACTTAAGTATGATTTAGGTACTAAACGTGTTTTGGTACCTAGACTTTCATTTTTTTCAAAACTTACCGGCTGGGTACTAAAATGAATTAAAAACTAAACTTTAGGTATGATTTTGAGAAATTGAAAGTTAAGGTACTAAAACGGATCAAAACTGATCGTTTAGATACTAAATGTGTAGTTTACCCTAAAGTAATCATGTTGTATATATTTAGAAACGTTTTAGATTTGTTGGGTTTAAATTATATTATATTATGGTGGGAAGAGAGATCTTGAAAGCATGAGGTGTGGCCATTTAGTATCCAATGTACGTATAAGAATGGAGAAGCTTTTTGCTACTTTTAGAAGATTTGGAGTTCCCAAACTGAATTGATTTCTTTGTTGGAAACATGATCAAACTTCCACTAAATGACCTAAAGACAACAATCATGCACAACTTTTATATAAATGGGATCAAAAGCAAAACATAGGCCAACATTCAATTTAATGGAACCCTATTCAACCTTCCAATATTATCATCATTTGGGAAGTGGGGAACCCTATTTTATTATCACCATTATACCTTTTCAAGAGTCGAGTTACTACAGACTTCAAGATTGATTAGTAATTTATGAAAAATACAAATATTAAGATTGAAAAGTCAACATAACAAAAAAAAATATTGTATATTTAGGTCGAGTTTAAATTTAAAATTAATAATCATTCATGTTTGATTAAAATAGTCTAATATTTAAAATCTAGCTTGAATTTATCACTATTCAACCAACTCGAACTCATGAACAAATTTATTTTTATTAGTTTTGAAAAATTTAAAACTCTAATTATAAAAATGCTTACTTTAATTGATATATTTAATAAATCCAAGGACTATATTAAAGATCGTTGCCTTTAGAGTGTACGTATGTATTTGAGGTCAACCATAATACGACTACTCTCATTGCAATTGAACGTTCCTTTGGTTTCTCGTTTGAGAAATTGCAGGCCTTGTTAAAGGACCAATATAAAGTGCCCAACTTTCTGTCAAGTCCATGAACAGGATTTTGTCTTCTCCACTTTATAATGCTCCCTTTCATGTCTTCCCATCAGATATTTATGATCAGCTTAAGAATTAGAGTACATACAAATAATCAATCAAAATTCAGACCTCTTATTCTATTATTTTGGTAAACCAAGAGGAACGATAAACGTCCGGTACAAAACTGTAGGGTTCAACCTCTAAATAACACAAACAAAACGTTTCTTAGTTGTGAAGATTACAGCCAAATGAGTTGCATAACACTTGCATCCTCCCCCTTGGAGCACAGGTTGAATCCATGTTGGCAAAAATGCAAGTATCAATGCCTAAAATGCCTTACATTTGTGAAAAGCAATGAAACACCATACTTGTTACAACAGTCGACGGCATCCCCATCTCTAATGCTCCCACCAGGCTCCGCAATGACTCCAATCCCGCTTTCACAAGCTTCTTCCACTGCATCTTTCCAAGCTATTAATAGAAAAGAAAACATATTTGTTAGCAAACAGGTTATATAGGCCAAGCAATCACTGCAACATTGCATGCCTGAACAATTTTATATTTACGGGAGAACATTTTAATTATTCACTAAACTTTTGAAGGTGGTAATTACCAAATGGGAAGAACGCATCACTAGCCAAAGCAGCTCCCTTGACCTCATCTCCTGCTTTCCTCAAAGCTATTCTCAAACTCTCCCGACGGTTTGGCTGCCCACTTCCCATACCCAACATACAGTTGTCCTGAGTAATAATGTCCAAGGGTCAGAAAATCTTGCAATACTACTCTTTTTGGGATATTTATCACAAGGATCTACAAGCCAACAAGGTTATCAAGCACCATTTTAACCAGAATTTAATATCCTAGCAAAATAACAAACCTTTGCTATTACAATAGCGTTGCTCTTGACATGCTTTACACACAGCCATGCAAATTCTGCATCACGAAGCTCACCATCTTGTGGCTTATTCTCAGAAACCACTTTGAACTGGATGTCTTCAGGCGTAAAGTCATCTGAATCCTGGGCCAGCCAACCACCACCAACCTGTCGTAGTGAGAGCTTCCCTTTCTCATTCTTCTTTGCTTCAAGTATCCTCAGTGTTTTTGACTTTCCACGGAGTATCTCAAGTCCCTTCTCTGTATACTTGGGAGCCACAACGATCTCATAAAACATCCGAGTTTCACCATCCATTGGGCTTCGGAACTCTCGGATTTCCTTAGCAAGAGCCTAAAGCCAAAAAAGTGAGCAATCAAATTGTCAAAAAGGGTACTCTATCACGATTTTGAAGATACCATATGATAAGATGATATTCAATGTGTGATACAAAGACGGCACAATCGCATGTAAGGATTCCAAAAAACTTATTAACTTGCCTCGTCTACTTCTATGTTGAAGGCTACAATTCCTCCAAATGCACTCACGGGATCAGCTTTCACAGCAAGCCTATAAGCCTCAAGGATGTCAACACGAGAAGCTACTCCACATGGATTTGTGTGCTTTACAATCACGCATGTAGGGTTCCTAAACTCTGAGACACAATTCCATGCGGCATCGGCATCTAGATAGTTATTATACGACATTTCCTGCAGCAAGATAAAAAAGTGTATTAAGGATATACCATGGAATAATACAGCTGATAACTAAATTGGAAAACACAATCATAACATTCAACAATTTGCAAAGGATTTCATGTCCTCAACCACCATAGTGAAAAGGAACAGCAACATAACAAGACACTCTTCAACATAGGCAACAATAAAAATTCTATCGGCAATTGGAACCAATTGGAAAGGAAAAAGTATGGCCCGACTGACAAAATCTTATATCCTGTAACTGAGTTTACCGGCAAAGCATCCAAATAAAAAAATGGTAGAAGCAAATACTTTCTTGGAAAAGAAAAAAAAGGGAAGATGATTCCATAATTGTCTATTGTTTTAACTTATTAATAAGCATGAAAAAAAATAA
This sequence comes from Hibiscus syriacus, assembly GCF_006381635.1. NCBI lineage: Eukaryota > Viridiplantae > Streptophyta > Magnoliopsida > Malvales > Malvaceae > Hibiscus > Hibiscus syriacus. The sequence continues at coordinate 1,990,610 of NW_024062692.1, read as the reverse complement.
CATTAAGAACTAAATCACCTTCCCATGGTGTTGAACAGCTGTTGCAATACCACCAGCATTGACCTCAGACAGACTCTTGTCAACATAAAATGCAGCCTTCTGATGTGGATTTTCACCATAACGAAGTGAACTTTTCAGGGATAACGGCACCGTCAAGTTGGGAGGGAATTTATCTTCCAACAGATAAAGAATTATGTCAATCTAAATTTGTAACAATTATAGGTAGCACTTAATGAAAAAGTTCAATGAGTTGTTGCATTGATTCTTTTAACAAAGAACAAAAAAATAGTTTCTTTTTATGCAATAGTATATTTTGATTGCTGAGATCTAAGCTTATGACATGTAAAGTAGATCTATTTTCTTCTAAATATCATTAAATGACTACCATTTCAACTACAATGACCAAGTAGCTAAAGCATAGAAGAATACCTCCCGCGGTCTGTATCCAGAGCCACTCTGAAACTGCAGAATCATAAGAAGCAACATGTTCAAAAGCTTTCCAGGCAAGCTTTCTACGGAATTGTTGATCATCCTGACCGCCTTTAAGGAACTCGAGGAGTGCAGGATAGTCTTGTGAGTCAACAACAACCAAGACATCCTTATAATTCTGTTCAAGTAAATGTGTTATTTTGTAATAGAAAATGATTAAAACAAAGAATGGCCTATTCAACTTGTATGTTAAGGAATGATAAATTCCTCTGCTTTTAGCATTGCACTTAACTAGGAAGCTAATACTGATTCAGGAAGTTGAAACACCCTTCATAACCTAATTTTATAGCGTCCAAAATCAAGAAGTTGAAACACCCTTCATAACCAATGTAGTTCAATTACCTATTTAGCTTTGCTTTCTGAATAAACATGCTTGCATATAAGACTATCTACTAGAACATGAAACTACATAACAATGATTCCAGCTAAAACACAACTTGGGAAAATGAATACACCAATCAAATAACAATTCACTACCAACTTGTTAACAGTTACCTTTGCAGCAGCTCTAATCATTGCAGGGCCACCGATATCAATATTCTCAATGCCCTCGTCAAATCCAATTCCTCCAGTAGAAGTAACTTTATCATAAAACGGGTACAAGTTCACAACCACCACATCAAATGTACCTGAATAATAACAATTTTAGCTAAAAGAAAAAGGAAAGGGAAAGTCTGATACCACACTTGGAAAAGGAACGCTTAAACATCAAGGAGTTTCATTTCACCAACCAATGCCATGCTTATTAAGAGCTTGCATGTGATGTTTTTGGTCTCTTCTAGCAAGAATACCACCGTGTATGTTGGGATGTAGTGTTTTCACACGACCGTCAAGCTGTAAAATACACTTCAGTCAATCTCCAAACTCGATGAGCTTTAAAGCTGAAACTAGCATTTAAGAGAGGTATAATAGCATTAGCATCATATCGTTAGGAAAGCATGGCGATTGATCATTGAGAGAAGATAATAAGTAGGCTTTGACTTCAAGGCTGGGTCTTGTGTATCTCATTTTCCTATTAAAAATTTATCATTAAAATAGTTAAAATCAAGGTCAAGTTTCAAAAAGAAAAGCTTCCTAAATTATCAGTAAGGACGTCATAATCACTTCAGGTTATTCTTTTTTATCCCCTTAGATATTCCTGGATGCCCTAACAAGCTAAATTGCACAGACTCTTCATTTTTCATGAAGTAACCTGTACCCGTGTCTGACACACTTGGATTTGAGGTTATGACATCTAAGGATCCTCCAAATACATAGAAAAACTTAGAAAAATCTAGCCATACCCATGTCCAACACTTACACCCGAGTCAAGCAACATAGCTAACAAGGCCATAGAATATTAATCAAGAAGGATAGAACAGCACAAAATCAGAACCAAGGTTACCATTTCAGGAAAACAAGTAAGCTGCTCCACTTTGGTTACAGATACACCAGCATTTTCCAAGGCAGATGCAGTTCCTCCAGTTGAAACAATTGTGTACCTATAGTTTCCAAAGAAGCAAGTTCAAACCAAGGCTTCAAAATTGTTGCTTTACATTTTACACTGATACTGATAACATTGACCACACCAAGTCCTAAGAAAAAAACGTTTTAAAGAATTGAATACGCAGATGGTGCCATATTTATGACATCTTGTTCCTCTAGCAGTCCTCAATAGTCAATGTAAAAGGTTATATTTTCCCTCCTTTTTCTCTTCTAAAGAAGAAAAAAGAATAAGCAACAAAGGTCCATAACAAACGATGAAATAACACATGAAAGTATCTGAGCAAAAAAGGGGTTATTAATTTACCCCAATTCTTGAAGGCCATTGCCAAGCAATGTCAAGTCTTTCTTGTCTGACAAAGTTATTAGTGCTTGCTTATTGCCTGACAGAGAAACCAAAAAGGCATATGTTGTTTTCTTCTTTTCCAGAGGAGAGAGAGAGAGAGAGAGAGAGAGAGAGAGAGAGAGAGAGAGAGAGAGAGAGAGAGAGAGGTGAAGAGTGTTAAAGAAAACAATAAAATAGGGAAAAAGGGCAGGAAATAGAAGTACCGGAGGCAGGGGATTGAGGGTCGAGTTCAGAAGAAGCGATCGCTTGAGAGTGCGACATGGCTTTGGTTGAAACAGCGGCGAAGGTGCGTAGCGAGACAAAATGAAAGCGACCGCAGGCAATGGAGTGGTAAGGGGAATAAGAGACAGAACTCAACGTATTTCGGTGAAAAGAGCGGCGGACGGTTTTGGCAGCGCCGGTGGTGGTAGGGATGGTGGCGGCAGAATAAGCAGCTGTCCCCAACATTCTCTTTTTTTTTCGACCTTGCTTAGGACTTCGCCGTGTTTAGGTTGAAAGGAAATAGTGACGTTTCAAGTCCTTCTACTTTCTTTTATATGGATATAAATGTGCACAAATTAAGCCATCTTAATAGTAAAATTATTATAATTATTTTTTAAGATTTTATATTCGAGTATCAGAAATATCATAGATAGAGAATTCAATATCAAACAACTAAGATATATATATTTAAATAAATATTATCTTATACTTATTTAAATATCACGATATCGAGTTAACTCAAACTGAACAAATCACAACACTGTGATACATGTCAATCGGTCAAATCGTTGCACTGCAAGGGTATTCACACTTTAGTACTGAAAACTCTTGTCAAACTGATCATCTTCAGAATTATTGTTGAATGGATCATCTTCAGAATTATTGTTGAATGGATCTTAGGGAGACGAACATGTATTCCAAAGGTATTTATTTCATTTATGTATTGCAACGATATCAAGAAATGTCGACGTGTTTGATTCGTGATTCAAAACCCTTATGGACAGTACATATAAGATAATCAGCGTTTCCAGACTTATCCAAGTTATTCGCTTAATTCTAAGTCTTTTAGGATATTTAGGCCATTTAGTAGTCATGTTATCCCGGTCACTTCAGAGTTTCCAAAGTAATTCACTCGTTTCCACAATTCAGAAACCTACGATACTTCCATTTAGTTCAACTTGGTCATATAATATATTCATTTTACACTTCAAGGGTATTTTGGTCATTTTATACTTCAGGGGAAATTTCGTGATATCATAATCAGGTAATTTCGATATTCAATTTTTTTAACAAGGATAAATAAAATTTAGAGATTCTGAGGTTATTTGTTTTTCTGGATAATCGCTGAACTTGAAATCATTATTATCAGTCTTCTTGGTTCTATGCAGGTAGTCTGAGCCTTATTCAGTTTAATTTATTTTATTTCACAATCGGACCGAGTTAGAATTTTTAACTACACACATGTAACTATATTCATGTTAGAGTATGCCCAAATACCAATCATATGATGATTGTAATAATACTTTTATTTACCGATTTTATTGAATAAAGACATTGCTGCTATTATTTTCAGTTATATATGTGTTTAACATAATCTGGAAGATAATAAAATCCATATAATGACATAATTGTTATTATTAAAAGATCCCTAGTCAAGTATTATTATGGGCATGGACAATAATAATACGCTTAAGACTAACATGTTATTGATTGATGACAACGAGTTGTCATTGACATAGAGATGTCAGAACTGATGCATGATTATATTGTTAGAGAACAATGTATTTGATTGACCCACCATGAGCATATGTCTTGGATTATTATGTGACAGTCATAACATTGCTCATGGTGATGACTATATGTATGATCCTCAGACTTGAGATCAATACTATCCCAACATATATTGTTGTATGTTTTGATTCAGCTAAACAAGCTCCGTAACTGGTTGCTCTATAAAGACTGTTATTGAATATATATCAAAATATGTAGTGGGTGTGTATCATTAAGATAGGATTTGTCCTTCCTACATAATAGGAAATATATCACATGCCACTTGATTGAGTAAAACTAGAAACGCATGGCTATGCTCGAATAAGTTGATATGAGATATCATAAACTATTCGTTAATTAAAGTCTACTCTAGATATCAAGAAACAATAGATGAGCTATACAAGTGTGACTATTCCAAGACTTGTGCCTATTCTAGATATAAAGGACATAAGGATGTAATACATAAAAGAGTTAATCACCAAGATGATATGTCGGATCATATTTTCTTGTAATTTAGGTGACAATGATATATTGCTAGATGTCACTCATTGTATGTAATATTAGAATTGTTCTAATAATTACTGCTAGCGTTACAAGAACCTACAAGGTCACACCCTAGGATTGAAATGAGCAAAGATGTACAATTTGTTGTACGTTACTAAAATATATTTAGAGTTAATTAAGTATATGTTTTAATAATCTTGAATATTTAATTTCAGTTAATTAAATATATATTTAATTAATTTGAAATAATAAAATCCCTAATATGATTGGACATAAAAGGATTATTAAATTCCAATTAATTAAATATAGATTTAATTAATTTGAAATAATAAAAACCCTAATATGATTATGATAACTTGGCTATAAAAGGGTGTGTTAGATCTAGCAGCCGTTTTAGAGAACACACAAAAACCTTCAGTCATTTTCTCTCAAAACGGTTTTGGGGAAAACAAAATTGCTCTCAATCAGGTGAACTGAATAGAGGTCGAGACGTGATTTCATGGAGGCTTACGATTCGAACCGATCTACACCACTAGTATTCACTGTTGTTCTTGCTGTTTTTCAAAGAACCCACTATAAGTATTCACGTCTCTTCCTCCCGATTTCAGTTTTTCGTACTTGGATCGCTGGTGAGATCGTCGAGTTTTGTTTCCGCTGCGCCATGGTGTGCGCTGACGGTCCCAACAGTGGCATCAGAGCCACTTGTACGATCTGAATTTGGGTTAAATTTTTGGTTGATGCGATATGTATGAGATGCATGTTCTAGTTTTATCGATTTCGGTAAATATGTTGATATCATTGTTCGAATCGATAACCGCAACGATTAATATGTTAATTTGTTAATATGTTTTTCAATCGATTTGTTCCTGGATGATCTGTGGGAATGAGATAGCATATTGCGTTTGGAAGTGGAACAATGGTTGTTCCAATGCAGAAAACCTTCGGAAATACAACAGTGCACTTCATCGATATTTCAATCAATTATCTTTTTACAAAAGAATCGCATTTATATGAAGATCTTCAAATTCTTCTTTCAAGTTGTTGTTTTCTCTTCAATTATATTTCATGTTAATGCTCACAATGTCACTCATGATTCGAGATCAATCATCATTGATGGAACTCATCAAATTGTTCTCTTGGGTTCAATTCATTATCTAAGAAGTACTGCTCAGGTAATAATAAAATCCAACTCAAATATTTAGTTAAATTTTGAATTCGTGTTAATTTTGTTGAATTTTGATAGATGTGGCCTGATCTTATAAGAAAAGACAAAGAAGGTGGATTGGATGCAGTTGAAACATATGTATTTTGGAATGCGCATGAACCGATTTGTCGTCAATATGATTTTAGCGAAAATCTTGATCTTATTCGATTTCTTAAAACGATTCAAGACAAGGGCTTATATGCAATTCTTCGAATTGGACCTTATGCATGCGCGGAGTGGAATTATGGGTAAATTAATTCACTTGGTTTCTTTTTATCAATTATTTGAATAATTAATTTTTTTAGTACACATAATTTTATTCATTTCTTGAATAATATTTAATAGGGGTTTTCCTATGTGGCTGCATAATATGCCTGGTGCTTCTTTTCGAACAGCCAATGCATGCCAGAACAGTGCATAACTCTGTTAACACATTGATTATTCGTCTTTGAACAACAACGGATGCAACTCATGCAACAACATCGATTACATATTCGACCACAGTAATTTGAAGTTACCTTGACAACAAGAACTAGAATAAAAAATACTTGTATATATAATTTTTATTAATGTCAGTCGGAAACATGATAAACTAGTATAATTTCTTAAAATAATTAAAAAAAATTGAATAAAATTCCTTTCCTAAAATAAAAAATACTCCATAAATAAAACTAAAAAATTTAAAGTATAAAATCTTCACAAACGGCTTCCACGGCTAATCTTCTAACTTCACAATAAGCTTTTCCGAATTTGTCTTGAGAAATCTTAAATGTACATGACTCTTTTCCTACGCATTCCTGTTAAATTTAAAAAAGGAAAAAATATTATCAATTAAAAACAAAAATATAAAATTTTAACCCACTTTTTGCATAAATATAGATTTTTAACTTACATTTTCCAGTATTGATACTAAATCCACATCCGATTCACATTCACCTTTCTCAAATGATCCACACACACCTTGTGGATGACCAAAACTTGCAAATTCAATCTTTGAAATCGGTCGATTATGACAAGACAATTCTACCCATTTTCTTTCGTAAGCATTAACGCAAATCGATCCAATTTCAACGGTTTGAAATTGTACATATGAAGGATTACCACCAAATTCTTCAAACAAAACCAATGTATTATCACCATCATGAAGAAATGATCGAGGAACGTGATACCTTTAAAACCACAACAAAATCACAATAGTCAGTAAAAGCAAATAAAAATCTCCTCGAAAAATAATATATATATATATATATACATATAACTTAGGTTACCATCTTTGCGTAGGTTCACCACACTTGGAGAGACATTTTTATCACTAAATCTGCCACAATAATCACAAGCCTTTGTTTTGCAAAGCTGCTTATTAGCTATATAACTTGGCCAATATCTACCAAGACTATGACCATTCACCCAGGCCATGCCTTTTCCTAAACCCAATAAATCCACAACAACTGGTTTGTTCCCAAAGGAGCCTTGAATGTTGTCTGGGATTTCAACATAAGAAAATCAATATCAAATATCATATATATTATAAAGTAAATCATTTATTTACCTTGTACCAAGTGAAGTTCTTGTTAATTGGAATTTGATCTGAAATCCATTTCAATGATGATTTTTAAGGGTCAAAAAGTTTGTTTGAAAATCCATTCAAACCTATTTTATAGGTCCATTATTTGGGTCACAAAATTTTGGCGTGAAAGGGTAAGCATGTGACAATCGATACTCGATCAAAACCATTCAGTTTGAATATTAAAATTTTTATTAATCATCAAAGAAACTCATAATCTATTCAAACTTGCGCATTTCTTTTGAAATTTTCAATCTTTGCGTTATAAGAAAACACAACCAACATAAAACATTCCCACAACGACCAAACGACCTATGGGCATGCTTAATTCTACCAAAACAATCAAGTAAAATTATTTTCTTTCTCAACTTACTTAAAAAGTACTTCCAAGTTTGTTCCACACGTTGTAGTGCCATCTCTACTATGTCTTAACATTTTATGACGACGTCCTTAGGTAAGGTAGTGGCACACTCTATATTACCTTTAGGGGTAAGATGTAACTACCTCAATACTCTTAATGTTTCTCTCAACCACTGATTAGTGATTATCAAATTATCATCGATTATATCATGGAATTTAATTGTCTTGTACCTATGGAGTCTCCCTATCAGAGACTTCTGTAATGTAGCTGAAGGAGCATGTAAGGTATGATGGGCTCTTGGAATCACTCTCGCGATCTTACAAATTACAAACTTGATGTTTCTTATGTATACTACATCATCTACTCCAGCGTCTTTCAAAAAATCAAGGTCATTGCTGTACAAGATAAATTCATCTCTAGTATCATCAACGCATGAAACATGACTCTCCCATCGAGCCTCTAGAATATGATCAAAATCTTCAAGCACAAAAATTCTATAATCAAATATGAACAAAGGGAACACCATCAAAATCTTAGTTTTAAAATAGTATATTTGAACCTAGGGGCATGTATTCATCGATACTTACTAAGACTAACCAACTAGCCCTAAGATCGACTAAATCAAGACTTTAACATAATTAAATTAACACACTAAACCCGACCTGTAATATACGATGGACCTAAGAAGCCATATTTGACCACCCGAGCGACAGACAAAGTCAAGCCTTAATTTTTATTTATTAAAAATGCACAATATTTTTAAAACATACATACTAGATAAAATTAATGAGTAAAAAAATAAAAATGTTTATAAAAAATCGGAACTATGAATATATCATAGTATAAATCAAAGTAAATAATAATAATAATAAATTTACAAACTGAATATTACTAAAGTCTTACAAATACCCACTAAAGAATTAAGTATTGTATTTTGAATTGATGACGGTAGAGATCCCACGTTAACGATGCTCCTCGAACAAGAATAGAAATATAAAGATCTACGAATAGAATCAATCTAGATGGGGAGCTTTATAAGCTCATTAGTATACATCCATTCTATTAGATCTAATGCAATTCATAAACATTAGAATGTAAATCAAACATAAACATAGAAGTGTGACATAAACATCTCAATTAACTTATTCATCAGAGTTTGTCATGTTATTAATATTGTACATAGGGTTACTACAAAGGCTCACTTTATTATAGCCAAACTCATACAAACAGGTCTTACAAATGGTACTATATTTTTCATATTCAAGTTACTCCCTTGGAGTATATATTAACTTATAGATGTCGAACAAAGGAATAACAAATCAAACAGAAATAGACACGTGGTTAGAGTATAATGTGCTTATTTTGTTTGGCATAGCTCAACTGTTAGTAAGAACAAATTGATGAATAGTCAAGAACCAGGGATGCAAATGAATGAGTTTAAACGAACACAAATGTGTTTGTGTGTGTTTCTTTATTTTTAAAGATATTCATATTCGTTCGTTCGTTTAATGTTCTCGAACATATTCATTTAATATTCGGCGACCAACACTCTTTCTATTCTCTTATTTACAAGTCAGAAAATGGTATAACTACACTCTTAATGCTCAAATTCCATAGATTTCATAGTTTAAACTCCAAAGTTCACGTTATATTCAATTTAATTCATATATTCATCAATATTTAAAATATAAAAAATAAAAGAAAATGAGAACCAAATAAACGAACTTGTTCGTGAATATTAACGAACAGAACATACATCTGTTCATATTTGTTTGTTTATTAAATGAACATACAAATTTTATTCATACTTGTTATTTAACTTAATAAATGAACATAAACGAACGTTATACGAACTGTTTATGATCAGTTCGTCAAATGCTATGTTCATTTACACCCCTATCAAGAACTTTTGGATACAGTTAGGCTTTTCAGATTCTAGGGCCGGAAGGAATGTAGTGTTAAGAGTCATTCATGCCCAACTCCAAGTATTGGTTTTTTTTTTTTGCTCCATTAGGTTCTCTGAACTGATAAGATACCAAAGCCACTGTAATTACATTATGCTCATACAAGTTATACATAATATGCAGGTGTCAATGAAGAATCCGTATTTAGATATCAATTTTATATATATTTTAATCAATATTTTAATTAAAAAAATAAACATGAATATGTAAACAGATAATGGATTTAAGTATATCCAATAACAATATTATCCTAGATGAAGCAAAGAGAATTCGTGTATTCAAAGACTCGGATCAAAGATTCCATGAAAACTAAGAGTAATTCACAAAAAAAAAAAAAAAAATCAGATAGAATAATTTTATACTATCCATTGTGATCCTAGTTTTTACCCAAGAAGGAAGTCCAGCTACTTGTACGACAAGGGCATGCCAACAGCTACCACATTTATGAAATTGTATTAGTTCGACCGTCTTTGAGACTCTACAACCAAGCGTATTTCTTATTTAGCATCAGCAAATTCCATGATAAGTACGGAATGTATCATTTACATCACATACCAGACGTTTGAAAGATCTTGTATGTGGTGTTTTCCTGGGTTTCTCTTGATCTGATTTGGAACAATTCAGAGCCTGCATGACAAAAATATAGATTCTTACCAGCAGCAAAAGCTGTGAGGCAAAATTTTCATAAAATATTAAGAAAGCTTGCAGCATAATGGATCCTACAGAATCGCTGCCAAACAGCGCATGCTGTCGACACAATCAAAATCAAGTAACAGATGATACTACCTGAATCAATGACTCCACATGCCGCCGCATCCGGCTGTGCATAAACCCCTCTGAGCACTAAGGAATAGAATGGAAGTCACATAAATTAAACATTGCACAGGTGTGTAATCATGCAGCAAACGGAAGTAAAAGACCATTAATATCAGTATGTTAAAAAAGCCACAAATGCATGGTGTTCCTTGAATTCATTTTAATAAAACACTAAAATGATCTTATCCAGATTAGTTCTCAATAGACATGAGTTCAATCTTTTCCTTCATGTCCTCTAAATTAGTTCTCATTATACAACTCCTTTTTACATGTCCTCCAAATTAGTTCTCAATAGACACGAGTTCAATCTTTTCCTTCATGCAAACATTTCTAAACTAATTTCCTTACGTTCCATACATCCTCCTTTTTGGATTGAAGCCATACATCCTACTTAATTTGCGCTTCTACTGATATCAGCTGCCTAACACTATGTCCTCTACAAATTTGCTTACCTTATGAGCATTTTGTATGGTATCAGTTAAATTTTGTGCAACCAATAAACTTCTAGAGACTGCTTCATGTCATCCATCCTCCTTAAATCCCATGATTGTCCTCAATATGAATTCTCCTCTTTTTAGACAACTAAGTGAAGATACTCAAGTTCCTCATTTTATGATATGCCATAATCTAAAGTTCTCTATATAACTCTATCTCTACTGCTTCTGCGTTCATAGTAAGGGTAAATTCTCCATTGTTGTCGTTTGAAAAGTGGATTTAAAAAGGTATTTGTTTTATCTGTTAATTTAAAATGTTTCGCATTGCTGTCAAAAAAATATTGTTAACAGTCAAAATTTATATTTTAGTCATAACGTTAGAAAGTAAAAAATTAAGTTAAATAGTATTTGAACAGTATTTTGATCACTTATATGCAAAAGTCGAAACCCAAAAGGGTGAGAAATCGAGAGAAGGGAAAAGAAATTTTCCTAATTGAAAATTCTTTCCGAAAAACAAAAAAAAAAAAACCTATTTTTGTAGGTTGTGGATTACTACAAGTTAGAGTCCTACTAGATTTCTCTTCTTCCTAACTTTTATATCCTAAAACTTGTCTTTATCTTCACCAATGGGTGCATTCAAGAAAGCTTTTGTTACTCAACAAGCTACAACCTTTTTTTAATGAGGCCTCCTATTCTTATCAAAAACAAAAAGAAAAAAAAAAAAACAAAAAAAAGTATAAATGCTTTTGTCCACCTATTCGACTGTGTTTGAAACCATGGGTGTATTAGATAAAGCGGATACAAACTCAAGAGGTTGAACCCTTGACACATCTCACATTTGTTCAAAATTTTGAAGCCGATCCAACAATTGGCGAAACTCACACAAGAGGTAAGAATGATCACCAGCAAGAGGAGATTCAAATAGAAGATTTAGAATTGCACATTGTTCCAAGGAAAGGTACTCGAAGTGTGTACCTTAATTTTAAAAGGCACAAGGCGCATTGAGGAGCAAAAGGTGCTTGTAACTAGGGATGGGCATGGGTCGGGTTTTCGGCCAATCTGATCCGAGTTTAGGGTAATTTGACCCGACCCGACTGATCCGAAATAATATAAAACTATTATTTTATTCAATAAAATAGGGACTTAATTGAAAAAAAATATAAAGAGGTATATTATTACAATTATCCCTAAATATATAAGGTATAATTATATAATATTCGGGTCGGGTATTTTTCACTTAAACCCAAACCCGACCCAACCTGAACTTATCCTCTAAAAAACCCGACCCGATTGGCATATGCATGAAATAAAACTGACCTTAAGATGATAATTCACATATGCATGATAATTTAAACAAAATAAACTGACCTTAACATGATAATTCACATATGCATGAAATGTTGATAAATGCCTGTAACCCCCCAGATCGATGCGGGTAACCCGATCCGATCTGGGTTGTCACATTAGGGCCACCGGAGCGACCCACTGTAAAAATAGCGGAAAATTTAAATCTTTTTATCAGAACATGTAAACTTATAAAATCATTTATCAGTATGCAGAAATAAAACAGATTTTCAGACTCAAATATTAAAACAAAATACAATTACATGCCCCCTAATCACATGTAGCATACTCTGCAATAACGCCGGAAGAACTCCCTTCCTGATGCCGATAGCTGCACTGGTACATTTCTTTTAACCTGCAATGTTGAGTAATAGAGTAAACTTCAGAAAGCTCAGTAATACAGAACTACCAGATGATGCTGAAGAACGTGTAGATACAAATAAACATACATTTCCTTATTGGTTCAGATATTTACAGATTTTTAGGCTGAGCTGAGATCCATTGATATTTCAGGTAGTAACAGATAATATTCAGTTCAGATGGAAATATTTCAGATGTCTAGGTTCAGGAGATTAGAATAGGTTTTCTAGTGTGTTCCTAAAAATCATGTAACTTTTCAGATCTTTTTAAAACGTATATATATATACCCTCATCCGTTCACATCATAAATGTGTAGGTTCCCCAGAACCATACACCCAACCGCACATGCCATTTAGACCCTGAGCACAAAGCCGAAGAGTCTGCAGATAATCTTCCTCCAACAATAAACCCCAGATAAAACATTTCTCTGTCGATAAACAGAGATATCAGAAATCAAAACGTAATTCAAATCAGATATCGTAACAGAATCCAGGTTAGGAATCAGAACATATTTCATATTAGATATCAAAACAGAATTCAAATAAAAAATCAGATAAAATATTCATATAAGTAGGGAACACACTAGAGTTTCCAGATATTATTTAGAGATACATGATAATCTTATCGGGCAGAGAAATACAAATCTTTAGTTTACTGATAGAATGCCGAGAATTAGAATCACTATTAGAAGAGCCTGTTAACTGACAAAATCATCAGTTATTCATAATATGCTTATCATGATCACCTTATTCAGACATTTATCGGAAGCTCTACGTAATCAGAAGGGTATTCAAGATCCTTTACATATGAGTTACTTATGTTTTCATACATGACCAGAGTGATTTGAGCTGATAAAGAATAACGAAGATTCAGGACCTTTACAATCTATGTCGATTGATCAGATTATCGAACAACTCCAGATGAATAGCTCCCAGAACTAATACTTGTCAACTAGTCAAATTCATTAACCTTCCAAGGTATTTACTCTTTAATACCAAATATTTTTATCCATAGATCACCTTCTGAGTCATCACTGAACAGATCTCAAGGAGACGAACATATATTCTAATGGTCTTTATTTCATTTCCATGTTTCAACTATATCAGAAAATATTGACGTACTTGATTTGTGGTTCATAATCCATAAGGATGATACATCACGTAAGTTCATCCGAGTTTTCAGGCTTATTCCAATCTCTTACTTAATCCTCAATCCTTGAGGTTACATAGTTCATTTAGCAGTAAAGTCTATTCCAACTACTTCGGATTTTTTCCAGAATAATTCCGGACGTTTCTGAATTTCGGATACATATTGTACTTCCTTTCAGTTCAATTCGGTCTTCGTGATTGATTTGTCGAACAAACGTCCAATTCTTAGTACTGAATGTGATCTAGAGTTGAACTAAGTTAAGATGAATACTTCCAAAATTTATTATCGAGCCAAACTTGAGAAGACGAACACGTATTCCAATAAAATCTATTCTATTCAGGTATTGACATAGCTTTAGGGTTGATCTACTCACTTCAATTGTGTTCCATTACTTTTAAAGGTAATCCAACACCTATGCTTATTTGGATTCCCTTAATTTAATTAATCCAAGACATTTACTTAGTTTAGGCCATAAGGGTATTTTGGTAATTTTGGTATTCAGTTTTATTCCATTCACTTCAGAACTCGAGGATATCCAATCATTCCTGAGCTTGGTGATATTCTTGGGTCATTTCCATTATAGGGGTATTTTGGTCATTTTACAGATTCAGTGTATTTTAATCTTTTTCTTCCGTCCGATCTTACTATTAAATTCAATATTATCATTTATTTCAGTCCTTTCGAATAATTCTGATAGCAGAATACCCCCGATAAATTATTCTTCAGGTATTTACTCATTACTCGAATATTTTCGGGTCCAATGCCTTCTCAGATTTTACAAACGGAATATCATGAATTTTTCTGTACAAAGATAGGATCTTAACAATTAAATTCGTACTTAATCGAGTTAAGTACAAATCCTCAAAGTACTTTCTCATTCCGGGTCAACTCAAACTATTTTATCTCTAAATGACATTTTCGTAATTTCTTAACCAGATAATTTCGATATTAGCTCTTAACGAAAATAATTATAATTTAAAGATCTTATGATTAATTGCTTTCCCCAACATTCTCTGATCTTGAAATGATTCCTTAACAGACTTCTAACATCTTGCTCAAACCCTCATGGGTTAAAAATCGATTATTCGTATTTCCTAAGCAAAACTAACATTTCTTATGCACATCAGTAATTTTTTACCGGATCAATATGTCTTTTCAGAGTTATTAACCAACTTCCAAGGATAATTCTTGTCATCTTAAAATATAAGGGTATTTTCGTAATTTTACCCAACCAAAGTATTCTCATAATTTCTCATCCGAGTATCTTTAATATTTAAACTTTGCTGATATAACATATAAGTTACAAATCCAGGGCTGATTTCTTTATCACTAATCACAAACTTGAAATTTAATTCTAACAATCCCTCAATCTCCTATAATAATCATCTGAACCATAATCAGTTGCCAAATTTCTACTATGTTCGGATCGAGTGTAAGAATTCATTAACTACACAAATGAGACAAACATTATTTTATTCATACATTTATCAATATTCACATGTTCCATAAAGCATAAAGAGGTAGTAAAGTATTACCTCGATTTCTATGCAATACTAATCAACCATTAAATTTCATTCGAACGCCCTCGATCTTGAAATCAACTTTCAATAATTCCTCAGATGCATATCAACAGAAATTACATAAAAAACGAAGCTTAATTGAGATAAACGGATCGAATCGAATGATAAATCATTGAAAAACAGCTTACCGGGTTCGAATTTGGCGAAACAGACTTCGGATTCGAATTCAGGACGTCGAAAGCATAAAATATGAGTTTTTGAAAATTTGGAAATTTCGGTCAAAATCAAAGTCAACGGGTTTGACTGGCAATTTCGAGGCCTTCGGGTCTGAATTTCGAAAAACGAAATGCGGAATCAGATTTGGAACGTCGAAAAACGTCAGGATAAGTATATTCGGTCGAAGTCAAAGGTCGTTTAATGCCCGGTCAAAGTTTTGGTCAACAGCGGTCAACGGTCAACGGGTCGGATCGGGTTAGAACCTGTCAAACAGGTTCAAAATCGGTCATTTTTTCCTTCCCCACGCGTAGTGGCGGCTCGTGGGGGTGTGTAGGCCCACTTCCGGCAGCCAATAAATCACGTAAAAAATTTTAAAAATTATTTTAAGGCATTTTAAGACACTTACCAAGCTCGGTTCACAATTTTGAATGGCGGAGAGCTCGATTTCAACAAATCAGAAACTTTAACCGCTTCACCTCCTCACGCGCCGCCGCCGACGGAGACCAAGGATGTTACCGGCCGACTCGGAACAACACAAGGAACATGATGGTGCGGGAGGTGTCGTAAATGGATCATCGGATCGTCGTGAATCGACGGAAAACCAACTGAAATCGAGTTATTACCGACGATACTTCCGAGTGAAATTAACGACGAACGACGACGATTCACGATGAAATGTTTGAGGGGTTTCGCTCCTCGGTCGACAACGAACACGATGGTGGTTTCGGTTCGTTGATCGGAGGTCGGACGACGAGTAGATCGGAGATCGAAGTAGGGTGAACGAGAGAGGAAATGGGAGAATTCTGGAAACTGAGCACGAGTGGGGGAGTTATATTTCATCATATATAAAAATGGTTAAATCATGGGTTTAGTCACTGAACTTCCTGTACTTCTTAAAATGGTATGTCAACTTTATGATTTTATAATTTAATCCCTAATTTCTTCCAAAAATACCAATTAAATTCACCACTTTATAATTTCTTAATTTTAGCCCCTAAATTGGGGTGTTACAATGCCACACAATGCAGTCCAATTTTCTGCCTTCTACATGCCGAGGGAAAATAACTACATTGTTAAACATCATATTTTTCAATATTGGCAGCAGAACTAAAGTAGAAAAAGAAACTCTAATATTCTGATATTACCAAAAGTAACAAATCCTGCATTTGTTGATAATGCATCATCAGTTGCTCTCTTCAATTCAAGGGATGGAGAATGAGACCACAAACGAGGAGGTGCATTACTCAGCCCACAGTACATCTTGACTCCATGAATTCCTAAAAGATGATGAAGCATTTAAAAGAACAACAAGAAATATAACCACAAGATCTGCATAAAATTGTTACACCCTCTTAATGAACCTGGAGGAAGGAGGTTGCTAGAATAATGTCTATTCGGCTCTTAACTCTTACATCTTCGCCTTGATTATGGACGACATCTATTGTGCGACACCAGACGGTATTCCATGGTGTATGCTTTTCGATGACGATATTATCCTAGTTGCTGAAACAAAAAATGAGCTGAATAGTAGACTGGCTACCTGAAAGACTGCTTTGGAAGAAAAATGTCTAAGGATCAATATTGAAAAGACAAAGTATTTATGTTTAAACTTCAATGAGAACCAAAACGATGAAGATGTAAAAATATGCATCAAATGACATATTTTCCTCTCAAAGGATTGTTTTAAGTACCTAGGGTCTATGATACTTAAAGATAGGGGTGTAGATGATGACGTTACACACCGTATAAAGGCGGGATGGCTAAAGTGGAGGGCTGCTACTGGAGTTTTGTGTGACAAGAAGGTGCCTCTAAAACTTAAGGGAAAATTTATAGAATGTCAATTAGACCAGCGCTGCTGTATGTATCAGAATGTTGGGCAATCAAGAAGGACCACGTTAGGAGGATGGAGGCCGCATAAATGAGAATGCTTCGATGGGCATGTGGTAGGACTCTGTGGGACATGACACCAAACTCTACAATTAGGAGGTCTTTGGTGGTGGTGCATGTATCTGAAAAGTTGAGGGAGGGAAGACTACGGTAGTTTGGGCATGTCCTTAGGCGACAACCGTCGGATGCGGTCAGGGTAGAGCCGATTACAGTCGACGGTGACAGAAGGAGAGGTCGACCAAGGAGGAAATGGGTAGACTGCTTGAGATCTGATTTGAAGGATTTAGCCCTTACCGAGGACATGACCTCTGACAGGAAAACATAGAGACTTAAGACCATGGTAGCCGAGTAGTGTAGGTCACAGCAATAGGGTGTAGCATATTTGTCTTCTTTTAAAGCCTTCGTAGTAATTTCCATGACTTCTACTTTTTATACGTTTCTGTCATTTGAATTTATGAAGGCTTAGAACTAAGGTAACGGAGTAGTGTTGCCTTAGTTTAGGTTTTAACCCATTTAACTTTATTCCTTCTCGTAACTTGCTATCGCTGACTACTGTGTATCATTCTCTTCATGTTTCATCTTTTTAAATTTAGCCCGGACTTACGTGTCTGTCTATATGAAGAGATTTTTACGCAGGGATTTATTTGCAGAGATTACTTCCCATTACAGATACGCACATGTAGACTGCATATGAAGACTGTTCAACTATGTATTTATTTATTTATTTATACATGCATTGTATTTTATCTTTATTTTTTTAATTTTGACTGTCGGAGGTCTTCCATGGAAGCTGCTCTCAACCTGGCGTTGGGGGCAGCCTACTACCCTACCTGCTCTTTACCCCATTGCATATGGGAATAGGATTTTGTTATTGTTATTGAATCCTTGAATCTCATCGGAAATACCACTGTCACCTTATTTGCCTGCTAAAGTATAATTTTCTACCCCATTAAATAACAATAAAACAATATTAAGGTAGACATGTTTGCACATCCAGCCAAAAAGAAATGAAACAATTATTTTTATGAAAAGAGAGAACGAGAAAGACTATCTGAGGCACAATAAATAAATCTATACCTACACGAGAGATGATAAGAGAATGAAATATAAAATATACTTACAATTTTAGGTCCATCATTAAAACTAAAATCAGACTATTTACGTGAAACAATACCTGCGGAACAAGGAAGAAGGACTCATCGGGTCAATGCACGAGGGCAACAAACTGATTTATATCAGGCGCAACAGTTCTTGAAGCAAGGTGCTTTAGGATTACTCTTAAAGGGGCCCCTAATACCACTTCTCTAACAGAAGAGATCTTTACCAAAAGAGTATGTATGTGCTCTGCATGTTATAAAAAGTCAAAACTGTCAAACAAGAACATGAATGATGCAGACTAAGGAAACAAAAGCTACACTCAGTTTGAAGGTGCATCTAATTAACAACTCTGTTAACTTTTCTGCTAAAAGTGCCAAGATGGATATCTAAGCCCTTAATCTTAATCAACCATGAAAGAAGTTAAATAATAGATAGAAATCACCTTTTCATAAGTATAACCCCCCGCCACAAGTTGAACAGCATACACCCATCTTTTTGTAATAGAATAGCCCAGGTATTTCATTTTTATTTAAGGGGAATAACATAAAATTTAGTCTAGTAATGCTTGTAATTCATCTGTAAACGTTGTCACTAATAGTTATAATTTGATTGCTCTGTTTCATCAATTAAAAATGACGGAAAGGTTAGCTGATGACTGTAAAATAATTTACAGGTCTCCTTCGTTCTAAAGAGAAACTCATTGCATTTTAAAAAGAAAGATTTATATCTATAATAAGAGTTGAGTTTGATAGTTGATAAAATTCAACTATATTTCATTTGTGTGATTAATGGAGTGGTTGTTGATAGCAAACCTTGGTGAGGCAATATCCCCAACCAGAGAGTGCAAGCAATAAGAGCACATTACTCCATTTCTGTGTTTGTAGTCCACTTTAAACATAGCTTATTCTATTTGCTGTGACACTGACTCCCTTGGTCACCAAACAGATTAGATATGATGAACATTGCATATGCATCTGAAACTATAGACAACCATCCTATTTGACATGGAAGCTACTTGGGAGAAGCACCATACAAAATATGATTGATCTTTTAAACTAAAGCTCCTATTGTGTTCCTGAAAAAGGTGTATATATACACATATGTATCCATCTTAAATTTATGACTATTCACCCAGTTATCTTGTACCTTTCGACTTCAGGTATAGCAATACTTACTAATATCAAGTTTAAACCCAAGAAAACTAAATGTAGAGAAGTCATTGAGAAACATTTATCAAATAATGAACCTTAGACATATTCATATGCTCCAAACATTAGTTAATTCATTTTTAATCAAGGACGGGAATTTTCAACAGGTTGATGCTAATATTTTGGCATATAACTGAGCAAGCTCATAAAGACCTAAGAAAATGAACTTGTTGATCTTCATCTTGAGGAATTTTAGACAAATTCAGTTTCAATGTCAGATTGAAGCCATCCCTCGGAGGATCAAGAATTTGCACGATTAAACCATAAGCTGCCTTTATAGCTTCTATGGCTCCAAATGGAAGTCCACCAACAAAAATAGTTTCCAGAGGTGGGGTAGGCAATGATAATGAAAGCCGTAGAATATGCAGATTCTTCATTGACACCAGCATATTACGTATAACTTATATGAGCATGATATAATTACAGTGGCTTTGGTATCCTATCAGTTCAGAGAACCTAATGGCGCAAAAAAAAAACGGCACTTGGGCATGAATGACTCAATTTCTCTTGCATAACTATAACAAAGTAAAAGCTTCTAAATCACCTGAACATGGTAACAAACATCATCAAACTCAACCCAGTGATGGTCTAGCTCAATTGCCTTTTCAAGGCTGCAAAATCAACATGAGAGAAATCAGCAAGCTTTACAAGAAAGTGGAAACAATAAGCTGAAACTGTCCAGTTAGCCTGAAAAATATTCAGTGTTTTCAACCAAAATAAATCTGTTTCTATACTCAACAGCAGCATGTGTAATCTACATGCAAATATTACAGCAAGGTACAAATGAGTCCATGACCATTAAACGCATGCACAGCATGGTTCCAACTTGGCATGCACCTTTAACATATAAAGTAGAGCAATTTTACACTCTTAACACTACATTCTTTGCAGGCTTGAGGCTTGTGAGAAGTGGAATTTAACAATACTAACTATTACTAAACTGTAAAACATAAAAAGCCCTAGAATTTAAACGCATCTGAATAGCCTAAACGTATCCAAATGTCCTTGACGATTCATCAATTTATTCTTCCTAACAGTTGAGCTATGAGAAACAAAAAAAAGCACAGTATACCGAACCTGTACACTTACAATATTCTAGTTTAGATATTTATTATAGTTTTTAATGGGAATTTGTATTTTTCATGTTAATTATTTGTATCATCAGTGGACATGATACATATATGGCATACCAACACGTAGGGTAGGGGGTCAAGTATCTAAACCTAAAATTAGTAGTTAAAAGGAAAAAAAACACTGGAGAAGAGCAACGCACTGCAAACAACAATGGAAGAATGGTCACTGATGAGGAAGAGGGACCATGAAACTCATATGAGAAGGCAATAAAGAATGATAAATACATCTATGAATTGTTTTTAATGAGGCCTCCTACTTTTATCAACAACAAAAAAAAAATCTATGAATTCGAAATAGAGTTGGATTCTTAACCTGACGCTGCTTGAATTCCCAACATGTCTTTCAATATATAAAATTCGAACAAGAACTAAAATAAAAGAAATCAAATAAAATAATAATAATAATAATAAAAGTATATATTTATCAGATTAAAGGAAATGAAATGAAAAAAAAGACGAAGGAAAAAGTACTTCTGGACTCGATTCAGTAAAGTCTGGAGAAGGAATCGTGAATGGGACTGTAAAAGTATCATCGATTTCTTTCAACGTCGATCGAAAAGGATGAAGACGACCAAATTCGTACTATCCGTCGCCTTTTTTTTCCTTTGTTTTTTCCCCTCTTTAAAAAATGGGATTGTTTGATTTTATTGCAGTATTCTTACTTTGGAAGAGGATCAAATTCAAATCACCCGTTAAATACATCTCCTTTTGGCAATTTAAATTCATTTCTTGAAAATATGTTGCATATAAATTATATATGGGTAAACTAGATTTCAGGTTATTATTTTATTTACAATTGGGTCATATTTTTTCTAAAATCTGTAATTTAGTAATTAAATTAAAATTTTATTACAAATATGTCACTTTTTCGTTAAGATTGTAACAAAAGTTTAATTGCTTTGGTATAGTAATACTTTTAGTCTCCAAAATTTATAGATTCTATCTAGGGGTGCTCGAACAGTTAATTTGCTTATCGACCGAATTGAAATAATCAAAATCGAATTAACTAAACTTTTTTCTTTAACCGTCAATCAAACTATTTGTTTTTTTAATTATTAAACAACTAAAAAGAGTTAGCTTAATTCAGTCGATGATCAAAATAATCAGATTTTTTCTTTTAAATTTGCTTAGTTAAATTAATTTGGATATACAAATAGATCTCGCCACCAAGGCCTCATAAGTATACATCTGTATTTTCGTCATCTTGCCATTAAGATTGATTAGACAGATGTTCATTAACCACTAAGAACACACATATATATATTCAATTTGTCACTAAAGTTACTCAAGCAATTACACTTGCGTAACTGTGACCAAACATTGGTACTCTAGGCCAATTACTCTTTTTATACATTTAAGCCATCATTATTAGTTGACTAGTCCTATAGAGATACTTTCATAATTTTACTCTTATAAGAGTATTTTAGTAATTTATAACCCTCAAATACACTCTAATTTTCTGAAGAGATAATACCTATTATTAATCTTATTTAACCGTATTAAGCCATCTCTCATCCTCTTCGCATGTTTTAAAAGGGTAAAAAAATTTGTCTAAGATACTCAAATGTTGCTATATGTCTTAAGAAAGTGTTTGGTGTGCTTAGACAAGTGACATTATGTGTATATAACATGTTAGACTCATATGTTGCATGAAAGGACCTAAAATGCATAATTTGGATAGGTGACTTGTGTGAAAGTTGATTTTTTTATGTAATATTGACTTTGGATGCTTGATTCTTGTATGAGAGGTTAAAGGATGTTGTGAAGCATGATACATATGTATTACAACATGATCTAATTGGTTCAATTGTGTTCAAGAAAGTCCATAGACCTTAGGATCGATTGTATGATGATTTGGTGGCTTGCTCTTGCATGTTTATATGAATTTTCTACATTTTTCAGAAAAACGACCAATCCCTTCACACAAAGAATCGATCCCTTCTTTGAATGATCAATCCCTTCATGCACAATTGTTAAGGATCGATCCCTTCACTGTATGTTCAATGAAAATTGGTAAAATTTGGTTCATTAAAGGTCCTAAGTATTCCTATGTCTTAGTTTGACCCCATGATGTTTTTTGTGAGTTTAAAATGGTCTAGAAGATGAATTATTAATTGTTACTTGGTCTTAAATCAGAATTTGGTGAAAACTTGTTCTGTCACCCTTTAACATACTTAATTGCATAATGGAAGTGTCAATTGCATGGTTGTTGTTCATATGTAACTTTTATATTATTTATGTTTTGGTCCTTAGAGTTGCATGTTCAATTAGGTCCTTGAATAGTGTCTGATTGATTCGAGAATTTTCATGTGTCCAATTGAGTGTCATTAATGACTATTGGTAAGCTTAATTTTTTTAACATTGGATTGATGATAGCATATAGAATGACTATTTTACCACTATGTTGAATAATCTTGTTTTTCTTGCGATGCATGATTAGATGTTTGTTTAGGGCCTGATTTTGTGTTATTTTGTTTGTGTGTTGCTTGTTGAATTTTTATCTTAATCATTTCCACTTAGTACGCATGATTATAGTTTTATTTATCCGATTCGCTTCGAAATCTAATGTTCACTCAGAATACTCGAGTCATCCTACATGGTCGAGTATAAGGTGTTACAAAAAGAGAGGGCACTAAGGATATCTTCATCATCGTTTTGGTTAGGTTACCAAGAAAAATGGAATTGTTTCCAAGCATGTAGCTTTGATTATATTGAAATAAAGGTGGTAAAATTAGGGTAAGAAAATAGGTTATATATGTTAGTGAAAATATGTTCATTCAAAGAATGAATAAATTGTTGAAGTTACTTTGTTGATTTATACATGTTACAAAGCTAATAATTTGAGCTTTAATTTTGACTTTGAGGAGTTAAAAGTTGGGACCAATTTGTTACTTTTGAAGTTTTAGTGGGAAAAAATGAAAATTTACTCAAATATTACTGACTATTTATTTAATTTCCTTTTTTTCAATTTTATATATTCACTATACCATATCAGTAATCTGTTAAAGATCTAACTGCAGTTAGCCCTAAATGACCATATCTTAATTAAATAAAAATAAAAATGACCAAATATTATGTTTTGAATTCAGTGGGGAAAAGTGTATAAAACTTAAATGAAAGTGATCAATCCTGTAGTTTATCCTTTTTTTTAACTTAACACAAATATTTGGAGAAATAGTAGAATGCACGCCCTGCAAGATTCTTGTGTTCTCACAATAGACTCTCATGATTCACCGGCATTTATTATAGTTCTTAAGCTCATAAAATCTTTCAATGAAGCCACCAGATTTAGATTTTGTTCAATTTAGTCCTCTAAACTTTATAATTTATGTCAATAAATTCTTTCAACTTTGCATTTCTTTAAATTAAGCCCATAATTCCAAAATTTATTAATTCCAAAGTCCGATTTACTTAAATTTTAGACATAATTCCGGTGTATTATACAACCAATCAGGATCTCATAATAGAAGTGATATCATATGATTATGAATTCTTAACACCCATAAAAAAATTCAATATGAATTATTGTGGATAGGTTGACAAATTCAGTTCATTTTTTGTCGGTCCATACAAATTATTTTCTCTAAAATCTTGCTAAGTTGAACATATACGAAACAATAAGACTACATAGCAATCTCCATTTCACATTTTGAGAGTTATATATATAATACTTGTAGTATAAGTAATTAATTCAACTTAGAATCAATTAAACTTCTAAAATCCATTCATTCAAAACAAAGAGAAAAAGAAGAAAAGGAAATCAATGAATGTGCTGCATTAATTTGAAGAAAGTGTTGACTTAGAATTAATGTAGACCACAACAGTTGTTCAGGATAAGAATCAGGATCGGATGCAAGATTTTATAATAGAGATGTGAACTTATAAAATTTTAAAGATGAATTTATAAACTATTAGGAGGAAGAAAATAAATTATCAATATAAAATACAAAAAAAATTAAATTATATGAGAATATAAAATGCTCAAAGGACGGTCGTCCCAATTAACCTCCCCTCCATACATCCCTAACAATAAGATGAGGTGCGTCAATACTTAACTGGCACAATATCTAGGATTGAAGCTTGGCATATTGGGCACTTTCCACTCCTCCATTGCAATTCATTCCCACATTTCAGACAGATGCACATGTGCCCGCATCTGAAATTGAACACAAAACCTACTTTGATGCTTAGTATATTTGGTACTGAGAAAGTTTAGAAAAAGGCAACCTAATTTAAAACTAAAAAACATCGACTGAAAATATTATAAAAAAATATAACATTTTAGGTTAGACGCAACCTAAAATGTTAGATTCTTCATAATATTTTTGGTTGAACCTAAAATATTACAAAAAATGTAATACTTTTAGTTGCTAACCGAAAATATTGTGTAGAAGGTAACATTTTTTGACGTGCCCATCTACACCTTTGGTACAAGGAATTGAGGAACACTGCATGCTAAGTTAGATTTGGACTTTGTATATAAATTTTAACAAATGCAACAAGTACGTTCCCATGGTCATTTATCTGCTGAATTTTTTAATTCCTCTTCAACTGTATCATTATAATTATTTAATCAAGACAATTGAGTCAATGTCCCAATTAGATTATGTATGTAAGAACATAAACATGGTAATATAAAAGATATCACTAATAATTATAATGGTGATCTTTATATTATTATAGGTTATTGTCATTCTCATCTGAGGTAGACAACACTAAACCAAGTTAAATATTATCTCTTACACATATCTTACTTTAACGTTAGTTTCACATTTTTTGTTTTTTGCCTACATATTCTTAACATATTATCAAATATTCAAGTCTCACCCAAATGAACTTTTCGATCGAAGGAGTATTGTTGCATTTTCATCTACAAACGTTACCACTTTAGGTGTCTCGTCCGTGACGGCTGTTAAAAAAACTCGTTAAGTGACACGTGTTGTATTATATTTTTATTTATTTTTTAAAAAAAAAAATATTATTTTAAAAAATCCCAATACTTTTTTAAAATCTAATAAAAACTCAAATCCCTAATTCCAAGCCTCCATTACTCCCGTTGGCCATCTCCGATGGGCATCCATTAACCGGTCATCTATCGCTGGTCATTCATTAACCGGTCATCATCTTTACCATCACCCCAATTAGGGCTGTAAAAAGCTAACCCGACCTGCAAAACTGACTGAAACCGACTCGAGTCAAAACTGTTTTTGACCTGCACTGTGGCGATCCGAAACTGACTCAAGTCGGAACTGATGTTGACCTGAACCCGATTTGGACCTGGAAATTGTGGATCCGAACACGACCTGAGAACGACTTGAACTCGAATTGAACCGAAAATATGATACCCGAACCCAAATTACATCTGACTGATATGAACCCGAACCCGAGATTGACCTGGTAAATAACTGGTATTACCCGACCTATTTTCAACCTGACATGTTTTTAACCTGACCTATTTTTAACCTGACCTGTAAATGATCTGACCTGTTAATGACCTTATCTGATATTTACCTGACTTATATATTACCCCAGACAAAATTATAAGATTTTAATAAAATTATGAGTTTTTTAACTTATGATGTAATTAAAAAATTAATATAATTACTTTTTAAATGTTATAATAAATTATTTATTATGATAATTAAATTAATAAATATACCTATTATATAAAATTATTTAATAAAATTAATAAAATTATTTAAATGTAAATTAGATAAAACATTATTAATAATGCAAAGGAAAATTAATATAGTTTAATTTATATAAATTATATAGTTTAATTTATGTAAAGAAAAAATAATATTAATAATGAAAGTATTTATTATGTAATATATATTAATGGTTTACATTATTAATATAAATAATTTTGGCAATAAAATGATAATTTATTTGATAATAAATGAATATTAGTATTGAACATGATTAATTCCTTAAAATATAAATATAAACTATACCGTTTAATTTTGGTACAAAAAATTATCTAACAATTATAACATAAATGAAAAATAATATAAAATATAAAATTAATTGATAATGATAATTTAAATAACATTTAATATAAACTTTGAATATATTTGAGTCAATTCAAGTCGAATACAATAAAATGAAGAAAAAATTTTAAAAAAATTAAGCTCTCAGATCTTATAACAAAAATGTTATAAGGCTAAAAGCCTAACTTTCCTACCATAGATTTCTTCATCGAGATTTTATATCGAAATAGCTACCAATATTGTTAAATTACGGGACACTTTTAAATCTACCAACATAATTTAACATGAGTAGTTATTTCGAAAAAAATGACAGTTTCAACAATCTATTTAAGTCAGACCAACAAAATAAAATACAAGGTAACAACAGGCAGGAAGCAGCAGGAGCAGGCAACAACAACAACAACAAACATATTTTCTGCATTAAACAAACATTTAATCAGTGGTAAAGCCAAAGGGAATACGATGGCCAACAGTGCCAAACATTTCCGACTTTACCAAACCCTTACATAATCAAATATTCAACATTGTTTATGAAAATAAAATTAATATCAAGCAAAATCAGAATGTGTTACTTTGGACAGAAGTATCCTACAAAAAGTAATTAATAAGTAATTAATAAGCAAAATCATCAATTAAAATTTGTTTCAAATACTGTTAAACTTAATAAATACAATAAGTAATTAATAAGTAAAAGTTACCTGTAAATGGAAGAAACAAGACTGAATCGTAAATTCCAATGGTTTCACTTAACGTTAACACCCTAAAAAATTAAAATTAAAATAATTAATAAACAGTTTGAAAATAAAATAGAAAGCAATTATATCATACCTTTACATAGCAGACTCATTAACCACAGTAAGGTAGTCTTCATCCTTATCATCCGGCTCAAAACCATACAACCAATTACGGGATGTAACAAAAATCTCAACATTTTGTTGTAAGAGTGAAGCTCTTAATTTGGTCAAAAATTCTACGCCCATACTAAAGGACGATCCAGATGCAACTGAAGTAATTGGAATAGCCAATATATCTCTCTCCATGCGACAAAGTACAGGATATGAAACATGTTAATTTTTCCAATACTCCAAAATATCAAAGTCCGATTCTCCAGTACGAGGGACAAGGGGAAAATTGATGTACGAGTCAACATCAGATCGTCCACTCCTTGAAGCTGCTAAATTGGCATCAAAATTCTGAAAAACAAAAGACAAGAAATTAGTAAATAAAAACAGGAAATAAATAAGTTAAAATTCAACTAGAAATTATATTAACTAACCTGAAATAAATCTGATTTTCTAAATGTTCAAGGCCTATTGGAGCTTGAGCCACTTCTATCCAAGGATGTGTTACTTTGGACAGAAGAAGAAGAAGAAGAAACACAAGGTGCATTTTTTGAATAAAATACATATAACTCAAGAAACTCATCATAAATGAGACTTACCCTCCGTTGAACCTCATCCTCTACATAAAGAACATTGTACAACTCCTTAAGCAGTTGTAATTTATATCGAGGATCAAGTAAAACAACAAAAGACAGAATCATAGAGTGATCAAACCAATATTTCTCATAAAGTTCAAGCATGGGTCATGCCATTGCAAAAATACCTCACAAGGATCATTATGAGCATCACACAACAATTTATCAATTGCAACAACGTTAGCCAAATACAAGTTAGAAGTGGGATACTTAGAACCAGAGAACAGAGTAGTAATTTCATAAAAATGCTCAAGAAAATCACAGATTGTTTGAATTGTTTCCCATTCATAATCAGTAATGATATCCAACTCATTTTCCCTATTAACAAACAAGTTAATCCCTAATATAGCCTCAAGTGCCCTATGAATCATCAAGTAAGTTGAATTCCAACGAGTAGGAACATCCAATACTAACTTACCAGAGAAAGAAGAATCACAGTCTTTAACAGCTAATTCAAAGGCACAAAGTTGAGAGTCAGAAGAATCAATAAACTTAACAATATGACGTAATTTATTAATGGAAGAATCAATTACCTTCAAACCTTTTTGAACTATCAAGTTCAAAATGTGGGCAGCACATCATACTTACCATTGCAAGGAATAGGAGAAATGACATTCAAATCATCTTTCAGTCTCTTAACCATTCTATCATTTACAGAAGCATTATCAAGTGTAATGGTAAATACTATTTTTAAGACCCCATTCACATATCATCTTTTTCACAAACTTAAAGATAGACTCAGCATCACGAGGAGGAGGAAAACGCGAAAATTAAGTATTTTAGACTGAAGTTTCCAGTTATTATCAACATAATGAGCAGTAAGGGTAAAATAAGAACATGAAGTGCAGGCAGACCAAGCATCACATATAAAACAAACACGACTTGAGACAGAATGCATTGAATCAAGCAGTAATTTTTATGCTTTTCATGCTCCAACATACAATACTTAGTAACAATATACCTAGATATATTCTTAACAGAAAAATTAAGGTATTGATGTAAAACCTCAAGTTTTTCATGCTCAACTATACTATATGCATAACCATGACACATAATATCATCAGCAAACAATTTACAGTATTTGTTTTGATCAAAAGAAGCTATATTATATGGATTTTCAGTAAGAAAATCCTTATATGCTTCGCATTTCTTAGTATGCCTTTTAGGGTTAGATGTACCAATATAAGAATCAGCTTTATACCTTTTCAATTTGCAATACTTACACTCGGCATAAACAGAACCATCATCGTCTTTGGTGAATGTGTAGTGGTCCCAAATAGCAGAGGTTCTTCTCCCAAATTGGAATGAACCAGTGAACTTCCTCTTAGAGGATTTATTTAAATCAACTGCTTCGGACAATACATCATTTATATCCCCTTGTAAAAAAAATTAGGGTTAACAACCAACCTTATAAAAGCAATTCGAATGAACAACAAACCTTATAAAAGCAATTCGAAAGAACAACCAACAGTAGCTACAAATTAAACAATTTATTTAAATTTTAAATAAAGGCAGCTAACAACCTTATAAAAGCAATCTGAATGAACAACCAACAACACAAACAAATCAACAGTAGCTACAAATTAAACAGTTTATTTAAACTGTAAAAAAGGCAGCTAATAACATTATAAAAGCAATCAAATGAACAACCAACAACACAAACAAATCAACAATATAAACAAATCAACAGTAGCTACAAATTAAACAGTTTATTTACCTTTTTCAGAATGCCCTTCATTCTAGTTTGTTGATTTTTCTGCTACAAAAGAAATGAATAATATATTAATAAACAATATTAAAATCAAAAACAAAATAATACAATACTAAACAATAACATACCTGGACCATTCAACTCGTAAGAAAAGTTGTCCATGAAACCCTTGAAAAAAGGATTTGAATATCAACAGATATAATAAATGAAGATGCTCGGTTATGGTTTATTTAGGTTTGGATTGGAATTTAGGTTAGGGATTGGGTTAGGGTTTTGGGTTCAGGTTTGAGTTTTGGATTCAGGTTCAAATTCAAGTTCGGGTTTGGGTTCGAGTTGGGTTCGAGTTGGGTTTGGGTTCGGGTTTTGGTTTAGGGTTTAGGTTTAAGTTAGGGTTGGGTGATAGAAGATGAACAGGTTTGGGTTTGATCGAAGAAAACAAAATGATTTAAGGGTTTAGGTGTTTGTAAGGATCAACGAGAGGTTTGATCTAAAAAAACATGAAGTAGTATGTGTTTTGGTGTTTGTGAAGATCAACAGACGATTTTTGTTAAGAACAAATATGAACTGGGATGAATACGGATGAAAAAGGGAGAAACGTTTGGGTGTTTGATCGAGAAAAACAAGAAAACATATGGATTTTGGTGTTTATGAAGATCAAATGTAGGTTTTCGTATGAACAAGGATGAAATTTCGAGTGTTTGATCCAAAAAAAAAATTGATTTAGTGTTTTTGAAGAACAAAACAAGGTTTTTTCAAAGAAAAATGAAGAACACGGATGGACTTCCAGAGAGATGTCAGAGAATTTGAGAGAAACGGAGAGCTAGAAAGAGCAAACTGAGAGAAATGAATAGGAAGTTGAAAATGAGGAAAAAAACAAAAAAATCTTACCTTATATAGCGATCTGTTCGGGTCGGGTATTTTGGATCCGCGTGTTTTTAATTTCTTTTGGCATTGCATCGCTATCCCCTCTTTTTGATTTTATTCAATTTAGTCCAACATTAATGATTCAATTTAATCGTTATATTTTAAATAATTTCAATTTCATCCCTATATAATTTTTATTAATTAAATATTTATAATTAATATTATAATAATTATATATTATAATTAGTATTAAAATAATTAATATTAATATTAATATTAACTTATATTAATATATTTAATATTATAATTAATATTAATATTAATATAATATAATTAATATTAATATTACTATTATTATAATTACTATTATAGTAATTATATATTATAATTAATATTAATATTAACTTATATTAATATAATATATTTTATAATTTATAATTAATATTAATATAAAATATAGTCTATAACATTAATATTAATATAAACTATTTGTTATAAATTATATAGTATAGTTTATAAACTATAGTTAATATAATTAATATTAATATAATATAGTTTATAAACTATATACTATATTAATATAAATTATAGTTAAGATAATTAACATTAATATAAAATATATAGTACATTAATATAAACTATAGTTTATAAATTATATACTATAGGTTATAAAGTATAAACTATATAGTACACTAATATAAACTATTGATTATAAACTATAGGTTACATATATAGTTTATATAACATATAAATAGATTGTATATATACATATGCTATAGCTTATATATATATACATAGTTTATATATACTATACATAGTTTATACATATACGATACATGTACTATAAGTTACATATATAGTTTACATGTATACATATACTATAGGTTACATTACATATATTAACTATTGTTTATGTATAGTGTTTAGGGTTTAGGGTTTAGGGTTTAGGGTTTAGGGTTTAGTATTTAGTGCCTAAAGTTTAGGGTTTGGGGTTTAGGGTTTTTATAAACTATACACTTTATTAATTTATGTAGTTTATGCATATTGTTTCTATAAACTATATAAGTAATTTACTTTATATGGTTTATATATATATACACACACTATACATAGTTTATACATACATGTACTATAAGTTACATATATAGTTTACATGTATACATATACTATAAGTTACATATATTAACTATTGTTTTTACACTAGGTTAATGTTACATATATAATTTATATAAACTATTGTTTATATAATCTATATATGAATTATCAAATGTGTCTATACATATATAGTTTATAAAGTTTAGGATTTAGGGTTTATATTTTAGGGTTTAAGGTTTTTATAAACTATATAATTTATTACTTTATTAATATAAATAATATTTTATACATACATATACTATATTAATATAAATTATAATATATAAACTATATATTTTATATAGTTTATACATATATAGTTTATATACATATATATATATACTATATTAATATAAATAATATTTTATAAACTATATACTTTTTATAGTTTATACATATATAGTTTATATACATAGTTTATATATATAGTTCACATAAACATAATTTATATATATAGCTTATAATAATTATATAGTTTATAATATAAATATAGTTTATATATAAACTTATATTATATATATATATATATATTATATTTTTTCAATTTTTTAAATGAATGCAATTTATTATATATTTTCATTATTTCTTCACATTTTGCATTTATTTCGATTTAATTCTTTTGTGTTTTTTTATTTATTTCAATTTTAAGTCTTTCACTTTTATATATATTCAATTTAGTCCTTAAATTTATATTTGCATCTTCCATTGTTAATTGCTATTTATTTATATTTTTGTAACTGGCCCATAATTTTTTAAATGTGCTTAATTAATCCTTTTTTATATTAATTTAAACCTCATATTTTAAATTTATTTCGATTTAGTCCCTTACATATGTGTGTTGTTCAATTTATATTTAAAGATTTTATTTGTAATTTTACATTTCTTTAATTTTGTTATTAAATTTATATTTTTTACAAAATTGATCTATGAATATTTATTTTT
This sequence comes from Hibiscus syriacus, assembly GCF_006381635.1. Taxonomy (NCBI): domain Eukaryota; kingdom Viridiplantae; phylum Streptophyta; class Magnoliopsida; order Malvales; family Malvaceae; genus Hibiscus; species Hibiscus syriacus. Next base: position 1,957,661 of record NW_024062692.1, on the reverse strand, counting down.
CTCTTAATTTACTCGAAATCATATATAATTACAACTTGCAATTCAACAATCACGAAAGATGACAAAATAATTAATCCAAAAAATAAAAACGACCCGACCTGAACTCAATTTGTATCCGATAAACATCCGACCTGAATTTTATCTGTCAATGATGTGACACAGTTTGAACGAGATCCGACTGAAGTCCACCCGAACCTATATTAACCTAGTCTTTATCTGCTTCGGACCTGAACTGACATCGATCCGACCTGAACCCGATCTGGATCTGGTGTCAAATCAACCTAAAAATAACCCGAACTGATTTGACCTGACCTAAATCCGCTCTGAATCTAGTGTCAAATCAACCTGAGTTGACCTGTACCAGATTTTACCCGACCTGCCAAAATCCGACTGAAATCTGTCCAATTACCTAATTTTACAGCCCTAACCCCAATCCCCTAAATCTTCAAACTAAATTCCCAAAATCCCAAATCATATATTCAAATTTCTAACTCGAATATTATTGCATTTCATTCCTATGGCAAGCGATGATGGCTCAAGCAATTAACATGGTGAAATGTTTCTACTGGGATTTGGGGGACAACGTTGGGGTGATTATTCAGGGGTGGTCGATTACGGGTAGATGGGTTCTTAGGGAAGATAATAGTGACCTAAATGGCCATCGGCAACGACAGTCTGCATGGGTGAGGGATTTAAAATTTTGATTTTTTTAGGAATTTAGAGTTTTTTTAAATTTAAGAGAAATTAAAGTTTTTTTAAAATATAAAAAATATTTTTATGTTCTTTTTAAAATATTTTTTTAAATTACCTAAATGTGACACATATCACTTAACAGTCTTTCTAACGGTCGTTACAGACAATGCTCCTAAAATGGTAATGTTTGTAATGTTAGACATCTAGATTGACTGAAAAAAAAGTTTATGCATCACTTTGAAAAAAAGTGTAATTTAGACAATTGTTTTATATTAAGCCTTTATAATATTAAGTCCTCGTATCATATTTTTTATTTCAAATCTTATTTTTCTAATTTAAGTTTAATTTCAACATTAATTGTTATCTAACTGAAAATCCTATAAATTACCCCCTACGTTTAATTTTTCTAATATACTATAAATGTAGGGAGACTTTTATAGCTGAAAATATCTCTCATTACTCCTATAATTTTCAACTATAAGTCTCACATCCTTTGCCTATAAAATTTTACACTTACATCTCTCTCTCTCACAACTTCCATTCCTTTGCCTAGAAATGGGGTTTTCCAAGGTCATGAGCTTTTCCAAGTTCCTCATCTTAGCCTTGGCAATGGTGGTTGCCGATTCCACCAGTACCCTTGATGAGGCCAGCTGCCAGCCATGCATTTTGGATCATCGTAAGGTTGAAGGTCAATTCGAGACGTCGAGGGATTCTGAGATAAATCATCGCCTGCTCGCCGAGAAACGAAAAGCTATTAGCTACGAAGCAATTAAGGAAAACGTAGACCGGTGCAACCGACCTGAATGTCTGAAGGGTGAGCCAGTCAACCCTTACACCCGCGGTTGCACCTACGCTATGGGTTGCAGGAGGATCACTGATTGATGATGATGATGACATGTGGTCTTGATGTTGGCGTTGTTTCTTTTTCTTCATCGTCATCTTCTTCTTGGGACCTTAGATAATCTTATATTCTTGTGATGCTTAGATTTTACTAAGGATTCATTACAATCAATAAACATTATATAAACATGCAAGAGTCCATACTGTAGATACTAATTTTTTTATCCATTTGTTTTTTAATATTATTATTAATATTATTATTATTTTATTTATACTATTATTATTATTATATTATTATTATATATTATTATAATAATTATTATTAATATTATTATTATTACAAACAGATCCATTTTACAAATCTCGTAGCCCAATACTAAGAGGCCCGTTTTACACCCAGACTGGCCCAGATCTGAGAAGCCCAACCCGTATCTACCCAAGTTTGGAAACCCTAAACATATTAGGGTTTCATCTTCTTCTCCAGCCGCCTCTCCTTGTCAGCTGTTGGATCTAACTTAGATCCAACGGTCCAGATGATCCCAACAACAAACCCTAGGGTATCATAATCCTAGGGACACGCGGCTGCCACCGCTGTTGCCACCGATCTACGCCGTTCCACGCCACTCTACACACTGCCACGACGCTAACAAGAGCCTCCAAAGGAAACAAGGAATGCCGTCCACGTTGAGGGCTATGGTGAGCCACCACTATAGTTTAGTGACTCACCAAACTGCCACCTTTTTACCCGGTCTGAGACGAGCGCCAGTGATGGTTATAAAACCATCAACCGAACCTGTGAAGAGAACACGAATAGAAAAAAAGAACGAACACAAACAACAAGCAACCAAAACACAACCAACAGAAAAAAAGGAGAGAAGAAAGAGAACTTACCCTTGAAGCCTCGATCATTGCCGGAAGCACCAAACGTCGCCAGAGAACAGAAAATACCGAAGGTATTTTCTTAGATCTACTCCGATTAAGAGTCTTTTAGGGAAAACTAAGGCCAGATTCGACATTGGGGAATTTTGTGTGTTATTTTCGTGTTAAATAATATTTTTCGGCCACCGGAGGCGGTGGTGGAGTTAACGGCGGCAGACGGTTGCCGGTCGGTGACCGACCTTCCTCCGCTTGGAGAATCTAGAGAGAGGCGAGAGAGTTTTAAAACTCTCTCAGTTAGAGAGAGAAGTGTAAAAAAAATGAGAGAATGGCCCTTAAGGGTCGGCCATATTCGGGTTTAAATACCCCTTCCCAAACGACGTCATTTTGGGGAGGGGTATTTGCATAATTTTAAATGGGTAAATTATACTTGTTGCCATCCCATGTTTGTAAACTGCTATTTTAGTCACTGAATTAAAGCAATGATCCTTTTAATTCGATATTTAAATTTTATTTACATTATAATTTAGTCACTAATATAAAGATATAGATTTTAGGTAAAATAATCGAAATAAATATTATAATTAGTCCTTGTAATTTTGTTAATTAATATTTTTATCCCAGAATTCATGTTTTAATTTATTTTAATTTGAGGTTCGAATTTAACATATGTTTATTTTAGTCACTAAATTAATAATAGGTAAAATAACCTGTTTAGCCACTAAAATTTTAAATAGCTAATTATGAATTAGGGTATTTAATTTTAATATATTATAATTTAATCATTAATTTCAAATACTTTCATTTATCTTACAAGTTTTATTACTTTTTATATTTTAATACTATAGTTTTAATTTTATTTATTTTAGTCATTATTTATTTATATTTATATTTTATATGTTTATATATTTAATTATTATTGTTATTATTATTATTATGTAGTCATATAAACTTATATAATAAATAATATTTATTTACTTAATTTTTTATATATTAAATAAAAATCCTATTTATAAATTTAATTTTATATAAATTACTTTTAAGAAAAATAATCATATTTTAATATTTATTTATTTATTTTATATTAAGAAATGGGCTGTCTTAAAGCACCTACAAGTCCTTTTCTGATATTCTTAAATAAATAAATATCCTATTTTTATAAATTATATATATTAATTTATTTTAATTATTTTTAGAGAAATGTTTTATTAGTATTTATTTATTTTTTAATATTAAGAAATTGGTTGTCTTAAAGAACCTAGAAGTCTTTTTCTGATATTTCTAAGTAAATAAATATCTTATATATTTATATATATATATATTAATATATTTTCTTAAAATTATATTAATAAATTTGAAATAACAAGATTATGAATTAAATATAATTTTGAATTTTTAAATTTCCAATAATAGAGACAATTTATAATTAATGAGTACTAATTTTGGGCGTTATAGGGTTGCTAATAATTCCCTAAACGTAATGGACCACGAATCTTTTCTTTACTACAAATTTTTGGTTATACGCAGATCAGTTTATCTTTTAAATTATGTTTTCTTAAAAACTATTTTAAAATGTTATTTTTAGGTATTTGACCTACCTAACCCAAAGGGTCAATGGCTACTCCCAAAATATTTTTATTTTAAATCAAAATCATTTATATATTCATTTTAATTTTCCCGCCAAGTAAAAATTCATACCCGGGCAAAAACCGGTTACGACAGCTTGGCGAATTCGTTGGGGACTGGTCAAGCTTTAAAATCAATTATAAATTGTCTCTATTCATTAGAAATTAAAAATTCATATATTTAATTTATAATTCTTTCCTTTCAAATTTTTTATATATATACTTATTATTTTCATAATATTTTATATATTCTTCTTTATTACTATTTTTTTTTCAGGTATTAAATTTCATTTTTTATTTGTTTGTAAGAGGTTTGAATATTTCTACTCACACACAACACTTGCATTGCATAACATAAGCTTTATAATCAAGCTTGTCCCTTTTAAGTGGGAGTCAAAGCGATGTCTTCGTGAGAATTTATTCTCCGTGTTAGACCTAGCAAGTAGTTTTTGGGGTTCATATGCTCTATGTCTTCGTGAGAATTTATTCTCCGTGTCAGGCATAGGGAAATGTGTCCCCTCGAATTGAACTCGATCCGCTTAAGTCTGTAGTGGACTAGGATTGAGGGTTGGTAGCCCAAGGGGGCACTAACAAGGACAATTCGAGTACCTTTACTCTTAGAACTGAAACTCTACATATAGTAAACCCTAGAAACTCTTCTGATTTGAAGCCATGCCGAAATTTTGTCTAAAATAGGCGTACACGAAGGAGAAATAAATTCTAACTTTTTCCTTTTAATTTATTTATTTACTTCCCTGCTAAATAAATTGCATGTGAATTTAGATTATTTAAAGTATGCTATGTAGAAAGCATGTTTAAATAGAAATATTTGGGTAGACATTAAATTAAATTTTTCTTCTCTATTATTTAAACTAATTCATTTCTTTTTATGTTTTCTTTTATTTTTATTGTTTGCATAGCATCATATAGGATTAAAGGTATTGATCTTCAAGTTAATCGTCTCATTGGAAAACCTTCATCTATGGATAAAAAGTGTTCAAATCAAATAGTTCAAAACTCAGAAGTAAAACAGTGGTCTGAGGACTTACAAAGACAAGGGGGAGACAGTCTACAGGATGATTATGTACCCAAGTTAGCAAGTTATGCTCTGGTTTCTCTAAAAAAATGATATGCAAGATTTGCGAAGCATTTGGGAGAGTTGGGACTCAAACAAGAAGTTGCAGTTCTATCAGTCTTACGGGGACATCCCATATTTTCTCTATGTCAAAGTTGATGATGAATTGCTTCAAGCCCTGATTCAATTCTGAAATCCCAGTTATAATTGCTTCACTTTCAATAATGAGGATTTGGTTCCTACTATTGAAGATTATATAACTTTGCTACATATAGAAGGGGCTTTGGAGAATCGAATTTATTCAAGGTCATTTAAAACTCAACCTTTCCGAGTTAAATTAACAAAGATTGCAGGAGTACGAGAGGAATGGGTAGTGGCCAGTACGAAACAAAAGGGCGAAGGCGAAGGCATTGCCTGGACCAACATCAAAGAAATTATTCAGAGTCATCAAGATGATAAAGTATGATTTGATCTCGTTGCTCTGAGTATATATGGTATGGTCATCTTCCCAAAAGCATTGGGATACATTGAGGCTGCAGTAGTAGATTTGTTCAAGCAGTTACAAAAAAAGGTCAATCTTGCTTCTGCAATTCTAGCAGAGACTTTTCGATCGTTAAGCGCTTGTAGGAGACTGGGAGGTGGACGATTTTTCGGATGTGCACAATTATTATATGTCTGGATCCGTAGCCATTTTTGGAGGAAAGAAAAGGTTTCATACCGACGCTTTAGTACGGACTACTCAGTGTTGAAAGATTTTCTAGAGCAAGAATGGCCAAAAGAAGTCACGAAAGATATGTGGATAAATACCCTTCGAAATTTGCAAAACAATGACATCGTTTGGCGTACCCCGTGGCAAATACAAAAGGAGTTCTTTTATAAATGTGGTGATTACAACTGGGTGATATTACTCGGTTTGTGGGGAAGAATTGGATATGCACCACTTCTGGTTATAAGGCAGTACGAGGGTCGTCAATTTGTTCCTGTTACTGCTGGGTTACATTCGTCTGAGTTCGCATTTCATAGCAAAAATTACAAAAGAAACATCATGGATATTGTTAAAGCTTGGAAAACAACTTTCTGTATTCGGGACAAAGTAGCAAAAGTAATGTTAACTCTTGATTATGAGGAATGGAGATCTATTAAGAAAAATGAAAATATTCCTCTACCAGACCAAAATGAGGATATTTCTATGGAAGATCACATTCGGGTAGTTCCATCAGATATAGAAATCCTAAGAGCCAAGTTTGAAGCAGAAAGAGAGGGTTGGTCAAAAGAGTTAGAACGAATGCGACAAGATAAAGCTATATTGGGCGTCGACGTTGACTTTCATTCAGCACAATGTGCAATGTTGAGGGAAAACAAAGAAAAAGTAGATGGTGAGTTCAGAACGTTAAAGAATAATTACCATGAGCTGCAAAAATCCTAGAGAGCATCAAGATCGAGCCGAGAAACAACACAGATGACAAAAGAGTTGAACATTGAGAAATGCCGAGTTGAAGATTTGAAAGGAAAGAATAGCCGTTTACTCAAAAGCCTTGAGAAAAGAAAGCAAAAAATGGAAGATCTTGAGGTTGACAAAAGGGATCGAATTATGAAGCATAAAGTTGAAAGTCGTGAGATTATAAATGAAATGTAGAAAGAAAGGGATCGAGCCAAAGAATTAGAAAATATGAAGAATAGCATGTTTGAGGGGTTTGAGGTTGAGAAAAACACCATGTTCAAGGGATTTGAAGTTGAAATGAACAATATGATTGTCGAACTTGAAGTTAAGGGCCAAAGGATTGAAGAGTTTGGTGTTGAAAAGGAAAAATGGGATTTGAAGAGAAATAACTTCAATACCAGACTCGAAGTAGAGCAAGAGGTGGCTAATAATTGGATGCAACGATGTAGAAACAAGAATGTACAAATCCAGAAGCTTAATCAAAGAACACAAGAAACACGAACAAAACTTGAAGAGGATTTGGATCAGTGTAGAAATAAAAATACAGAGTTTAATGCTTACATCTTGCAACTTCAAAAATCATTATTCCAAGAGAAGGTTCTTCTAGGACCTAGTGATCTTAAAGAGAGTTATGAGGAGAACTCTTCACTACGAAGACGAATCCGAGATCTTCAAAATACTCTACACAGTTTTTAAGTCAGAATCACTGAATTAGAGCAAACTCTCGAGGGAACTAATGAACAATGGCAAAAATCTACTGATTTCTATGAAGAAAGAAGTGAAGAAAGAAGCAGTATAGTATTCGAGGCCATGGAACAAATGTGCGAAGTTGTCAGATATATCGGGGAGTTAGCTGCTGAAGCAAAGATCATTGGGCATCATGTTGATCCAGTTTCTAAGTTTGGAAAGAAGATGTCATGGCTGATGAAGGAAATCATAGAGCTTAATAGGAAAGATATGTTGTATCTGTAGTTATGAACTATTATATAGAAACTTTTTTATGCCGATGGAAGTTGTTCTATGACAGTTAACTTTTTGGGATCAACACCTTTTGCATACATGTATTTTGCATACATTCATTAGTCATTGCATTATTTTCTTTATGTATAATTTTTATTTTACATTAAGATAAACATTCATTAAGTAAAATTCTAAAAATAATATCAAAAGGATTTTAATTGCAGTTATCCTGACCAAACAAGAAATTCAACACCACTACGGTACTAGAAAAGCAACTAAGAAAATGTAGGATAAAATACAACGTCTCGAGGAATAGCATAGTAAAAACAAGCAGAAATGAGAATGAAGTTAGAAAAAATTGAAGCTAGCATTGCAAACTCACAAGACAGTATGATGCAAAAAATAGAAGATATGCTCAAAAACAAGCTACCATTGGGAAAATTCATGAAATCCTGTATCTTTTGACCAGGAACCTATGTATCCTTTAGGTTTTTCGCCGAAACCAATTTATTATTCTGGTATCACACCTATGCAAATCCATGCTCGCACTTCAGCACTTCAAGAGACCAAACCTAATGAAAATCAACAAGTGGATCCCGCATCTTCAAGCAAAAATCCGCTTATGTCAGATATGAAGATAGGAGAATTTAATCTTGAGCATCTAATTCCAGATTTGAATGAGTTGAATGAGAAAGAAAAAGTCAATGAAGAATTGACCAGACAGATCAAGAGCTTGGAGGAAGGAATAAAATCCGTAGAGGTAACTGAATCATTCTATGGATTTGACGCCAACGAGTTGAGTTTAGTTCCAGTCCTAATCATCCCCATCAAGTTCAAAGTTCATGAATTTGAAAGATATGACGGTACTACATGCCCTTCGTCCCATATTACCATGTTTTGTCGCAGAATGGTAGGTCATGTGAAAGACGAGAAATTGTTAATTCATTGCTTTCAAGATAGCTTGACAGGACCAGCCTTAAAGTGGTATACTCAACTGACCAAAGCCAATATTAGATCATGGAAGGATCTGGCAAAAGCATTCCTAGAGCAGTACCGCCACGTTACAGATATGATCCCTGATAGATGGACTCTCTAAAATCTGAAGAAAAAGAATAATGAAACATTCATACAGTACTCCCAGAGATGGCGTGACACAGCGGCCCAAGTTCAGCCACTATTATCAGAAAAAGAAGCCACAGTGATGTTCGTCCACACTTTAAAAGCCCCATACTTAAGCCATTTAATGGGGAATACAACCAGAAATTTTACAGATCTGGTCATTTCTGGAGAACTTATTGATAATGTCATGAAAAGAGGAAAAATTGAATCAAGTGAGGGATCTAGTTCAAAAAGACCCATATATCGAAAAAAGGAGAATGAATTTAACAATGTGAATGCCTACAACAAGGATGCCTCGAAAAGTGTTACGATAACCCAGCCAAGGGTCAAGAAGGAAGAAACAAACACTAATAGAATAGAATCCAGAGGATCTCAAAGGGAAAATGAAAGGCCTCTTTTAATTCCCATACAACCACCGTTCCCTCCATGGTATGATGTGAAAGCACATTGTGTTTATCACGATGGAATTATAGGTTACTCTATTGAAAATTGTTTGGAATTCAAAAGGGTGATCCAAAATTTGATTAATACTGGAAAATTGGAATTCAATTCACAAGCTACGTCAAATCATCTGTTGCCAAATCATGGAGATAAAAGCGTGAACGCAATCCAGGAAGAGAATAGAAGGAAAGCAAAAACCGATGTTTCAGAGATTAAATCTCCCTTTGGTTAAATATTTCAACAACTCTCCCTATCTGGTATGATTCAGCAACAATTCAAGCCAAAGCATATGAAGGTGAAAATTATTGCGAATATCATCAAAAAAAGGGACATGGAATTCAATTATGCCCTGAATTTAAGGATTTAGTGCAAAACTGATGAATGACAAAGAAAGAGTTTTTTGAAGAAGAACCAGGAAAAAGAGAAGATAACGTTTGTTCATTAGAAGATTCTAAACCTAAGCAGAGAACAAGTGATCCCGTGATTATCACTGTGAAATCATCTACAGTGAATCCTGCTCCAACAAAGTCGAAAGTGGTTATCACAACTCATTTACCATTTTCATATAAGGATACCTGCAAGGTACCTTGGAATTATACTACCAATGTTTCAATGGTAGGAGGATCTATTTCTCTAGAAAAAGCAGAAGAGAAAGCACAGAGTGTAGATTCGACATCTGAAGCAGTAAGTGAAGTCAGATTCTTTACAAGAAGTGGGAGGTGTTATTCTCCTGAGATATCGAATGCATCAGAACAAACTAAAGCAAAGGGAAAAGATACAGTGATACCCCAAAAGGTATTTGATAATGAATCCCCACCAACAGTCAATGAGCCCGTAACGGAGAAACAAGCGCAAGAATTTTTGAAATTTCTGAAACATAGTGAATATAGTGTGGTTGAACAGCTATATAAACAGCAAGCACGGATTTCAATTCTTGATTTGTTGATGAATTCAAAAATACACATAAATGCCTTGATGAAAATGCTTAATCAGACATTTATCCCAGAAGATATATCTCTCAACAAGCTTGACAGGATTGTGGGGCACATAGCCGTTGATAATTACATAACGTTCACTGATGATGAAATACCTGAAGGTGGAATGGGATCAGTGAAAGCTTTGAATATTACCACGCATTGTCATAGCCATGTGTTGCCAAGAGTACTGATTGATAATGGATATGCTCTTAACCTGATGCCATTGGTTACACTACAAAGGATGCCAGTAGATAAATCGCACATGAAGAATTATCAGAATATAGTGCGAGCTTTTGATGGCACTCAAAAGGAAGTAATGGGAAAAATAGAAATACCATTATTGATCGGACCAGTAGTGTACAATATTGACTTTGTGGTAATGGATATTCACCCTACATATAATTATTGGGGAGGCCGTGGATTCATTCTGTAGGAGCTGTTCCTTCTTTGTTGCATCAAAAACTGAAGTTCGTTGTTGACGGTCAACTGATATGTGTAGGAGCTGAGGAAGAAATTATTGCCTCTGTAACAAGTGATACTCTGTATATTGAGACCAATGATGATGTTATCGTGTGCTCTTTCCGAGCTTTGGAATTTTTCAATGCAACCTTTATTGCTGAGGGAAGCAAAATTCCACATCCCAGATTGTCCGATTGCACTAAAATGACTATACAACAGACTTTAGGCATAGTAGCTAAAACTGGGAAAGGTTTTGGAAAGAATCTTCAAGGAAGTTCAGTTCCTGTAAGTATGAAGATGAAGAAAGATCATTTTGGGCTTGGATTTAAGCCCAACTTTCAACAAAGGAACAAAGAGATGAAAAAAAGAGGTGAAGATAGAAGGGCAAGAATTAAAATAGAAGAAATTCTTTGGGAACGCATGTCTTTTCCTTATCTGAAGTCCATATTCAAATCTGGAGGAGTGGTTAATATAGAACAACATCTTGTTGACACTCTTAAAGAAGAAAAGTTGACAAAAGATCAAAACATAGTTGAAGAAGCTATGAAAGGGTTATTTATCAACATGATCACAAATGACCCCAAGACTGACAAATACTTAGCTGGAATTCTTCATTGCCTTTCTGGTGAAACGCTAAACAATTGGATTGCTGAAGATCTCCCTGTTGTTTTTAGTATTAACTCAGAGTAATACTCAAAACCAATCTTTTATGCTTTAGCCCAAAAAAAGAAAAAGTTTTTGTTATCTTGTAAGGGCAATTATGGTAAGTTCACTTAATATTAAATATAAGAAGTTTTCTTAAAATTCTCAAATGGCAATCATTCTTTATACCTTACATTTTTTCATTCATTATTTCTCATTCTTTATTTATTTCATAAATTTACTATATTCTTTCGGAAATATGTCCGATTTAAATTTGTAGGTGTCACAATGTTAATAGCATGATTATTCCTAAATTTAATCATGAGATAAATTTAGAGCAACCCATATGTTTGGAGGAAATCAATGAGTGTGAGGATGAAGTTGAATGTGATGTTCCTACCGAATTGTTAAGACTGGTAGAAAAAGAAGATAAACAAATATTACCTCACAAAGAAGAGATTGAGACTGTACATCTGAGAACCAATGAAGAAATGAAAGAAGTGAAAATTGGCACTACTTTGTCAGCTTAGATAAAACAAGAATTGATAAATCTCCTCCAAGAGTTCAAAGATATCTTCTCCTGGTCTTATCAATATATGCCTGGTTTGAGTACATATATAGTGGTGCACAAACTTCCAATCAGTCCAAAATATAAACCTGTTCAACAAAAGCTCAGACGAATGAGGCCAGAAATATTATTGCAGATTAAAGAGGAAGTAATGAAGCAGATTAATGTAGGATTCCTACAGGTATCCAAATATCTAGAATGGGTAGCCAACATAGTTCCAGTACCAAAGAAGAATGGGAAAGTTCGAATGTGTGTGGATTACAGAGATCTTAAAAAAGCTAGTCCGAAAGATAGCTTTCCATTACCTCACATAGACACATTGATGGACAATACTGCAAGACATGCATGGTTTTCCTTTATGGATGGCTTTTCAGAATATAATCAGATAAAAATGAATCCTGAGGACATGGAAAAACAACATTTGTAACCATGTTGGGCACATTCTGTTACAAAGTAATGCCATTTAGATTGAAAAATACAGGGGCAACATATCAGAGACCAATGGTAACTCTGATTCATGACATGATTCATAAAGAGATAGAAGTATATGTGGATGACATGATTGCCAAGTCCCGAACTGAAGAAGAATATTTTCAAAATCTATGAAAGCTTTTCTAAAGATTGAGAAATTATCAATTAAAGCTCAACCCCACTAAATGCACTTTTGGGGTAACATTAGGGAAGCTTTTGGGATTTGTAGTCAGTCAAAGAGGATTTGAGATTGATCCAGATAAAGTAAAAGCAATTCAATATCTTCCATCACCTAATACAAAAAATGAAGTTCGAGGTTTTTTTGGAAGATTAAATTATATATCTCGATTCATTTCTCAATTAACTGATAAATGTGATCCAGTGTTCAAGTTACTTCGAAAGAGCAATCCTGAAGTCTGGAATGATGAATGTCAAGAAACTTTGGATATTATTAAGAAATATTTATCCAATGCCCCATTTTAGTATCACTAGTGCCTGATAGACTGTTAATTCTTTACTTGACAGTCTTTGAAAATTCGATGGGATGCGTATTGGGAGAGTATGATGAATCTGGAAGAAAAGAAAAAGCCATTTATTATCTGAGTAAGAAATTTACTGATTGTGAAATTCGATACCCACCAATATAAAAATTATGTTGTGCCTTGGTGTGGGTTACTTGAAGACTCAGACAATACATGTTATATCATACCACTTGGCTGATATCTAGACTTGATCCGTTAAAGTTCTTAATGGAATCACCAGCTTTGACATGAAAAATGGCTAGATGGCTGATGTTATTATCCGAGTTTGATATGGTATATGCCAACCAAAAAGCGATAAAAGGAAGTGTCATAGCTGATTTTCTGGCCAGTCGTGTATCAGATGATTATCAGTCTCTGAGTTTTAATTTTCCAGATGAAGATTTGTTGTGCATATCCATGAATGAAGAAGTCAGAACAAATGATGAATCTTGGAAGCTTTATTTTGATGGAGCATCCAACGCCTTGGGATGAGGAATTGGGGCAGTGTTAATTTCTCCATAAAATATTTATTATCCTTTTACAAGCAGACTGGAGTTCTTTTGCACCAATAATATGGCGGAATATGAAGCTTGTGTCATGGGATTAAAGGCAACCATAGAAAGCAAAATTAAATTTCTCAAGATATATGGAGATTCATCGTTAGTGGTGTATCAATTACGAGGAGAATGGGAAACAAAAGATCCCAAATTGCTGGAATACCGAGATTTTACCCTCGAATTAGTGAAAGAATTTGAGAGAGTCACCTTCAATTATCTTCCTCGAGAGGAAAATCAAATGGCAGATAATTTGGCTACATTAGCTGCTATGTTTCAAGCAACTAAAAAATTTGATATGATGCCAATCAAAATGCAAGTATATGAAATTCCTGCACATTGCTACAGTGTGGAAGATGAAGCAGATGGCAAGCCATGGTATTATGATATCTTGTAATATATCAAGTATCAAAGTTATCCACAAAATGCATTTGAGATTGATAAAAGAACATTGAGAAGAATGGTTGCTGGATACTTTCTTGATGGTGAGACTTTGTATAGAATAAGCAATGATCAAATGCTATTGAGATGTGTAAATACTAGCGAAGCCAGAAGCATCATTGAGGAAGTACACAGTGGGATATGTGGAACACATGCAAATGGTCTTTCCATGGCTAGAAAAATAATAAGATATGGGTATTATTGGGCTACCATGCATACAAATTCCATTGATTATGCAAGGAGATATCATAAATGCCAGATATATGCAGATAAGATTCATGTACCTCCATCACCTTTATTTGTAATGACAACACCTTGGCCATTTTCTATGTGGGGAATAGACATAATTGGGGCAATTACACCAAAAGCATCAAATGGACATTGTTTCATCCTAGTGGCAATTGACTATTTTACCAAGTGGGTTGAAGCTGCTTCATATGCCAATATTAAAAGTTCTACAGTTTGTAAATTTATAAAGAAAGAAATAATCTGTTGGTATGGGCTACCAGAGAGAATCATTACAGATAATACTCTGAATTTGAACAACAAAATGATGACTGAACTTTGTGCACAGTTTAAGATCAAGCATGCAAACTCAGTGGTGTATCGTCCAAAGATGAAAGGGGCAATTGAAGCAGCAAATAAGAACATCAAGAGAATCATTACAAAGACTACTGAAACTTACAAAGATTGGCACGAGAAGTTACCTTTTGCCTTATATTCATATCAAACTACTGTGCGAACATCTACTAGGGCAACACCTTTTTCTTTAGTCTATGTAATGGAAGCAGTCTTACCAATTGAAGTTGAAATTCCATCACTTCGAATTTTGAGAGAGGTAAAATTGGATGAATCTGAATGGAACCAAGCTCGATTTGATCAATTGAACCTTATTGATGAGAAGAGATTGAAAGCTATTTGCCATGGATAGATGTATCAGAAACGGATGATGAAGTCTCATGACAAGAGAGTACATCCAAGAGAATTCTAAGAGGGTGATCTAGTGCTGAAAAAGATCTTACCTATACATAAAGATTTTCGTGGGAAATGGATGCCTAATTGGGAATGTTCATATGTTGTGAAAAAGGATTTTTCCGGAGGAGCGTTGATCTTGGCAGAAATGGATGGAAAAGTTCTGAGAAATCCAATAAACTCATATTCTGTCAATAAATATTATGCTTGAAGAAGAAAAAAATGAAATGAAAAAAAATAGAAAAGGAGGGTCAAGATGAAAACCCGCAAAGGGTGTCTTGCAACCAAAGGAAGGATTTGAGTCGAAAACCTGAAAAGGCTGCTCAAATGCATGTTGATATTAAACATCTGGCAATTAAACCCTCTTAAGAGCTTGACATTTTGGGAAGAACTTTACATCTACAAGCATTATGGCAACGTTCAAGATCTTCCATACATAAGCTTACCTCAGTGCTCTAAATTATATCAAGTTGATTAGTTTAGAAATACTTATGCTGATAATTTGTTGCGTCATTTGAATTTTATTATTCCTATGTTTGCCATGACTTTGAATACATTTCTATATATTTATTAATACATTTCAATTTTATATTTTCGAAATTCAATTTATTCTTTTATATAAACATCTTGCAAATGGATTAACATAATTTTGAAACAAATAAAATTTTTGGCTATCACTTTATGTTAATACTTTTAAGTGCATGAAATCCAAAGTAAGTCTTATCAATATTTTCAATCATTGTTGAAAAGAAAACAAGTTATTACCATCATAGAGTCATTTGGAAGCAAGTAAAACAGAAAAGTAGAAAAGAAATTCTGGGCAGAAGCCACAAGAAATGATGAATGTGTTGTCAAATGTTTTACGAACTAGTAATTATGGTGCTGAACCAATGTTGCGGTCATATGGTGTTTCCATTTATTGATTCGAAATGAAGTTTGTCTTCTTCAATACTAAGGTTTGAAGTGAGATATGATGAAGATTTTTTTCACATAATGGGAGCTGAAATTTTAGCAACAAGAAACTAGTGGAGCCAACTGAGATTGAACAATAGGTTGTTGTTAAGCATCTCAGCATGATATGGTCTGAATGGTTTTGTTTGAGATCTGATTAGATATGGAGACATGAAAGGAATTAGGATAAATCTTCCTTATGATGTGTTTCAAGAGTCAAATCAGAACAGATATTTCTATCCTAATTAATCTCTACTGAGTCTGGCATATCTACATCTTCATTCTTCAAAGATGATAGATTCATTCTTCAAAGATGATATATTCATTCTTCAAAGATGATAGATTCTCTCTTTAATGATAATAGATTCTCTCTTCAAAGATGATAGATTCTCTCTTCAAAGATGATAGATTATCTTTTCAAAGATGAAAGCTTTATTGGATTTCTACACAAGTCCAGACAAAGAAATTCGATTTTATCCACAATAAAATGGGGCAACAAGATCATAGTTCTAACTACGGCAAGAGTTCCATAAATGAAACATTTATTCTTAGACTTAAATGAAGCAAAGAAAACACAAAGATACAAGTTGATCAAATGGTTCTTCAGAAATATAGCATAAGTTGATACACTGATATCCAAAGGTAACCCTGGAAATAAATGATCAAGTGAAGGAAGACCGAGTTGGCCACTTTGAAATCAAATAAAAATGAACTTAATATTCATGCATCATAGTTAGACATTTGAAAAAATAGGAACATTTTTCATTCATTTTATCCATGTTGAATATTTGACAGGAATTTCAAAGATTTTAGCAAAGATTCGAATTCATCATTCCATGGATCAACATTTTCGGAAGAGTTCATAATGAGAAGAACTCATCTGAAAAAAGGAGAAGTTCATAATGAGAAGAACTTGTTAAACCTTTTGCTCGAATTCATCACTCGATGGATCAGCATTGCCAGGTAGAGTTCATAATAAGAAGATCTCATATGAAGAAGGAGAAGAAGTTCATAATAAGAAGAACTTGTTCAACCTTTTGCTTGATTTTATCCCAGAAGGAGATAGATCAGCATCAACATTTCCAGAAGAGTTCATAATGAGAAGAACTCATCTGAAGAGGAAGAAGAAGTTCATAATGAGAAGAACTTGTTCAACCTTTTGCTTGATTTTATCCTAGAAGGAGATAGATCAGCATCAATATTTCCAGAGAAAGTTCATAATGAGAAGAAATCATCTGAAAAAGAAGAAGAAGTTCATAATGAGAAGAACTTGTTCAACCTTTTGCTTGATTTTATCCCAGAAGGAGATAGATCAGCATCAACATTTCCAGAGAAAGTTCATAATGAGAAGAACTCATCTGAAAAAGAAGAATAAGTTCATAATGAGAAGAATTTGTTCAACATTTGCTCGACTCTATCGCAAAAAGAGATAGATCAGCCTCAGCATTTCCAGAGAGAGTTCATAATGAGAAGAACTCATATGAAGAAGGAGAATAAGTTCATAATGAGAAGAACTTGTTCAACCTTAATTTGATTCATCACACATTGAAGTTGAATTAACAACCCCTCTTTTGAAAATCATCATTTCCAGAAGGAGTTCATAATGAGAAGAACTCATCTGAAAAAGAAGAAGAAGTTCATAATGAGAAGAATTTGTTCAACTTTTTGCTAGATTACATCATAGAAGGAGATAAATTATCATCCCCAGTGGAAAAGTTTATAATGAGAAGAACTAATCCCAAAGAAGAATTTGTTCAACATTGACATCATAATCAAGTGAAGTCAAATGGATAAAAAAATTATTATCTTTTCGTCTTTGCCCTATTCTTGTTAAAACAAGAATGAGAAAAGAGGGGCAACTGAAGATACTAATTTTTTATCAATTTGTTTTTTTTTTATTTATTTTTAATATTATTATTAATATTAATATTAATATTATCTTATTTATACTCTTAATATTTTATTACTATTATTATTATTATTATTATTATTATTATTATTATTATTATTATTATTATTAGTATTATTACAAACAGGTCCATTTTACAAATCCCGGAGCCCAATACCAGGAGGCCCATTTTACACCCAGGCTGGCCCAGATCTGAGAAGCCCAACCCGTATCTGCCCAAGTTTGGAAACGCTAAACAGAGTAGGGTTTTATCTTCTTCTCCAGCCGCCTCTCCTTGTCAGCCGTTGGATCTAACTTAGATCCAACGGTCCAGATGATCCTAGCAACAAACCCTATGGTATCATAACCCTAGGGACACACGGCCGCCACCTCTGTTGTCGCCGATCTACGCCGTTCCACGCCACTCTACACACTGCCACGACACCAACAAGAGCCTCCAAAGGAAACAAGGAACGCCGTCCACATTGAGGGCTATGGTGAGTCACCACTATAGTTTGGTGACTCACCAAACTGCCACCCTTTTACCCGGTCCGAGATGAGCGTCGGTGATGGTTATAAAACCATCAACCGAACCTGCAAAGAGAACACGAACAGAAAAAAAGAACGAACACCAACAGCAAGCAACCAAAACACAACCAACAGAAAAAAAGGAGAGAAGAAAGAGAACTTACCCTTGAAGCCTCGATCATCGCCGGAAGCACCAAACGTCGCCGGAGAACAGAAAATACCGAAGGTATTTTCTTAGATCTACTCTGATTAGGAGTATTTTAGGGGAAACTAAGGCCAAATTCGGCCTTGTGGAATTTTGGGCGTTATTTTCGTGTTAAATAATATTTTCCGGCCACCGCCGGAGTTAACGGCGGCAGACGGTTACCGGCCGGTGACTGGCCTTCCTCCATTTGGAGAATCTAGAGAGAGGCGAGAGAGTTTTAAAACTCTCTCAGTTAGAGAGAGAGGTGAAAAAAAAGGAGAGAATGACCCTTAAAGGCCGACCATATTCGGGTTTAAATACCTCTTCCCAAACGACGCCATTTTGGGGAGGGGTATTTGCGTAATTTTAAATGGGTAAATTATACCCGTTGCCATCCCATGTTTGTAAACTGCTATTTTAGTCACTGAATTAAAGCTATGATCCTTTTAATTCGATATTTAAATTTTATTTACATTATAATTTAGTCACTAATATAAAGATATAGATTTTAGGTAAAATAATCAAAATAAATATTATAATTAGTCCTTGTAATATTTTTAATTAATATTTTTATCCCAAAATACATGTTTTAATTTATTTTAATTTGAGGTTTGAATTTAATATATGTTTATTTTAGTCACTAAATTAATAATAGGTAAAATAACTTGTTTCGCCACTGAAATTTTAATATATTTTAATACTATAGTTTTAATTTTATTTATTTTAGTCATTGTTTATTTATATTTTAATTTTATATGTTTATATATTTAATTATTATTGTTATTATTATTATGTAGTCATATAAACATATATAATAAATAATATTTATTTACTTAATTTTTTATATATTAAATAAAAATCCTATTTATAAATTTAATTTTATATAAATTACTTTTAAGAAAAATAATCATATTTTAATATTTATTTATTTTTTAATATTAAGAAATGGGCTGTCTTAAAGCACCTAGAAGTTATTTTCTGATATTCTTAAATAAATAAATATCCTATTTTTATAAATTATATATATTAATTTATTTTAATTATTTTTAGAGAAATGTTTTATTAATATTTTTTTAATATTAAGAAATGTGTTGTCTTAAAGCACCTAGAAGTCCTTTTCTGATATTTCTAAGTAAATAAATATCTTATTTATAATATATATATATATATATATATTAATATATTTTCTTAAAATTATATTAATAAATTTGAAATAGCATGATTATAAATTAAATATATTTTTGAATTTTTAAATTTCCAATAATAGAGGCAATTTATAATTAATGAGTACCAATTTTGGGCGTTATAGGGGTGTTAATCCTTCCCTAAACGTAATAGACCACAAATCTCTTCTTTACTAAATTTTTTTTGTTATACGCAGATCAATTTATCTTTTAAATTATGTTTTCTTAAAAACTATTTTAAAAGGTTATTTTTAGGTATTTGACCTACCTAACTCAAAGGGTCAATGGCGACTCCCAAAATATTTTATTTTAAATCAAAATCATTTATTTATTCATTTTAATTTTTCCGTCAAGTAAAAATTTGTACCCGGGCAAAAATCGGTTACGACACATACATATTTAAATAAATCCAGAAAGCTCGAGTAACAATTTACAAATCATTGTCACATTCTGATAAATAAAAATAGCAGCTAAAGCATAAATACATATATGTAGAAAACTAAGTGTTTGATCCTCCGGATGTTGAAGTGGATCCTAATACCTTGTATTGTTTGAAAGAGAAGAAAGAAGAGAGATAAGTAGAAGGCTTGGTGCAGTCTGAAGAGTCGACAAACTAAACACAGGAGCAATTATACCACACACGGATCATACAATAAGATGACATAAAGATGATGCAGAAAATCAAAATGTACAATACACGGTCAATGATTACGGCTAGTAAGCCCTAACTATCTAGAATACCTCGATCATCAAGACAATGGATCTATTTTTTTATAACTCAACTAGCCTCACACCAGACATGGATTATCCCATTTAACAACGAAGTAAGCTAAAACCCTGAATAGATACGAATCAGTCCAAAAGTTACATAATGAACTATAAGTCGTAATTTATAGAACGAATCAACCAAAAAGATATAAAGCAAGCCATAATCCATAACAGTCATGAGTCAACCTAAAAATACAAAGCGAGCTTCAACTCAGAGTAGTAGAGGGAGTCGGCCTAAAAGTTGGAGAGCAAGCCACAACTCATAATTAGCATAATATTGAGCGAGATACGATTCAAGTAGTAAATGACAGAGCAAATCATCCCAAAAGATATTAAGCGAGCCACCATTCAATGCGACGATTTGGCAGACCTCACAAGTAGATTTGTAAACAAGTCGAGTTGAGCTCGAGTATTGCCGAGCTCAGTGTAACACCCTAATTTAGGGGTTAAATTTTAGAATTATAAAGTGGTGAATTTAATTGGTATTTTGAAAGAAATAATGGATTAAATTATAAAATTTCAAAGTTGGCAGACCATTTTAAGAAGTGTAGGAAATTCAGTGGCTAAACTCATGATTTGACCATTTTTCTTTAGGAGAAAATATACACCCATTTCCCGTGTATTCTGCAGAATAATTTCTCATTTTTCCTCTCTCGGTCAACGACTTTCAACTCCGATCTACTCGCAGTCCGACTTTCGATCGACAAATCGAAACCACCATCGTGTTCGTTATCGATCGATAAACAAAACCCCTCAAACATCTCGTTGTGGATCGGCGCCGTTCGTCGTTAATTTCAATCGGAAGTATCGTCGGTTTTAACTCAATTTCCGTTGGTTTTTCGTCGATTCACGACGATCCGACCATCCATTTTCGACACCTCTCGCACCATTGTGTTCCTTGTGCCGTTACGAGTCTGTCGATGTCCTCCTTGTCTCCGTCGACGGCAGTGCGCGAGGAGGTGAAGCGGTCAAAGTTTCAGATTTGTTGAAATCGAGCTCTCCACCATTCAAAATTGTGAACCGAGCTTTGTAAGTGCCTCAAAATCACTTAAAATAATTTTTAGGAATTTTTCGACACCGTATCACTGTTCACGCGCCACCCCCGAGAGTGGGCATTATCTGGCCGCAAGGTGTTAATTTTGTAATTAATTTCTATTTGTGTGCTATTTGTGTAAAAACGCGGGTATTAGTTTTGTAAATATTTGTAGAAGGTGGATAATTTTATAATTAATTTCGATTAGGATGCTATTTGTGTAAAACGGTCGACTGTCGACCGTTGACATGCATTGACCGTTTACCACTGTTGACAAGAACTTTGACCGACATTGACCGGGTGTTGAACGACCTTTGACTTTGATTGGGTATACCTATTCTGACGTTTTACGACGTTCTGAATCTGTTTTTGGGGTCTATTTTGCCAAACTCAAACCCGGTAAGCTGTTTTTGACTGATTTATCACCCGATTCGATCCATTTTTCGGAATTCAGCTCCGTTTTTTATGTAATTTCTGTTGATAGGCATCTGAGGAATTATTGGAAGTGAAATTAAGGATCGAGGACATTCGAATGGAATTTAATGGTCGATCAGTATGACATGGAAATCGAGGTAATACTTTACTACCTCTTTATGCTTTATGGAACATGTGAATATTGGTAAATGCATGAATAAGATAATATTGGTCTAATATGTGTAGTTAATTAATTTCTACACTCAATCCGAATACGATAAAAATTCGGTAACTGATTATGGTTCAGATGATTTTATAAGAAATTGATGGATTGTTATAATTAAAATTTACAAGTTATGTGTTTAGTGATAAAGGAATCAACTTGGATTTGTAACATATAATTTATTTCATCAAAGGTACTTGGATAATCGGGTTTTAACCCAATAGGGTTTATGCAAGATACTAGAAGTCTGTTAAGGAAACATTTCAAGATCAAAGAAAGTTCGGGAAAACAATTAACTATTGGATCTATAAAGTATAATTATTTTCGTTAAGAGTTAATACCAAAATTATTTGGGTTAAGAAATTACGAAAATACTCTTAAAAGGTAAAAATAGTTCAAGTTGACCCTGAATAAGAAAGTACTTTGGGGATTCGTACTGAACTCGATTAAGTACGTATTTGATTGTTAAGATCCTCACTTAGTGCAGAAAATTCCTGATAACCTGTTTGTAACATCTGAGAAGGCAATTGACCTGAAAATCTCCGAGTTAAGAATAAATTATCGAGGGTTCTCTTCTGTCGGAATTGTTCGTATAGAATGGAATAGATAATAAGTCTGAATTAAATAATAAGATCTGACGAAAGGAATTGATTAAAATACGTGGGATATGTAAAATGACCAAAATACCCTTGTAATGGAAATGACTCAAGAGTATCACCAAGCTCGGGAATGAATAGATATCCTCAAGCTTTGAAATGAATGGAAAAACATTGAGCACCAAAATGACCAAAATGCCCTTATGGACTATACTAAGTAAATGTCTTGGATAATTAAGAAATTAAAATAAACATGAATGTTGTACTGTTTTTTAATGTTATGAAACGCAATTTAAGCTGGTCAAACAATGATAGTGCTATATCAGTACTTGAATGACATAGGTGCCACTTGAATGCTAGTTCGTCTCCTCAAGTTTGGATTGATGATAATTATGGAAGTACTCAGCTCGGCTCAACGCTAGAGCACATTCGATATTAAGAAGTGGATATTTATGAGATAAATCAATCACGAATACCAAAATGATTTTAGTATATGACCAAAGTGAAATGAACGGAAGTATAATATGTATCTGAAACTCAGAAGTATCTGAATTAATTTGGAAAACTCTGAAGTAATCGGGATAAACTTTCTTGCTAAATGAACTAAGTAACCTCAATAATTGAGGATTTAATAGGTGATTGGAGGAGTTTCGAAACACTGATAAACATACATGATGAATTGTCTTTATGGGTCATAAACCATGAATCAAGTACGTTTGTATTTTCTGATATCGTTGAAACGTGGAATAAAATAAAGACCATAGGAAGATCTATTCAGCAATGATTACGAAGATGATTATGTACAGGAATTGTTAGTATTAAAGAGTAAATACCTGGAAAGGTAATAAATTGACGGGTCGAAACGCATTAGTTATGAGAGTTGTTCAATTCGAATAGTTCGATAAATCGATCGATCAACATGAATTATAATGTATGGAATCTCCGTTTCTCTTTTATTAGCTTAAATCACTCTGGTTATTCCTGAACGTTTTCCTGATGCACATGAATCAGAGTGGAATTCTAAAGTATCAATCTGAAATGTCTGATTAGATCGGTTAGAAATCGATTCTCGTCAATAGGTTCTTGCTTCTGGAATCTGATCAAATTGCACAAATTTCATGTTATCCATATTGATAACTATAAAATTCATCTAAAAAATACTTGGATCCTCTAGTGTGTTCCTTATGTACTACATAATTGTTTTATCTGTTTTGAAATATGGTACATTGAAAACTATGGTTTACCGTTATTGATACAGTGACTTATTGGTGATGGTTTATGGACTACGACTGATATATGATTATTGGTTTTAACTGATATATGATAATGATGATTACGGATTTATGGAAATTCTGCTTACTACATAAATTGTATTTTGAAATACCGATTTTGGGTTGGATTGAATTACGGAGGAATAGCTCTGATCAAGCTGGAAAACCTTACGGACCTAATGTGACTCTTGGGTAGGCTCACGGGCCTCAAGATGCTCCATTAGGTTGGCTCCCTTTGCTATGTGCTTAGGGTAAGCCCTACGAACTTAAGGATACAGGCCCTAAAGTCTATCCTTAGGTTGGCTTTCTTTTTGTTGTGTGCTTAAGGTAAGCCCTATGGACGCAGTTATGGGAAACTGCGGATGGTGTACATGAAAAGGATTTAAACTACGAGTTTCAAAAGTGAAACTTCATTATGATTTTATGATGATTTACTGAACTATTACTCGTTCATTGTACCTACTATGGTTTTAAAAGTTTTATATCTTTTCACTGGTTTTGATTGGAACACACTAGACATCCTTTTCAACTCTTGAAAACGTGATAGTATAAAAAGTTTCCTATGAACTGTGATCTTCATGGCTTCTACTCGACAAACTACTAATGGAACCCCAGATTATTCCTCAAACTGGTATACGTCAGATTCAATAAGGAAATTATATGATTTTCCAATTATCTGCATGTCATGAAGAATCATCTGGTAGTTCTATGTTACTGAGCTTTCCGAAGCTCACTCTATTACTAATCATTGCAGCTTAAAAGAATTGTACCATTGCAGCTATCGATTTCAGTAAGGGAGTTCTTATGGCGTTGCTTACAGAGGGTGGTACTTGTGATTAGGGGGCATGTAATTGTATTTTGTTTTATATATGAGTCTGAAAAATCTGTTTTATTTATGAATGTTGTTAAGGCAATTATAAGTTACATGTTTTAATAAAAGTTTTAAATTTTCTGCTATTTTTACAGAGGGTCGCTCCAGTGGCCCTAATGTGACACTCTAAATCAGATCGGGCTATCGGCATCAGTCTGAGGGGGTAACATTTAATGGTATCAGAGCTATGGTTTGAGTAAAAAATTTCAAGTTAGAACAATCGGACAAATTTCAAAAAAAGATGTCTGATCAGTACATGCCCTTAGAATACAATCGTACTCTCTGAGCCGGAACTCCATGGATGAGTCCCTATCTGTAACGAGTAAATCAAAGTCTCTATCCGTTAAGGCTATACTTGTACAAAAAGGAATACCAGTAACCTTTGTCTAAACGTTGTAAAGTACCTCACGAGCCATGTGAGAGTTATTCATCTACGAAATTCTGACTCGACTCCGGAAATAAAATTGGGATATACTACCGCTCTATGAGCCTATTCTCATGGCCAAGATTGAATTGATTACTCAAGGAAATTTTTGTTCAGATTCTTTTATTGAAATGAGGGAGAGTTCTGATAAGAATGTATACTCAACTGATTAAGGATTAATAGAGTATCAATACTCCTATAAAAGCTACGGAAAGATATAAAAGAACTATTGGGATTTTCATTGCTACAATTATGTGATATTAATGAATTTCGAGGACGAAATTCTTTTAAGGAGGGGAGAATTGTAATACCCTAATTTAGGGGCTAAATTTTAGAATTATAACATGGTGGATTTAATTGGTATTTTGAAAGAAATAGTGGATTAAATTGTAAAACTTCAAAGTTGGCAGACCATTTTAAGAAGTACAGGAAATTCAGTGGCTAAACTCATGATTTGACCATTTTTCTTTAGGAGAAAATATAAACCACCATTTCCCGTGTATTCTGCAGAATAATTTCTCATTTTTCCTCTCCCGGTCAACGACTTTCAACTCTGATCTACTCGTCGTCCGACCTCCGTTCGACAAACCGTGTAACACCCATAACCTGTATAATTATACCTATACAGATTATAGATGTTATCCGAATTTTGAAAACCATTTTACATTTCAAAATTTATTTAAACTTTATTTTCTTAAAATGATAATTAATATTATCAAAATGATCATATCATATTTATTTATATTTGATTATAACAAGTTTAAGGCAAAAGATTTTTTTATGAATAGTGATGAACAATACCGTGAACAGTAAATAGTGTACCAATGCACTGCTACAGTACCATGAACAGTTAACAGTGTACCTATGCACTGCTACAGTACCGTGAACAGTGCATCGATGCACCAAACTTTCAAATTAAAATTATGTATCGATGCACTACAGTACATCGATGTACACAGTACTACTATAGTAACTTCCGAAAATACATATAAATTCATAAAAATTCCATTTTGTTTCCAATTTTGTTCAACAAAGCAAATAAAAACATTAATAATTACATGCCGCTAATTAAGTCTACATTACATCTTAGGATGTCTTACTGATATAGAAATATACTTCTTGATACTTGATATTGCCTTGAACTCTTTATTCCTCTACTGGCTTTTTACCTACGCTTGAAAATCATCACACGCTAAGTATATACTTAGTGAGGTAATTAAAACAATAACAGTGCAATACAACTCATGCATGAATTTTATTATAAAAATCAAATACCTTAAAATCATATTACCAGCATATCCAATATTTTACCATGATCAAAATAATATAACTGAGTATAAAAGTTCTTACCAATATATTTTCCATTTATTCCATAAGCTCGTAAGCTTATTTTCATGCTTATCATTTATTAACCAATAATCTATTAAACCATAAACAATAGCCCATTATAAAACCCTGAGGACCCTGGGTATTCGAGTAATATACATGCACCGTAGTGCTAAACCTACACTAAGCTTACGCCATAGTGCTAATCCGGACATTACACATAAGGTCGTGCCACCATCTACACTAAGCTTACTCTATAGTGCTAATCCGATCATAAACTTGCACTTAGTGTCTTTACACACTATAGTGCTAATATAAACCTGCAGCTGCTATACTCTATGGCATGCCAACTATACCCTGTCCCTCAATGACTTACTTGGGCATATAGTCTATTTTATTTGATTCATCCACGGAAAAGTATATTATCAAATTTAACATTGGGCAGTTCATACCCGAAAACATTCATGGTAAAATATCACATTTTTCATGATCAATGCATTTTAATTTCATACCGTGACATTTCAATGTCATGTCGAAGTTATAAAAATAACATATATCATACTGATATAAATAAGGTCGACTTATCGCAAGTCTTCCTGATGATGTATAAAACACCCATGTATAATTTCATGCATGTATTGCACTCACCTTGACACTTTAAAATTTTCCAAATTTGTTCCTCACTATTGTCCAAAATAACCCTTTTCTATTTGACTTGCTTCAATCACAAATCAATCACGATCTGTATAATTCACAAGTTCATCACAATACATATGTTAGTTTTGTACTAACATAAACATATCCCAAAATAGCTCTATAATATTTTTGAAACTCATTATCTATCAAAATACTTATCTCTTAATAATTCCTTGATATACAACTCTGCATATTTATCTAAGGCGTAGTCCATTCTCACCGGAATGAAATGTGTCGATTTAGTTAACCGATTAACTATCACCCAAATGGAATCCTTCTTATTTGATGTCAATGGTAGCCCTGTGACAAAATCCATAGTAACTCTCTCCCACTTCCATTCTGGAATAGAAATTGGTTGTAACAATCCCGAAGGCACCTGATGTTCAGCTTTCACTCGCTGACACGTCAGACATGTAGCAACAAACTCTGAAATGGGTCTTTTCATACCCGGCCACCAAAATCAACTTTTTAAATCATGATACATTTTTCTCCCACCTGGATGCATAGTCAGTGGACTATAATGTGCCTCAGAAATAATATCTTTCTTCAACTCATCATCATGTGGAATATAGATTCTTCCTCGATAATACAAACATCCATCTGACTTGACTTCAAAGTCTTTAGTCTCACATTTTTCCACTAGTGAAATCTTTTTCAAGCATCTGTCATCTTTCTTTTGTAGCTCCAATATCTGATATAAAAGCATCGATTTTATCTTTAATTCAGCCAATAGTGCACCATTTTCCTTCAACAATAGTCGCACATTCATAGCTCGCAAAGCTACAAAAGTTTTCCGACTAAGTGCATTTGCTACTACATTTGCTTTGTCTGGATGATAATCAATGATCAAATCATAATCCTTTAAAAGTTCTATCCATCTTCTTTGTCTCAAATTGAGCTCTTTTTGAGTCAACAAATATTTTAAACTCTTATGATCCGTGTAAATGTGGCATCTCTCACCATACAAATAATGACACCAAATCTTTAAAGCAAAAACTACCACTCCTAATTCAAGATCATGAGTAGGATAATTCCTCTTGTGCGTCTTTAATTGTCGAGAAGCATAGGCTACCACCTTACCATCTTGCATAAGTACACATCCCAAACCATTATGAGATGCATCACTATACACCACATACTCTTTGCTCGATTCTGGTTGTACCAACACTGGTGCTTCTGTTAAAATCTTCCTTAGAGCTTCAAAACTCTCTTGACATTTATCACCCCAAGCAAATGAAACATCCTTTCCGAAGAGCTTGGTCAAAGGAGAAGCAATCATCGAAAAAAATTTCACAAACCTTCGATAATAACCAGCAAGTCCCAAAAAACTTCAGACCATTGTAACATTCTTTGGAGGTTTCCACTCTAATATTGTTTGAATTTTCTTAAGATCAACTCTTATACCTTCTTTCGAGACAACATGACCAAGAAAAGAAACTTCTGATAACCAAAACTCACACTTTGATAGTTTGGCATATAACTTTTTATCATTAAGTATTTCGAGCACAGTACGAAGATGAACATCATGTTCTATCTTTTTCTTTGAGTATACCATAATATCATCAATAAAAACCACCACACATTGACCTAAATAAGGTTAAAATACTCGATTCATCAAATCCATGAATGTTGCTGGAGCATTTGTCAACCCAAACGGCATTACTACGAACTCGTAGTGTCCATACCGTGTTCTAAAAGCTGTCTTTGGAACATCTTCCTCTTTAATCTTTCACTGATGATATCCCGATCTAAGATCAATCTTAGAGAAAACAGTTGCTCCCTTAAGTTGATCAAACAAATCATCAATCCTTGGAAGAGGATATTTGTTCTTTATAGTCACCTTATTCAACTGTCGATAATCGATACACAAACACATTGATCCATCTTTCTTTTTCAAGAACAACACAGGTGCACCCCAAGGTGAAATACTTGGTCTTATAAATCCTCGATCTAGTAGCTCTTGCAATTGAGCCTTTAATTCTCTTAACTCTGTTGGGGCCATTCGATAAGGAGCCATCGAAATAGGCGTTGTACCTGGGAATACATCAATCCCAAACTCCACCTCTCTATCTAGAGGTAATCCAGGTAATTCATCCGGAAATACCTCTGGATATTCTCATACAGTTGGAATACTTTCCAACTTAACTTCAGTAGTTCCGGTATCTAACACATTTGCTAAAATTGCCTAACATCCCCGTGACAATAATTTCTTAGCAGTAAAAGCTGGAATCAAATTGGATATGGGATTTAACCTTTCTCCAACAAATATTATCTCTAAACTCGTTGTATCCTTTAAAAACAATCTCTTCAAACGACAATATACCTAACCATAGTAGGAAGATAGCCAATCCAT
The DNA here is from genome assembly GCF_006381635.1 of Hibiscus syriacus. Lineage (NCBI taxonomy): Eukaryota > Viridiplantae > Streptophyta > Magnoliopsida > Malvales > Malvaceae > Hibiscus > Hibiscus syriacus. The sequence continues at coordinate 1,928,276 of NW_024062692.1, read as the reverse complement.
ACCTAAAATTATCCTGAATTCCTCAAAAGGCAATTCTAATAGGTTTACAGGAAATTCCACTCCTTGTATCTTTATCGGACATTTATTACTACTCCAACAAATTTTTGCACTATGGCCCAATAGATTGATAGCCACAATATCCCTAGAAATAGGTTCTAAAAAGATTCCCCTATCTCTTACCAGTTTTGTTTATATACGAGTATGTAGAACCGGGATCAATCAATACAAAAACAGGTTCATCAAAGAGATAAAAAGTACCTGCTAGAATCTCAGGAGCATCTCTGTCATCATCAGTCTTGATGTGATAAACTCTTGCAGTAGTTTTGCCTTCATGATTAGATACATACTCAAATGTACCAAGTTTACCCATTTTGCCACCTCTAACCCTCTGAGGTCCCGATACTCTCTAATCTGGATGAAGTTCTGGGCAATTCCTTTTAAAATGACCAACTTTACCACAGTGAAAACATTTCCCTTCCTCAAACCAACATTGACCCGAATGTTTTCTCCAACAAATCTTACATTCTGTAATAGGACGGAATCTCGAACCTTGAGTACCCACCGAAGTTGCCAGTGTCTGCTTGAACTTTCCTCCATAAAATCCTTTTCTACACGTGGATACTGAGGAAGCATAACTTTTCTGCTGCTGACCTTTGTTGCGTTTGAAAAATGATGCAGAGTAAGAGCTTCCAAACCTTTTGTTTGTCTGAGCCTTCTTCGCCTCTATATCTTCAAGGTTAACTTTTTCCATAGCTTTAACCTTGTATACCGCTTCTTGGAAAGCAGTAAAATGATGAGAAACCAGAATTCTCTTATACTGAGAATCCAATCCAGAAATAAATCTATCAATTCTAGATTTCTCAGTCAAAATAAGCTCTGAGGCAAATCGACTCAGCTTGTGAAATTCACATTCGTACTCATAAACTGTTTTACCGGATTGCTTTAAGTTTAGGAACTGTTACATCATCTCATTAACAAACACACCCCAATATACTTTTCCTTGAATTCCCTCAGAAAGAATTCCCATGTGACCTGCTCAGTGAAAACTCGTGCGACGATTGTATTCCACCACACACTGGCTTGCTCCATCAGTAGAGACACAACCCCTTCTAATTTTCCTTGATCATCACAAGGAATCCTGTTGAGCATATTCTTGATATCATTCAACCAGAAGTTAGCAGCCATCAGATTAGCATCCGAATCACCTCGAAATTCAGGTGCTCTCATCTTTCTTAGTTCTTTCAGAACTGACACTGGGGTTCGACGGTTAATAATGGTGTCTAGGGCTTGTAAAAACAACCTCGATCCTGAACAAGCATATCTTATTGATTCATATTAGACGGCTATATATTTGGCTGAGCATTAGGTTGATTCTGATTCACCTCATTACTCTCACTCTGTACAGGAGTAACATGATCGCCTGCCTACTCGATTCTTGATGATCTGACATCTGAACACGGTCAAAATCATCGCCCATTAGTAAAGAGTAACTTTACTCCTAATAAGCATCATCACAGTATATATACAACTATCAGTAACTTTTGACATCCTAGTGGCATGTATACACTTTTTAATTTAAAACAAACTCGGTTTAGTCCTAGAATCGGCTAAACCTATAGCTCTGATGCCAATAAATGTAACACCCATAACCTGTGTAATTATACCTATACAGATTATAGATGTTATTTGAATTTTGAAAACCATTTTACATTTCAAAATTTATTTAAACTTTATTTTCTTAAAATGATAATTAATATTGTCAAAATGATCATATCATATTTATTTATATTTGATTATAACAAGATGCTCCATTAGGTTGGCTCCCTTTGTTGTGTGCTTAGGGTAAGCCCTACGGACTTACGGACTTAAGGATACAGGCTCTAAAGCCTATCCTTAGGTTGACTTCCTTTTTGCTGTGTGCTTAAGGTAAGCCTTATGGATGTAGTTCTGGGAAACTACGGATGGTGTACATGAAAAGGATTTAAACTACAAGTTTCAAAAGTGAAACTTCATTATGATTTTATGATGATTTACTGAACTATTACTTTATTGTACCTACTATGGTTTTAAAAGATTTATATATTTTCACTGGTTTTGATTGGAACATACTAGACATCCTTTTCGACTCTTAAAAACGTGATAGTATGAAATGTTTCCTATGAACTGTGATATTTATGGCTTCTACTCGATGAACTACTAATGGAACCCCAGATTATTCCTCAAACTGGTATACATCAGAGTCAATAAGGAAATTATATGGTTTTCCAATTATCTGCATGTCATGAAGCGTCATCTGGTAGTTATGTGTTACTGAGCTTTTCGAAGCTCACTCTATTACCAATCATTGCAGGTTAAAAGAATTGTACCAATGCAGCTATCGATTTCAGTAAGAGAGTTCTTCTGGCGTTGCTTGCAGAGGATGGTACTTGTGATTAGGGGGCATGTAATTGTATTTTATTTTATATATGAGTTTGAAAAATCTGTTTTATTTCTGAATGTTTTTAAGGCAATTATGAGTTATATGTTTTAATAAAAGTTTTAAATTTTCCGTTATTTTTACAGAGGGTCGCTCCGGTGGCCCTAATGTGACACTCCAGATCGGATCGGGCTATCCGCATCGGTCTGAGGGGGTAACACTCAGCTCGTCTCGACTCGAAAATTCTAAAACGGAGTTAGACACAGCTTGAAAATTCAAGAGCCTAAAATTTTTAAGTTTGACTCTAACTCGAAACCATAAATTGAAGCTAGTAAAAACTCGAAATAAAAAAAATCTAAATCTTAATTAAAGCTCAAATTCGAACATGAACCTAAAATACATGAAAATCTTATACTACATTAAAAACAATTAACACATAAATGTTAATATTATTGATAATTTAATTTTTAAAAGATAAAATTTTAATATTTTTTTGAGTTACTCACGAGCTTATTGAGTCAAATATCAAGTAGCTCATTTCGGTTTGTTAAGAACTCGATTTAAGCTTGAGCCCGAGTCAAGCCCATTCGAGTCGTGTATTTACAAACTTTAACATAGTCGATCTCAAATAACTTACGATCAATCTCATCTCATTTACTGTCCTACACACAAGACACAGATTCAACTCACGTAACGCATGTACTAAGAGAAGTATATATTATACATAATACAGATCAGATTAAAGTCATATAGACTAGGATACACATAAATCAAAATATTCAAATCAAGATAGAACATGTCGAGCCTTGCTAAATCCGAGCCTACAATATGGTATGTATATTAATACTTTTCGATCAAATTTATGAGTGCCTGACATAATAATACTGATAATCCATTTATTTTAGCATTAGAATTACCTAGAATAATAATTAAATATTATTATTTCTTCTTAAATATGAACCCTGAACCTTAAAATTGAACCCTGAACCTTAAAATTGAACATCGATATTTCCCGTTTTACTATGATAAAATTATCACCATTCACTTCATTTATTATATTAGTACAAAATAATCATATATTATATTATTCTTTTTATTTTATTTTGTTTATTTATTTAAAAAACTTTATCCCAAAAGATTTTGAATTTGAGATTCAAAAGGTCACTAGACGAGCGACATAATCGATATGATAGTTCACCAGCGATAACCAATGCCAAAAACAAACAAGTCAACGACGACAACCAAAAATTGAAATGGCGACATCAAATATGACTATGTTAAAGGCTTACTATTTAAATCTTGGGTCGTGACCTGAATTCTTTTAACAAACGACAACCGACGATGCGATGAATCCTTCACAGGTCATGAAGGCTTCTCACGTCAAAAATGACGGTAGTTTTTGTCCCATTTATTATTATTATTATTATTACTATTATTATTATTATTATTATTATTATTATTATTATTGTTGTTAAATAATAATTACAAAATTACAAGCCCAAAAAAATACAGATCCAGGACCCAATTGACAACAAAATCCGGAGCTCCATTTACAACCAAAATCGGACCCAAATAGAGCCCAACAACCAACTCGATCCAGGCCCAAATACAGCTAGGGTTTCACACTCAGCTTCCAGCGCCACCAACCTCCTCAGCCATTGGATCTGTGAAAGATCCAACGGCCCAGATTGGTCCAGATGAAACCCTAGGGTTTCATCATAACCCGGGTTATGAGCTGCTGCTGCCTTAGCCTGAAGATAAGCCAGTCGCCACCTCCAGTGCCAGATGTTCCACTCAGTCGTTGCCACACAACCGCCGTCGCACCAGCTAGATCAAGAAGATCTGGGTGCATTGAATGCACCCAACCACCTCATGGTCGACCCTAGGTGAGTCACCATCACAGCCCCGGTGACTCTCTGAGGTTTTCCTCTCCGATCGGTTAAAAGGGAGAACCCTGAGGCCTATAAAAAGCCTCTACCACCGACAAAGAAGAGAGACCACGAACAAAGATTCGAAACAGAGAAAAAAAAAGAGACGAACGGAGAACCATTCGAAGAAAGAAAAAATAGCAACAACAGAGAGAGGACAACCAGAGAAAAAAAAAAAGAAAAACAGAGAGGGAAACCGAGTGAAGCTTACCCTCGTCGAAGCCTTCACGCGTCGTTGAACCGTCGAATATTTCGAAGGTAAAAATATAGATCTAGGCCGATTGGAAGGCTTTTAGGACGATGGAAGGTTAGATTCATGTTTAGGGTGTTGTGATCTACGATTTGGGGTAATTTTCCTAACTCCGGCCACCATGGACGGTGGCCGGCGGTGGTCACCGACGTCGGTATACGGAGGTCGCCCTGGTGACCAGCTTCCCTCCAGCGAGGGATTTTAGAGAGAGATGAGAGAAAAATACTTCTCTTTTTAGTGAGAGAAAGAAAAAGTAAAAATGAGAAATGAAGGCCCTTAACGGCCGGTATATGGGTGTAAATACCCTCCCCTATACAATGCTGTTTAGGGGAGGGGTATATGCGTATTCAGCTTATGGGAAAATCATTCCTACGGTCTCTGTAATTTGTAATCTTTACAATTTGGTCACTGAAAGTAATTTCCATGTATTTTAATTTGAGTCTCAGATTTTATTTTGTTTATATTTTAGTCACTAACTGTATTTATATGTATTTTGGGTAAATATCCAATTTAGTCCTTATTATTTTAGTAGTTTTTTATTTTAATCCTGAATAGTAATTAGGGTTAAATTACATTTCCAGTACCTTGATTTTGTGATATTTTCTGGTATGGTCATGGATTTTAATTATTTTACAATTTAATCATTGAATTTAATATTTTTTTAATTTTTAATATTATTATTGGTTTATTTACATTTGAAGTACCTAAAATATTAATTATTTGTAGTTGTGGCCTTGATCTTTTGTAATTTTATTAATTAATCCCTAAATTTATCATAGTTATTATTTTAATCCAGTATTTACATATTTGTTAATATTTGTTAATTATAATATTTTTAAATGTTATTTTACACGAGGAATTTATAGAAACACGCTTTAACTAACAAGGAGTGTGTTTCTAAGGATTATTCGTATAAAATAATATCCCATTTTTATTTTTAAGTATCATAATTTAAATATTATTCGAATTTGCCAATCTTAATAATTATATGACGTATAATCGTGTAAGTACCAATTTTGGGCATTGTGGGGTGTTAATCCTTCCCCACACGTAACCGACTCCCAAACCCTTTTCAAAATGAATCTCTGGTCAATCGTAGATCAATTTCTTATCTTTTAAAATTATTTTTCTTAAAATTATTTTAAAAGATATTTTTTAGGTATTCGACTTACCTAACCCAAAAGTCGATGGCGACTACAAATTTGTCTATTTATGTATTCATTTTAAAATCCGACATGTCCCAATATTAAGTTGGATCAATCCTCGAAAAAGCCCTAAATAGCCGACGGGGACCGTTTCGACAGCTTTCAAAACCTTAATATTTTAACTTTTTCAAATGCACTTTTGAACAAAATTAATTATTTGGCATTATTTATATCACTAATACTTTTATATTTTTAAAAACAATGTCCAAAATAGATATTTTATCTATTTAAAAGTTATTTTTAATATCAACTTCAAACCCTTAATTTAACTAATCTAAATAAAGTTTTTAAAAGTATTTTTCACCGAACTTTTGAAAAACAATGCTAAATCATGTTCTACGTTGTTTTTTTTCCCCAAAAGTCCTTTTGCTTCAAAAAGCACTTTTGAGGAAAAAAAATAAAAAAAATAATTTTTTGGGTAAAGCATACAAATGATCTCTCGAGTATAAGATATTACTTTGTTGAGTCCCTTAGAACTAAAAGTTATAGAATGGTCTCCTAACTATAAGGTGTTACTTTGTTGAGTTCCTCTACTATTAAAACTTACAAAACGATCACCCGACTATTCATTATGTTTCAAACTCGTCATTTTTTGTTAAAAATTTGACGGTAGTCTAAGAAGGACATTAACCCTGCTAACTGAGATATGATAAAATTTGATCTCATAATCTCAAACGACTATCATATCTCAATCAGCACGTTCACGTTCAGCTCAGACGACCATTAATTATTAAATAAAAAAGGACGAGTTTGGAGCAAAATGAATAGTCGAGTGTGTATCACCCATTTCCAGTATACATTTCCGTACGCAAGTCAAAGGTGTCAGATGACTTTTAAAAACATTCATCCATTTGTAAAACCCATAAAAAATTATTTCAAAATTTAAAACCAAAACATTTTAGTACAACAATAAAACAGTCGTTGAAACATATTACCAAAGTTATCACTTTAAATACATTCCCAAAATATTTTTCTTAGTTTCGATTACATGCCATGAAATTTTCAACATAAACATGATTGTCCTACTGTTACTGATGAGAGTCAACCTTATATTGATGATAGTTGCTACTGCACCCCGTACCCGACTAGTCTTTGCTTTTACCTACGCGTGAAATCAACATACGTTAAGTATTTACTTAGTGAGACATAATATTGTAAAGAAACATTAATGTATACATAAGTATATCATGGTTATTTAGTTTCGAACTAATTCGTATCATCCATAAGGATTAGATAAGTCCTTATTATTAATACCAAACTTCTTTCATACTATCATCGTAAACATTCTTAGTATGTCCAGATACATTTCTTTCTGTACACTTTTCCCTTTATTCTTTAATAATTATTCATTATTTTCATTTATGGCATCTTTTCATGCCTTTAATACACCGTTATGAATTTCTTTTATGGCATTCTTTCATGCCTATAATGCACCGTTATGCATTTCTTTTATGGCATTCTTTCATGCCTATAATGCACCATTGTGCATTTTATTTATGGCATTCTTTCATGCGTTTAATGCATCATTATGCATTTCATTTATGGCATCCTTTTATGCCTTTAATGCACCGTTATGCATTTCATTTATGGTATCATTTCATGTCTTTAATACACCGTTATGCATTTCATTTATGGCATACTTTCATGACTTTAATGCACCGTTATGCATTTTATTTATGACATCCTTTCATGCCTTTAATGCACCGTTATGTATTTCATTTATGACATCCTTTCATGCTTTTAATGCACCGTTATGCATTTCATTTATGACATCCTTTCATGCCTTTAATACACCGTTATGCATTTCATTTATGGCATCCTTTTATGCATTTAATGCACCGTTATGCATTTCATTTATGGCATCCTTTCATGCCTTTAATTCACCGTTATGCATTTAGTCTTTCATCTCAAAGGAATTTAACCTTTCATCTAACTTGCATTATTGAAACCTTTCTACCAAAAAGCACAGTTAGGCAGTTAATCTTTCATTTTAGTACAATTTCTACTCTAATAATTATTCATAATATCAATTAGCTCTTTCAATTCATTATAACTCTATAATTTGCACACGTAATGCCAATACGGTAATTCACAAACTTATTAAGAATTACGTGGGGTTGCACACATAGTGCCAATACGGAAATTCATAAACTTATTATGAATTTCTTTAGTTGCGCACATAGTGCCCATTCGATAATTACAATATATACCTTAAACATCATGCATCTATGACTATCATAACACATAAGCACATAATAAATGCACTCACTTGGCCTGCCTCGCTATTATCTCCAAAATGCAAATCAGAAGTACTATTATTCCCTAACATTTATACTTTAATAATACTCACAAGCTTGATTACGATCTACCCAAGCATCCATTAAAGACACATACCATACCCAATGTTAATATATTCCCTAACATTTATACTTTAATAATACTCACAAGTACTATTATTTAAATTTTTATAACAATTTCATCATATCTTATAATTCATGGCTCAATAGTATTGACACCCCTACAATGATATCGATACTCCCTTTCAGTATTGATATCATTTCTATATTCTGGATCCATGGTATCGATACCTTTCTCTTCTTAGTATCGATACTCACATCAGTATCGATATTAATTACATTAGTATCGATATCGTTCATCATATTTTCCTAAATTTATACCTATAGTATCGGTATTGTTCTTATAGTATCGATACCCTTACCCATATTTTCCATTTTTCAGCCCTATTTTTACCCAAATCTGGTCAAATTCCCTTATGTTTACCCCCAACAATACTATTAAACTCTTCTTTACTTATCCCAACTAACTTCCTTTCATTTAGCTTCTTATAACATCTAAAATATCCAAAGAACATCTCAAACCAAGAATCATACCACTTTTTCTAACATGTTTTTAATCATATCCAAGGCTTCTAATCTCTTATTTACTTCTTTGACAAGTCAAATATACTAATAAACATTAGTAAAAACTCATATTCCAACATATCATTCAAAAACCCATTTCTTAAATCTCAAATAATCCATCCATCTCTTAGTTTTAATCCTATTTAACCTTCCTTAAGCCTCTATAATACTCAATGATTCAAAAACCAACAAAAAACGAAAGGAAAAACTAGCCAAATGAAACCTTACATTTGGCTATGGAGGAGAGCCTTACACGGGGAAGAAGAAAAAGAGATAGCTTTGATGACTTAATTTTTCTCTTTCCCTTATTAACAATCCCTAATAAGGAAATATATTTTAAATCATTTCCCCCCTAAAGGACCAAAATGCCCTTTTAATTCATCTATTGCTATAAATTAGTCTAAAACACTATTCCAAATCATTTTCTCATTTTTTATCATTTATTCAAATGAATCTTCAAATTTTAATTCTTTTCAAGAAAGTCTATGACATGATATTTGGGGTATTACAGAGTGACCATTTTGTGACTTTTAATAGTCGAGGGACTTAACAAAGCAACAAACTATAGTCGAGGGACTATTTTATAACTTTTAATAATCGGATGACTCAACAAAGTAGTATTCTATAGTCGGGGGACTATATGTGTACTTTACCCTTTTTAACTTAAAACAAATATTTTTGAGGAATTTGAAAATGTACCCTTGTAGAATCCTCGAGTTTTCAAAATAGACTCTCACGATTCACCAGCATTCATTATAGTTCTTAAGCTCATAAAATCTTTCAATTAAACCACCAGATTTAGATTTTGTTCAATTTAATCCTCTAAACTTCATAATTTAACTCAATTAAATCCTTTCAATTTTTCATTTCTTTAAACTAAGTCCATAATTCCAAAATTTATTAATTTCAAAGCCCGAATTACTTAAACAAAACTTTTAGACAAGATTTCGGTGCATTATACAACCGATCAGGATCCCATAATAGAAGTGATATCATATGATTATGAATTTTGTGACAGAGTTGCTTTTGAGTGATATCATATGATTATGAATTTTGTGATTGAGTTGCTTTTAACACCAACAAAAAAAAAAAGATTCAATATGGATTATTGTGGATATATTGACAAATTCAGTTCATTTTTTGTCGGTCCATACAAATTATTTTCTCTAAAATCTTGCTAAGTTGAACATATACGAAACAATAAGACTACATAGCAATCTCCATTTCACATTTTGAGATTTATATAATACTTGTAGTATAGTAATCAATTCAACTTAGAATTATTTAAACTTCTAAAATTCATTCATTCAAAACAAAGAGAAAAAGAAGAAAAGGAAATCAATGAATGTGCTGCATTAATTTGAAGAAAGCGTTGACTTAGAATTAATGTAGACCACAACAGTTGTTTGGGAAAAGAATCAACATCGGACGCAAGATTTTATGATAGAGAAGTGAACTTATAAAATTTTAGAGAGACGAAAACAAATTATCAATATAAAATATAAAAAAAATCTAAATTATATAAGAATTTGAAATTCTCAAAGGACAATCGTCTCTGTCAACCTTCTCTCGGTGCATCCCTAACAATAACTCGATGAGGTGCATCAATACTTAAATGGAACAACATCTAGGATTGAAGCTTGGCATAGTGGGCACTTTTGCAATTCATTCCCACATTTCAAACAGGTGCACATGTGTCCACATCTGAAATTAAACACAAAACCTAATTTAATGCTTAATATATTTGGTATTCGGGAAAGGTTAAAAAAAGATAACCTAATTGAAGGTTATAAAACGATGGAAATAAACGCAACCGAAAATATTATCAAAAAAGTCTAATATTTTAGGTTGAGCACAACCTAAAAATGTTACATTCTTCATAACATTTTTGGCTGAACATAAAATATTATGAAGAATGTAACATTTTCTAACGAAAATGTTATGAAGAAGATAACATTTTAAGTTCAACCGAAAACATTACGAAGAATGTAACATCTTAGTTTACATCTAACATTAAATGTTATACCTTTTTATAACATTTTTGGCCATGCCCATCTCCATATTTGGTATAAAGAATTGAGGAACACTGCATGCTAAGTTTGATTTGGACTTTATATAAATTTTAACATATTTACCTGTACAATAATGAGTCCACCTGCATTTCGTAGCAAACGCAACAAGTGCGTTTCCATGATAATTTATCTGTTGAATTTTTTACTTCCTCTTCAACTGTATCATTATAAGTATTTAATCATCAGAACTGAGTGAACGTCCCACTTAGATTATGTATGTAAGAACATAAACATGGTAATATAAAGGAAATTACTAATAACTATCATGTTAGATATTGACTCAAATTCTAACTAAATATTAAGTTAAATTTTGTTATAATTCTAATGGTTAAAGGTTACTTGATTATTGAATTTATTTAAGTAAAAATTCGTATAGAATTAGGATTCTTGGTGACTAAATATTTTGCTCTATAAATAAAAGGCATAATACCAAAAATGGCCTTTGTTATTTACTAAAATGGTCATTTTGGCTCATATTTTTTTAGAATATAGGCAAAAAGCTCCCTCTATAAATGAAAATCATTAGTTAACACACGATTAACGCTCCAAAATATGAGATTTTTTAACTTAAATGAAACATTAAGGGCTAAAATGTTCCAAAAAAAAGGATAAGGGACAAAGTGAATATTATGTAAAATGTTAGGAGCATTTTTGTCCTAAAATAAAACTTAGAGGGCCAAAATGCTCCAAAAAATAGAATATGAGATAAAATGACCATTTTGATAAACATTGGGGGGCTAATTTTGGCATTATGCCTAAATAAAATTATGAAAGAGAATTTTGGAGAGATTTCATCATTTTTGTAGTCTATGTAGCTTTTAGGTTTACCTTACCGATATGAATTTTGTAAGGATATCGAGATAGTGTTTTGAGATACACCAGTTTCTAATATTTATACTGGATTTTGATATACATGAAATATATGTCACATATTTATACTTTTCGTGATATTTACATTTATTATAGGTTATTGTTCTTCTCATCTGAGGTAGATAAGATCGAACAATGTTAAATATCGTCACTTGTACATGTTTTATTTCTACGTTAATTTCACATTTTTTGTTTTTCACGTACTAATTCTTAACATATCATCAAATAGTGAAGTCTCACCCGAATGAACTTTCCGATCGAAGGAATATTGTTGCATTTTCATCTGCATGTCCATGCAGCTCAGAAATGATTTTCTTAGCTCACTCATCTCACGGTGAAGTTGCTCTATATGCCCTCTTAACTCATATATGAGTTCCATTTCCTGTATTATACATCGATTAATGCAAAACATATCAGTGAGTTGACAAATAATTCTTTTCCAACATAAATTAAATATCCAAAACAACTCACGAGTGAGGGACGATTCGTGGAAGAAGACGACTGACTAGCATCCTGAAAACACTGAGCTTGAGATTGTTGGGGTGGAGGTGAAAATTCAGATGCACCACGTTCATAATCTTTCCCAGTTTCGTTATCATCTTGAGAACTCCATGACCTCATCGCCATAACATCCGGTGAAGGCATCTGCAAAGATGATGAGCAATGATGGGAGAAGTTATTGGCTTCATGACATTGATGGCTGCTTGAGCTACTTTCTTCTTCGTCTTGGTCATCATCGTCGTCGTCATATTCTTGTTCTTCACCCTGATCACCTTCCGGATGAAAATTAGTCTGCAGGCAACACATCGGTTGGATTGATTCTTCCTTACCCTCAACCTCTTGCTGACTGCATTCAGCTCCATCTGCTTGAACTTGTGCACGAGAAGTCACTAATCGTTTCATTCTCTCTAAAAAATCACTACAAAGTAAATTCGAAACTCTTCTCCTAGATATCGTTCCATCCATATCCTCAACATCTTGTTGATTTTCAGCTAAATCTGTTTGTATTTGTATACGGCAAGTCAACAACTGGTCCATGCTCTCTCGAAAATCGCTTACGAGTAAAGTTGACACTCTTCCCCTGCAATTCATGAGCAAGGAAATTGGAAATTTTGTATTACTAAACCAGGTGAATATGTGAATATCATATTACCTTTTCACTAGCTCACGTATATCTTCATTTTTTGGGGCTGTGTTAAGCACTTCATGGTACCATGCTTTCCTTAAGCTTTCCCAATAACTTTTAGGCCGAGATATGTTACTGAACCAGTCATAATCATTACTTTCTTCAAAATATTGTTGGTTGTGATCATCCTCCTCTTCTGGTGCCTCATTCTCGTTGCTGTCATTGATGTAGCATGTTGATGACTTCTCTAAAGTATCGTGAGACTCAGTGTCTAGCTCGAGATGTTGCCGATTACCGTCGCCCTCTTCTTCACCAATCTCATTCTCTATAGTATCCTGAGACTGAGAATCTAGCCCGAGATGCTGATGACGATCATCGATTTCTTCTACACCAATCTTATTCTCTACAGTATTATGAGACTTAGACTCTAGCCCGAGATGCTGGTGATGATCGTCGCCCTCTTCTTCACCAATCTCATTCTCTATGGTATCCTGACACTGAGACTCTAGCCCGAGATGCAGATGATGATCATCGCATGGTTCCATGGTTCCTTGCGATTCAAGACTAAGATGATGCTGGTCCTTCACCTGGTCTGCTTTTGCAACCTCATTTCGAGTTACAATTTCTTGTGAGCCATGGAAGAGATGTTGTTGGGTGTTGGACTCTTGCTTTAAGGACACCTCATTCATAGATTTACCCTTCAAGGATGTCCTTGGCTTTGCAATTTTTGGTGATTCAGAGCATCTTGCAATTCTTGGTGATTCAGAGCATCTTTCAGTTTTTGGTGATTGAGAACATCTTGCAGTTATTGGTGATTGAGAACACCTTGCATCCAGGCTTGTCTTCTGTTGTATGGCATCTGAAAATGGCTTGGCATGTTCATTTTTGTTTGTTTTCAAACGTTTAACCGGCCATGAACTCCGGTCCACGTTTAGGCAATGAGTATCTTCCCTTTCCTGGGGTTTGCCGGTGGAATTTTTGTCCTTTTGAAAGCATCTCCAAGCAGCTAAAACATTCTGCTGTGCCATGAGACGCTCAGCACCAGTTCTAAACTTCTCCCTTGAATTAGTTAAATTTCAGACGTATTAATTATAAGTTCATTCCCTAAATCTTTTTAACTTCGTTCCTAATATAAAATCCTGAGTCCGTGTCCGAAAGGATGCATTTGTATAAAGTGATACCTGAGATGCATAGCGGAGGACTCTTGTGGGAGTCGATTCAGCTGAGCCCGCAGTAATTGTGGACGACATGAATCTTGAATTGTGCGACAGCGTTGTAGACTTCTAAGCCGTAGCATTGACTGTGAGAATGGAAGCATAAAGCCAACAGTAACAATCACATGATCAGTTGGAGTGAATGTACAAACAAATAAATGAATATTCTAAAAAAACATAATGAAAAAATTAGGTTTTAATCAAATAGTTACTTTGGTTCTTATTATTTTTTAGAATATTTTAACCATAAAGTTTTAATTCTTTTCTTAAAATAATATATGTTAAATGAAAATCGTTAATTGACTAATGACCAATACATATTACTAACTTGACATTTTTATATATAGTTAATTGTTGAGATAACACACATTACATTAAAAGTAATGATATGACATATATCATGTCATCCAAAATGATGATGTCAAAATAACCCTTATTATATGAAAATTATTAGTTAATTAATGATCAATACATATCGCTAGCGTGATTTTTTTACGTATACTTAATTAGACATAACACATATTACGCCATCAAAAATGATGATGTGATATGTTTCACGTCCCTCGAAGTAATGATATGGCATATACCATATCACAAATTAAACACATTAGGAGTTAAAATACTAAAAAATATATAAATTATTTAAACAGATATTAAGGGCTAATTTTCTTATTATGAAATATATACACCTGAAGACGACCACGCTGTTGAAATTTAGAAACTGCATGGCGTTGCACTAGTGAAGCCAACTCTCTTTTCTTGTCTCGCTCTATCTGTACGAGCAAATCATGGACTGCTTGTCGCCCTCTTAGTAGGGGCGTGTTTCTGACCATTGAGAAACAATGCATGTATTCGTTATTACTATGCTCATGTTCATCACCATTTTTCAATTTCTTGATGATATCCACAATTCTCACTCTTTCGGTTTCCCAAGCGCCGAAAGTCCTGCTACACGAAGAAGGCGGTGGCATCGGTGATGTTGCAGTGTTTGAATATGATTGTGAAGGAGTCAACAATGGTTCTGCAACTTCATTTACACGTTTGTTGGTGTTGGATTGCGCCACATATTGGGACTTCCTAGTCACCCACCTATCGAGAATCGGAGGCGGCCTCGAGGGGATCGTCGAAGCAGAAGGGTCGTCGTTTTTCACGTTGTTGACGTGGTGATTTTGTGGACCTTGAGGGGAAGGCATAGATATGCAGCCATTGATGTGATCTCGAACCAAGTCGTTGAAATTCTTGTGGAACACACTTTTCACATTGTTGTCTCTGCATCGTTCTTTACAGTTGTGATAATTTACGACACAACCGAAAGTCGAAGAGGCAACAATCTCCAGCTGAGAAGATGCCATATTCGCTGACGGCGAATTTTATTAAAGTCGAATGGACGTGAACATGATCATAGTCGAGTCAATGCAAAGGAGCATATATCAATGACGAGTTCGAGAATCGAGAACAGAGCAAAAGTCATCGGAAATGTGTTAAATTGTTAATTTTGTTATTGAACATGCACATGAGCCATGCTATATTTACCATTAACCAGATAGCACCAACTCCTTAATTATGGGTGGAAGAGATAAAACCATGTGAAAAGGTTGGTTTCCATTGCCATAACCTCCTTTTTAATTCTATTTTCTTTTTTTGGGTCATTACTAAATTATATTTTTTTACTACGATTAAATCGAATGTTGATTTTTATAAAAAAAATACATTTAAAAAAACATAGAAAATAATCATTCTATTATATTTATGGGAAAGGATTTATAAAACAGTTATGGAAAAGGATTTTTATGTACTAGTCTAATATTTTTATACTTTTCAACCTATTAATATTTTAATATTGTGTTAGGAATTCGTTTGGTAAAATATAATCAAAGCAATATCAATATAAAATAAGACACGAGCAAGAGATAAAATTTTACGTGTTTAGCCTTGTCTTTCTCTATGGATCATGAATGAGAAGAACAATATTTCGTTATATACGTAGAGACCACGAATAGTACAAATACATGATATCACATGTACCTCAAGACCCAATATATATATATATATATATATATATATATATATCAAAACTCCGTTTATCTCTAAACACACTCTCAACATCTCTACAAAATCATCTCTCCAACATAAACTTCAAAAGTTAAGATCGCAAAAAATATTGCATCTCTATAGAATAATTCTCTCTCATGATTATAAAGGCTAAGACATATCATTTATTTATAGAGCAAAATACAACTTAATTAAATAAACCTAGTCACAAAGTAATATTCAACTAATAGAATTACAACAAAATACAATTTAATTTTTAATTATAATTTGAGTCAATATCTAATGATCTCACCATGACAAAAAAATTGATCATCAAATCTACATCAACTTCAGTTCTTATTAAAACCAAATATCTATTGAAGCACCACCATGAAATGTTCAACAATTCAATTCTTACGTAATATCTATTGAAGCACCGTTATATTGATTGAGAATTACTTCACTATAACTGAAAACTTATTGTCGCAACCGTATTTCAGTTAGGCCCCGGGATTGGGCTTCGACTTGAAAAATATGGATTGAGAGTCACCACCGATCATTTATTTAAAAAAAAATGGGTTGATCGAATACCATATTTCTTACCTGATCTGCGTTTTACCAAAAATATGAGTCGGTTACGGTCAAGGAAGGATTAACACCTTTGAACCGCCCTTTCGGTACTACGTAATTTCCCGTTGTCTTAATTAAGAAAATTGTAATTTTAAATTAAAAGGTAAAATTTGATAATGAATTACTTACCTCTGATTAATTGACGAAAATACCCTTAAAAAGTCATAAGATGTGTCAGAGGGAAAAAAATGAATAAATGAAAAAAATGAAGAATAAAAATAAGTAAAAAATAAAATAAAAGGAAAAATAAATAAATAAATAAATGAAATATTAATATATATATATATATATAAATGAGTAAAATAGAAAAATAATAATCATAACAATAATAATAGTCATATGAAAATATAATATAATATAAAAAAACCATAAAACAAAAATAAATAAATATATAAACCAAATATAAAAGTATACATATAATGATAATTGGCTTATAAATAAACTATTTAAAACATACATATATATGTATAATCATAAAGTGAAAAAAAATTAAATAAAGATAATTACAATATATATACATATATATAGTAATAATACGCTTGTAAGTAAAATATTTAAAAAAAAAGTATATATATATATATATAAATAATAAATATAGTATTAAAAAATAACCAAATGAATATAAATAAATAAAAAATATATGTATAGATAATAATAATATATAGTGTAAAAAAATCAATTGAAAATCATTTAAAAGAACTTACGTATATATATTTATATAATGACAATAATGTAAATAATAAATAAATAAAAATATCTATACAATAAATAAAAGGACTAATATAAAGAAAAATAAAGATTGGGGCCAAATTTGAAAGACAATTAACGTTGATATTACGTATTAGGGGATAAAAAATGAACACGCCTCGGGATAGATCTAGGTTCGAAACTTCGAAACCCCACCCATTTTTGGTCATCGGCGCAACCCACGTTTTGGGTTATTCGAACCAAATCTCAAAAAAATAACGTGCACATGCGAGAAATGAACGAATCAAAAAAAATGCTACCTTTTATTTCCTTTTCGAATCGTTTATAATAGCTTTGCCTTTGTATTTTTCGTGTTTTCCTCTGTATTTTGTCTGTAAATCGTCTCTTATAATAATGAGTTACAATGGCTATTTATAGTGCTTGTGGATCCTATCTTTAGGAGTTTAAATTATAGTAGAACTCTATCCTATTTTTAGGAGTTTGAATCATAGTAGGACGAAAAGGTGTGTTTACAGCTGCCCCTCTTTGCCCATAGTCGTGTAACGGGGATAAGGCAAAGATTAAAAGATACACTTTTCGTTCGGTGGAGTTAAAAATTGACTCTGATGTTTCAATAACTCCCTGTTGAATTGAGTTACGAATGACTCCTCCGTCGTGAAGCCGAGTTCATCTTGAAATGATATGAAATTGAAGCCGTAGTTCGGAATTTGAATCAGCACGTGGCTTCTTGTTGCCCTTCAATCTTCTTCTCGGTTTAAAGACCTTGGATCGGAATCGAACTGAGAAATCTTTATTGACAGATAGCTTTTGCTTGAAAATGGTTGCTTGTCACTAAAGCACGGTTAACCTAGGTCCTCTTCTCGACTTGAAAACCTCGACTGTAACTGGAAAGTAGTACGATTGATGTGTCATCGAGCTGAATGGAATCGAACTCGATAATTTTGATGGCAGATAACCCTTCTAGCCTTGAGTTTTGCTGTAAATGATGTGCCTTGTAGCTGAGCGTAGTCGAACTCGAAGGTCTTTGTTGACAGATACTCCTTCTTTGAGTTGGATATCCTTCATCGTGAAGTTGAAATCCAATCTAAAGATGGATGATGCTTGTGTGCACGATTCCTTTCGTCGTGAAGTTGAAACCGCGGGTGGTCACTTCGTCATGAAGTTGAGCCTGAAATTGGATATCCTTTGTCGTGAAGTTGAAATCCAAGTAAGTAGCATTGTTCTGAGTCCAATATCCTCCGTTGTGAAGTTGAAATTGGCTCTGGAACCGGGAAATTATTTGTTGACAACCAGCCGTCCCTTCGTTGTGAAGTTGAACTTGTGTTGTCTCGAGTCCAATATCATTTGCTGTGAAGTTGAAATTGACTCTGAATGAAATTTTATTGACAATCAGCCGCCCCTTCGTCGTGAAGTTGAGCTTGTGTTGTATTGGGTCCAAGATCCTTCGCTGAGAAGTTGAAATTGGCTCTGAAATTGGGAAGTTGTTTATTGACAACCAGCAGTCCCTTCGTCGTGAAGTTGAACTTGCGTTGTCTTGAGTCCAATATCCTACGCTGTGAAGTTGAAATTGGCTCTGAAATTGGGAAATTGTTTATTGACAACCAGTGGTCCATTCGTCGTGAAATTGAACTTGCGTTGTCTGGAGTCCAATATCCTTCGTTGTGAAGTTGAAATTGGCTCTAAAATTGAGAAGTTGTTTGTTGACAACCAGCGATCCCTTCATCGTGAAGTTGAACTTGCGTTGTCTGGAGTCCAATATCCTTCGCTGTGAAGTTGAAATTGGCTCTGAAATTGGGAAGTTGTTTGTTGACAACCAGTGGTCCATTCGTCGTGAAGGTAAACTTGCGTTGTCTTGAGTCCAATATCCTTCGCTGTGAAGTTGAAATTGGCTTTGAAATTGGGAAATTGTTTGTTGACAACCAGCGGTCCCTTCGTCGTGAAGTTGAACTTGCGTTGTCTGGAGTCCAATATCTTTCGTTGTGAAGTTGAAATTGGCTCTGAAATTGAGAAGTTATTTGTTGACAACCAGCGGTCCCTTCGTAGTGAAGTTGAACTTGCGTTGTCTGGAGTCCAATATCCTTCGCTGTGAAGTTGAAATTGGCTCTGAAATTGGGAAGTTATTTATTGACAACCAGCGGTCCCTTCGTCGTGAAGTTGAACTTGCGTTGTCTAGAGTCCAATATCCTACGCTGTGAAGTTGAAATTGGCTCTGAAATTGGGAAATTGTTTATTGACAACCAGCGGTCCCTTCATTGTGAAGTTGAACTTGCGTTGTCTGGAGTCCAATATCCTTCGTTGTAAAGTTGAAATTGGCTCTGAAATTGAGAAGTTGTTTGTTAACAACCAGCGGTCCCTTCGTCGTGAAGTTGAACTTGCGTTGTCTGGAGTCCAATATCCTTCGTTGTGAAGTTGAAATTGGCTCTGAAATTGGGAAGTTATTTATTGACAACCAGCGGTCCCTTCGTCGTAAAGTTGAACTTGCGTTGTCTGGAGTCCAATATCTTTCGCTGTGAAGTTGAAATTGGCTCTGAAATTGGGAAATTGTTTATTGACAACCAGCGGTCCCTTCGTCGTGAAGTTGAACTTGCGTTGTCTGGAGTCCAATATCCTTCGTTGTGAAGTTGAAATTGGCTCTGAAATTGAGAAGTCGTTTGTTGACAACCAGCGGTCCCTTTGTTGTGAAGTTGAACTTGCGTTGTCTGGAGTCCAATATCCTTCGCTGTGAAGTTGAAATTGGCTCTGAAATTGAGAAATTGTTTATTGACAACCAGCGGCCCCTTCGTCGTGAAGTTGAACTTGCGTTGTCTTGAGTCCAATATCCTTCGCTGTGAAGTTGAAATTAGCTCTGAAATTGGGAAATTGTTTATTGACAACCAGCGGTCCCTTCGTCGTGAAGTTGAGCTTGCGTTGTCTGGAGTCCAATATCCTTCGTTGTGAAGTTGAAATTGGCTCTGAAATTGAGAATTCGTTTGTTGACAACTAGCGGTCCCTTTGTTGTGAAGTTGAACTTGCGTTGTCTGGAATCCAATATCCTTCGCTGTGAAGTTGAAATTGGCTCTGAAATTGAGAAATTGTTTATTGACAACCAGCGGTCCCTTCGTCGTGAACTTGAACTTGCGTTGTCTGGAGTCCAATTTCTTTCGTTGTGAAGTTGAAATTGGCTCTGAAATTGAGAAGTTGTTTGTTGACAACCAACGGTCCCTTCATTGTGAAGTTGAACTGTGTTGTCTTGAGTGGCACGATATCCTCCGTTTCGTGGATTTGAAATCGTGGTTGTTTGGCTTTGAGCTAGATATCCTTTGTTGTGAAGTTGAAATCTACTATCGAGCAAATTGTGAGTTCGAGAGAAACTTTCAATCTGTCGAGTTGGTCGAAGTGTAGCTTCTTGCTGCTGAGTTAAGCAACCAACATGAATCTTTAAAGGTGCTTTTGAATCGAGTATTCTTCGTCTTGAAGTCGAAACTTGACTCTAAAAGCTGCAAAAAATTATGTATGTGGAAAATGATAAATATGATGCTCTAAAATGTATGCATAAGATGCATGTAACATGAATTGGTTATATTTTATCTCCTGAAAAATGTCTGATAATTTGCATTAGGATGTTGAATCCAAAAATGCCCCAATATTTGATGTTGAATCTTCAAAGATGCCCCAAATGTTCCTCATTTCTTGCTTCAGTATTGATTCTGAGCATGAGTTTTGTGTCTAAAAGTCACATGTCATTTACCAAGATCCACTCTAGAGAGACTGTCTTGTTTGAAAAAAAAAATGTTTTTCTTTCTCTTTTATTTTCAAAGTTATGGAAATATCAATTAAAAGAGTTTTGAAAAATGTTTGATCCAAAGTTTTGAAAATATTGTCACTTTCACGGTTTTACAATTGAGACGAATCATAAACTAGAGTTCATCGGATATCAAAGAATTAATTATATTGTTAATCCTTCAATGAATTATAGCTATTTGACAAGTGCCAAGATCAAAGCTATTTTTGGGAAGTGGTTAAGGAAAGGATAAAAAAAATCTCAGGTTATTATGTTTGGTCAAAGGTTTGACATTTGATGCTCAAAGGTTTGGCATTTGATGCTCATAGGTTTGGCATTTGATGCTCAACGGTTTGGTGGGGTAGCTTGCATGCTCCACTACTGGAAGTGTTCTCTGACTCCCAACCTTCGTGGTCACACTCAGGTTGTGTGATGCCGTATCAAGGAATTTATGTGATCGCCTCAGTTGCACAATTTTTATATTCGAGCCGCCTTTTCAGGTTTTCAACTCGAACCCTCATTTGGTTTCAAGACGTTATTCAGGATTTACGTCTTGAACCCCCCCTTTGTTATTTTTCTCTACCATGCATTAATTACATTGTTTTTTGCAAACAAAGATTAATCCTGATGGGCGGGATGAAATCTGAAAATAATCTCTTATGTTTCGAAATTCATGTATGACTAGAAGGGACTTTTAAGACACGTAATGTAGGTCAAGGTTCATGGTTATGAAAGAAAATGATAAATAGGCCCAAACAAGTGTTTCAGGGTGTTGAACCAATGATCAATTCATTCTGATGCCTTCAATCATGTCCTGCTCAAAATGTCTCTCTCTTGATGCTCTATGATCTTCGAGTGAAGTGATTCAGTGATTCGGGAATGATTGTGCTTGATCAATCTCATAGTTTGAAGCCTGATGTGCCATTTCAAACAAGTGTTTCAAGGTGTTGAACCAAGGATCAATTCATTATGATGTCTTCAATCCTGCTCAAAATGTTTCACTCTCTTGATGCTCTATGATCTTCGAGTGAAGTGATTCAGTGATTCGGGAATGATTGTGCTTGATCAATCTCATAGTTTGAAGCTTGATGTGCCATTTTTTTAGGGAATCTTTGCATATGTTTTTTGTCCCTTTTTCTTTTTTATTTTTGTTCTTGTTTCTCTTTTTTCTTTGTTTTTTTGCTTTTTTGCTTCTTTTCTTTTTTGTTCTTGATTGGATCTTCACACTTGCCATTTGGTCCACCTTTTGGTATCTCATCTGAATCAATGTCTTCGCTCATGTGAGCATATTTCTTCCACCTTGCCCCCCAGTGTGGAGGGTGATCTTTGGTTAGGGTTGAATCAGAAGAAAAATACTACAGGCTCAAAAGGGGACACAAGGGATATATTTTTTTCTCTTGTTGTGAAGGGATAAAGAAAGAAAGCCGTTCATCATTTCATACATGTAAATCTTCACAGAAGAGGTATCCCAGGGGGATAGATTTTCAAGATTAATTCTATTCACATGAAAACAGTGTAATTAATGCATGATAGAATTATTTCGAATGAATTTTTCTTCTTTTTTTCCAGATGTCTCAATGTTCAGGCTCCCCGCGAGATACCCCAAGTTGGTTCTTTAGAAGAATGCTCATGTTAAAATGAACAACTCAATGCATTGGGTTTTAATGGTAAGAAAGGTTATTTTTGAGTCTAAAAAAGACAGTGGTGTGATCTTATTGACTCAAAGAAAGGTGTGGGTGTATAAAAAAGATAAAGGTAATGTTCAAGAATTTCAAAGGGAAGTAATGTCAAAATTTGGTCTTTTTGGTAATGACCATGAGTTATTTTGGGTAAAGAATCAAGGTATTTTGTTTTGGGGTTTGAGACATGATAAGAAAAGTCTAACCTTGTCATATGTCAAAAATCTATAATTCTTGAAAAATTAAAAGAATCCTTAATTCATTTAATATTCGAAGAACTAAAGATTAGAATTTGTTCAATTGCTCCACCTTAGAAAGTAGCATAAATTCAATCCTTTAAAAGATTAAGCAAACGATGAAAGATTAGAGACGTGTTTAAACAAAACAATCCTCTAAGTGCAAATGGTATATGTCATACCCCCTTCTTCGGCCGTTTATTCCCCTGAATCCATCAGGTTTTGGATCTTGCGCTTCAGCGCCTTATAGTTCTCAGAGGAATGTTTGGGGCTTCTTATGTGGTAACACCTAACAGCTTCAACATCGTAGTCCTTAGGATATGGGGATCTTTTCTTAGATCATCTTGGCCGGCTTTGTCCTACCATCAGCTGATCAGGCTCTTTAATGTTACAATCTTGCTTCCATATGGTTAAATCTACTTCATCGAGTCTTTCATGACTTAATTTCATGTGAAAATGCTTGAAAATATAGATGAAGATGCAAAAAGGCAAAAATGCAAAATGCAAGAATGCATGAAATGTTCGAGGCATTGATCCAGAAAAATGTCCATTATTATAAATAATCTTTACTTAGACAAAAATGTTTTATCTTGTAAGAGACATAAAAACGATCAAATGTACATTCAGACTAAATCCTCTAGACCCCGAACAACTTCTAGTAGATTGACAAGTCTTCTGTCTTCATCTGTCACTGGTTGTATGCCTTTTCAGACCATTCCAGCTTCCCTTGCCAGGCCGTGTAGATGACGAGTTGCCTTCTGTACTTGATCCAGGAAGTCTCGGATGAATGCGTCTCTGGCCTTCACCCTTTGTTGTGCTTGCTCCCAACGGAAACGCCACTGTAAACCTCCGTCGAAGAGCACTATCTGAAGCTCGCTCACTTTCTTCTTGAACCCATCTACAATAGCTTCTAACTCAGCTATTGTTTTGTCATCTCTCATGTTGTTTCTCCAGATTAGCCATCTGGATTCTCAAGCATTGGTTTTGATGCTGACTGCCTGTTAAGCGTCTCTGGGCAGTCTTCATCTGTTCCTTCCAAGCTCTCTCATAAGGCCCTTCGAACTTTCTTTTCAGGCTATGAGTTTCGTCTTTCCAGTATTCAGAAGCCACTTTCAACTTGGAGTTATCCTTGACTTTATCTTGATACCCATTTCTCTAGTCTTCGAGCTCAAAATAGACTTTTTCTATTCTTTTTCAAGTTTATCCGCTCGATCTTTCTGAAAGTCGACATCTAGCTTCCACTGACAGCGCTCAGCTTCAAGTTCCTTTACCCTCTGCTTCAGTTCGTTATTCACAGCTTCAAACTCTATCTTGGCTATCTCAAGTTCAGAAAAGACAGGCCTGAGATGTTCTTCCAGGGTTCAGGTGTCCTCACAGTCTGGCACCGGGATATTGTCATTTTTTCTCAATCTTCGCCACTCCACATAGTCTGGAGTAAGCATATTTCTGGAAGCTACAACATCTATCCGGAATACTTTTTTCCATGAATCAACTGCTTCCTTGATCATCTTCTTATAGTTATCACTGTGATACTCAAACTCTGATTTAGCTAGTTCGTATGTTGCTGTGACAAATTGACGTGCCCCATAATGTCTAAGTGCTAATAATGGAGCATACCCAACTACATCCCAAAGTTCAGGTAAGGTCATAGTGTCAGAGTCCCCACATTAGAAAAGAACGTCACTGAGGAACAACCAGGGGGCTCTCCAAGTAATATCTCGGTCTTGATAGATGAGTGAAGACTTTCATCCACTTCTCTTTTGAAGTTCCTTCATGTCATTTCATGGTGATGAACTCTCTCAAAGGTGAATACGTAGTTCTAAATCGACGGTAGGCAACCCAATTAGTCTTCCAAAAGTGGCTGTGAATCCAGACTTGAAGGAGCTGAACACATCCAATGAATCTACCTCCGCCAGCTCTTCGGCAATGGTTGAGAGACAGGAAGGTCTCGGCTAAGATGGTTGGTGCTGAGTTGACTCATTTCGGAAGTTGCTCAAACAGTTCCACCACGGCTGCATCAATGCATCCCGAAATTTTGGGAAAGATGATCAAGCCATACAGACCTAGTGCAAAAAAGGTCTATAGTCTTCCATTCATCAGGCTGGTCATTCATTAGTTTCCTTATGTGGATCCACTTAATTCCTTGCCTGTTACCTTTGTTTCGGAGTCGGTCAGTCACGCACTTTTCATCAACTCCTACAATCTTAGCCAGTCTGTTCTTGAAAGGCTGACTCTTGATGTGTTTGATGTAAGCTCGCTCCAGTTTAATGTTTTCACAGTGCAATAGTGTAGTATACTTCTCGATGGTAGGTACCATGTCTTCTTGGTTAAAAGTGAAGCAACTGTATCCCGGGTTCCAGAATTGAACCAAGGCTCTGATTAAGGGTTCACCGGTCTTAACATGAAGCAAAAGTGCAATGTCACCATACCGCTGACTGAACTTCTGTTTTCGATCATTCTTCCAACTATCCCAGATGTCTCGAAGTTCTTGCACATTGTTCTGTTTTAGGCTGATAGAGGCATAGCTAACAAGCTCTGACACATAACTTCCTTGAAGACTGTCTCCCTTTACTTTCTGAGTCTTCTCGGACCATAGTCGTACCTCGGGATTTTTAATCTCCTATATTACAACACCTTTGTCCATTAATACAGATTATTTATGGTTAACGAACATGTTTTTTGGTGGATCAACACCTCTTTTGAATGATGCAGATGATGAAAAAAAATGAAAAGAGTTAGTAAGGTAAAGATAATAATCAAAGCAATCATGAAAATAAAAGTCCTACCCCACATGATATCTACCCCACATGTTTATTATTCCTACCCGAACATGATCTCTATCCCGTAAGTTGATTTTGAACAAGTCCTAACCGCATAAATTTATAGTTCACATGTTTTGAACAGAAAGTAAAGCAGAAAATAATTTCGGCATCCTAGGGTTTAAAACTAGTTTTGGGGTGGGCCCTAACTTCTTGTAGTCTCCGGATTTAGGTTCTAAAAAAAGGTACTCAAGTTCTCCTTGCTGGTACCCCCTTGGGCTTACCAGACCCTTAGTCCTAAACCCATCACAGGCTTGTGTGTACTAAGTTAAACTTGAGAGGAAACATTCCCTTATGCCCATACGGAGAATAAATTCACACGAATGCATAAGGTATATGAATCCCGAAGGTTACTTGCTAGGCCCATACGATGAATAAATTCACACGAAGGCGTCGCTTTCACCCCCACTTAAAACGGGTTTAGAGCTCGGGTATAGTGCCTTTGGATGAAAAATCTTCAAGGGCTGAAATCATTAAAAAATGATCAGTACAACTATTTACTCTAAAATATAATCAAAAGTAAGTAATAAGGATCGAAATGTTACCTTAAAATTTAAACTTACCCTTTTCATTAAAAAGGCAACTGGAAATTACCTTAGCCTGACTCACTTACCTGTGTCCTCAGCGGAGTCGCCAAACTGTCGCAACCGTATTTCAGTTAGGCCCCGGGATTGGGCTTCGACTTGAAAAATGTGGATTAGGAGTCGCCACCGATCATTTATTTAAAAATAAATGGGTTGATCGGATACCCTATTTCTTACCTGATCTGCGTCTTACCAAAAATATATCGGGCTCGGGAGTCGGTTACGGTCAAGGAAGGATTAGCACCCTTGAACCGCCCTTTCAGTACTACGTAATTTCCCGTTGTCTTAATTAAGAAAATTGTAATTTTAAATTAAAAGGAAAATTTTGATAATGAATTACTTACCTCTGATTAATTGACGAAAATACCCCTAAAAAGTCATAAGATGTGTTAGAAGAAAAAATGAATAAATGAAAAAATAAAGAATAAAAATAAGTAAAAAAATAAAATAAAAAGAAAAATAAATAAATAAATAAATGAAATATTAATATATATATATATATATATATATATAAATGAGTAAAATAGAAAAATAATAATCATAACAATAATAATAATAGTAATATGAAAATATAATATAATATAAAAAAAAACCAAAAAACAAAAATAAATAAATATATAAACCAAATATAAAAATATACATATAATGATAATTGGCTTATAAATAAACTATTTAAAACATACATATATATGTATAATCATAAAGTAAAAAAAAACTAAATAAAGATAATTACAATATATATACATATATATAGTAATAATACGCTTATAAGTAAAATATTTTAAAAAAAGTATATATATATATATATATATAAATAATAAATATAGTATTAAAAAATAATCAAATGAATATAAATAAATAAAAAATATATGTAAAAAAATCAATTGAAAATCATTTAAAAGAACCTACGTATATATATTTATATAATGACAATAATGTAAATAATAAATAAATAAAAGTATCTATACAACAAATAAAAGGATTAATATAAAGAAAAATAAAGATTAGGGTCAAATTTGAAAGACAATTAACGTTTATATTACGTATTAGGGGGATAAAAAATGAACACGCTTCGTGGTAGACCTAGGTTCGAAACTTCGAAACCCCACCCATTTTTGGTCATCGACGCAACCCACGTTTTGGGTTATTCGAACCAAATCTTAAAAAAATAACGTGCACATGCGAGAAATGAACGAATCAAAAAAAAAATGCTACCTTTTATTTCCTTTTCGAATCGTTTTAGCTTTGCCTTTGTATTTTTCGTGTTTTCCTTTGTATTTTGTCTGTAAATCGTCTCTTATAATAGTGAGTTATAATGATTATTTATAGTGCTTGTGGATCCTATCTTTAGGAGTTTAAATCATAGTAGAACTCTATCCTATTTTTAGGAGTTTGTATCCTAGTAGGACGAAAAGGTGTGTTGACACTTATTGTAGTAAAATCCCTCTTATATATCTTCAAAATCACTAATCAAACCTGTAGCAACAAATTCTTCTAAAACTCCATAACTCGATCAATGGTTATGATACCACTTATTAGGAATTCGTAAGTGAAAAAATAATAAGAGTGATATCAACATAAAACAAGACATGTGTAGATTTAACCTGATTTAACTTTTCCTACCTCTATGGATGAGAAGAATAATTCACTATAAACATAGAGATCACGAATACTATAAATACATGATATTCCATGTATCTAAAAACATGATATATATACACACCAAAACTAGTGCATGCCGAAATACTCTCACGTCTCTACAAAATCATCTCTGTAACATAAACTCCAAAAGCTGCAAAGATCACAAAAATGATTAAAATTCTATAAAATGATTCTCTCCCATGATTCTAAAGGTTAAGATGCACAATCTATTTATAGAGCAAATGTAACATCCCTAAAACCGATCTAATAATTTTCCTACTTCTAATGATCGAAAATTAATTTTCAATAATTGAATTTAAGCTTTCGAATCATTAAGCCTAAGTTTAGAATTAATTCTAATTCAATTAGGCTATTCTTAAAAGTTTGATTAAAAGGGGATCAAAATGCAAGAATTGAGATATTTGTATCTTGAATTATAAGTAAAATTTAAAGACGTATTCATTTACATGTAATACTACAAGGACAAAGTCCTCAACTTACCTAAAAATATTAAAGAGGTGAGTCACCATCCAAGTGTCGTCATATGGTAATTTTTTCTCCCCGGGACCCTGATCTTTCCTCTAATTATTTTCCATTATTGATCTTCCCTCTATTTTCTCCCTCTTTCTACCCATGTTTTCTAATTTCTCTCTCATCATAACAAATCTTTTTTCCCAAAGTTGACATGGAATGAATCATGAATCCTACGGTCAAGTATTTCTTTGGCGCGATTTCAAATTTTAACTGCATTTGTGATCAGTTTTTTAGCACTCCAAGTTGGGTTTCTACATTGTACAGCTGTTGTGCTCTCTTTAAGATGGTATGAAGTAATGTCTAACCTTTGTATGAAGCCTCTAGGGTCACAGTATGAGGGCATTGAAATCTAGGTATAGATGCATCCCTGGATCATCGTACCTCTAAACTTATATATTCTAAAACCTGTTTGAAAGTTATAAAATAAACCCCAAGGCCTTTTTATAAACCCTGGGGGTAGGCATCTTGTAAATCCTTAAAAAATCCACATTAATATAACCTAAAAGGGTCGACCACAAACCCTATTTCATTGTTCACAATATTCAATGCCAAGACCATCAACATGTTACCATTTATTCGTTTCCGTTTGTTTTTCCCACCTCAAACCAAAGTTTTTCGACCAAACGTAATTGTCTTCTCTAACTAATTAACACTAAAAAGAATAGTTCTTACCCAGCATGGAACCAGATTTTTTTAACTTCAAACAACTACCACTTCTTACACTACAACAGCACCTTATCACCAATACATACAGTCAGTCTCAGCCATACAAGAGTTCATTTGTTACAAAACTAGAAGAAACACATAAGACCGAAATAATGCAATGCCTTTTATCAACACTAGATATTTTCCCTTTTAAAGCAAGCCTCTTTGCTCTGTATGAAGGATGGGAAACTTATTCATCTAATTGTTAAGTTGCAAAGGAAGAAAGTGGTTATGAATCATTTGATTAACATATTTTCGATCCTTCACACCAAGCAAAGCCTTAATGATTTTCTTTGTCAACAAGCTGGCATGTGACTATTTTTTTTCCTACAAATTGTACGACTTGAAAATAGTTTTGAAGGGGAAAAATACCTGAAGTATATCCTTGACATCTTTTTTAGTAAGCTTCTGCTGCTTAAGTAGTAATTCAATTCTTGCCTTCATTTGAGGGTGTCTGCACAGTATTCAATCAACTCAATTGAACAAAGTTTGAAAAGAGTAAAGACTACAAACCAAGCAACAAATAGATAGACATGGACAAGAAAAAGGTGAGAAAACTTACTCCGAGCACCAAAGATGACCCATAATAACAGCAATCAACTACAATCCAAAACAGCATAAGGTCAAAACCAATAATAAGTAAACATATTGGTTAATAACAGAAGAATTACATTGTTTCAAATGATTTCTATTAAGAAAAATAATTAATTCAGAGTTCAAGAATACGGCTACAATTGTTGACTAATGGAGAACTGAATTTTCATTCAAATGAATATTATAAAACCTAGACATGAACTCATTGCATCCACCTAGCTTTTCTTTCAGTATTTATGTTGATTCTCCAACCATGAACTCGTTGTATTTGCTTACTCTTAGAATACAGAATAACCTTTCTAAGAAATTATATTACCAGGTTTTAATCATGAACGACCTGACAATTATAGTTTGACCAGTGTTGTCAAGGCATAAATCACACACTAGGTGCTAGAATAATTATATTGCTGAAGATAAAGGGCACAAAAAAGCACTTAAACAAGTAAAGTGAGGTGCAATATGCATATAAATTTTTTTTCGTATGTATGTCGAGGAATATACGTATAATACGAGCTTAAGATATATAACACTGATAATGAACTCTAAAAAGGTGGTCCACTTTATGTTTTAAAAATGCAAAAGATTCTCTCTTTTGTTGTCCAATATGCATGATTTCCTTATGATCTCATGTTTTTTGTTGAATATTCAAACATTGACAAGTAAAGATTTTTAATGAATAAGGAAGAGAACCTTAAGTTTAGTACTTATGTCTTCTGCAAAGTCATATTTTAATTTTATTGCATCGGACAGTAACAGGAGAAATTATCATGGAGAATCTCAAATGGTGATTCTATATCTCCAAAGAAAGATTGTTGATGTGTACAGACTCCTAAACCCTACAACCTTTACCACGACAACAGTAAAGATTTGACTAAAATCTAATCAGAAGCCATGAAGGATGCTTAGCCCTGAAACAAAAACTAAATTATATATAACAAAACACAATAAGTGAAACCAAAAATATGTTTGGCCTAGTGATAATTTTTACTTAACCCTTTTTTTTCTGTTTTATTTGATGCAATCAAGCCTTCTCATACTACCGTTTGGGTGCAATCAAACTCAAATAGGATGAAAAATGCTAATGTCAGCAACAGAATTGTTAACTCTTGTGTTGCATCTGGTTAACGGTATGACAATACATAAAAATATAATGTCACTGTGTCAACTATAGTAAAAAAAATTAATTTATTCAAATTTTAACTCCTCTTTTGGTCTCCTCCTCAGCATCTCAATATACTGAATGCTATTGTTTCTTGTTTTCCGTCTCTCTATGTTTCCTTTTGCTTCCAGACATGACTCCCCCTTTTCCTCTAACACTTGTCTTCTTCCCCCCACACATCTTCTCAATAGTTATGCTCCACACTGTCAACCTATCCTCAAAATACCTAGAACCCTAAAAGAATTTCAGATTAATATTATCATAAATCTTATCCCTCCAAGCTGTCCTACACGAATAGCTACAACAAGAATGCAAACCAAAAGAAAGAAAGCCAAATGAGCATATCTGTTGGTGAAAGAAAACTAAAGAATCTTGGAAAATTGTGTCAAAAATGCATGTCAGACCTGTTTAATTGCTAAATTCATGATAAATATAGATAGTCTCCGCAGCATTGGATTAATCATACACGCAACCCAGTTAAGAATGATCATCTAATTCCACCACAAACATCCACAAAAATAAAGGCATGACAAGCTAAAAATATCCTCCCCTCATCAGGCACTCACAGAGCAGAATGAGAGAAAGAGACCGAAGAGTGTAAAGTCCAGATTCAAGTTTCCTATTGCACTTTTCCTCTTCATCCATCTGCAAAATGCAAGCCATGTTGTAGAGGAAGTCATCTCAAAGTTGAATGCAGACTAAAAGGTTCATGGATTACCTCCAAATCATCAAGTTCCAGTTGCTCCAGTCGTTCTGTCTCTGCTTTAACTCTGTCAGAATATCTGCATCAATTAAATCCATAATATATGAATATTATTCGTTCCAGATTTTGTTTCCTAGACTGTTTTCGCTTTCTACTAATAAATATGGAAAACTCTGTGAGTTTGGGGAATTTCTTTCATCGGGCTGGATTTGGGATGTCCAAGTAAGAAGAAATCTAAATGATTGGGAGCTTGAACAATGGTGTAATTTGGTGAGTATAATTTCTTCTTTTTCTCTGTCTAAAGATTCCAGTGATGGTTTGATTTGGAAAGGCAGTGGGGATGGTGTTTTTTCAGTCAGTTCTTGTGTCAAGAGATGTGTATCAGGTTCAGAAGCTGTTCATTTTTGGAATAATACTGTCTGGAGAGTTTTGGTTCCCCCTAGAGTTGAAACTTTAGTGTGGCAAGTTGTGCTTCGTAAATTAGCTGTTAAATCCGAATTGGTTAAAAGAGGTGTTCAAGGTATTGAGGATGTTTTATGCCCTCTGTGCAGAATGGTTGAAGAAACTTCCTCACATTTATTCTTTACTTGTTCGGTGTCGTGGTCTGTATGGAACAAATTTCTAAAATTCTGGAGGTTCAATTTTGTTTTTCCAGCAGATGCAAAAAAAATTCTTCTAGCGTGGGATGAGTTGAAATCTAATTCTAAGATATGGTCTTTCATTCCTGGGGCTGTTATTTGGACCATTTGGAAAACCAGAAATTTTATTGTTTTTGAAGGGGGGAAGCTTGATCAGACAGAGTTATTCTTCTTAACAAGAGTTAGGCTTGCTTCTTGATTCTTAGCAAAGCATAAGGATATTTCTATTCCTAAGGACTCGTTGATTTCTGATCCTTCATTAGGGGATTCTTATTCGACCTATAATAAGTCTTCTATAATCCCTTGGTCACCTCCCCCTATGGGTTTCATTAAATTGAATGCGGATGCAGCCATTAGCAGTGATTGGAAGAAATCAGGTCTTGGAGGTATTTTGAGGGATCATTCTGGTGTAATCCTAGGTTCTTTTCAGGAGCCTGATGGTTCGGGACCTCTGACTTTGAAGGAACTTAAAACTCTTCAAAGGGGAATTTCTTTCTTTACCTCTGTTCAAGGGAGGTTTAAAGATAGGCTGATTGTTGAGAGTGATAGCAGGGTTGCAGTAGACTGGATCAATAATGTGGATTCATGTCCAGTTGTATATGGTTTTATTGTTAGAGATATAGTTGATAGTCTTAGAATTTTGGGGGGTTGTTAGATGGGTTGCAAGGACAGCTAATATGGATGCTGATGCTTTAGCAAAGACTGGTATAGGATGATTTTTATGTTGTTGGTATTTTCATATTGGTTTTTAGGTTCATGTTAGGATGGGGTTTGCTCATTGTTGTAAGGGTTATTTGGAATAGATTTTCCATGGTTGTAATTATTATTTTCTATAATGAAATATAAGGCACTCTTTTCCTCCTTCCGCTGATTAAGGAGCTTCTATACAAGCTCCATTAATCATGAAGGAGGTTTTTAATGAGGCCTTCAAATCTTATAAAAAAAATAATATATGAATATTAATCATAGAAGAAAATCTCTATCCAACCCTTCACAGAAATGACCCCTACAACTATGGCCTTTCTTCAATAGGAAGAGCAATCTTTTCTTGGTTACTAGAAATACTCCATCCCCTGCCCTCACATGAGGAAGAATTTTCTTTGCATATTAGTGCCAACGGTAGAAGAAACTCAAGATTAATTCTATTTTTCTTTAAGTTAAAAGAAATAAAACAAGTGAAATAAGCCAATACCTTATATATAGCTCCATAAGGCGGTCTATCTTCTCACATTCATTCTCAACAAATTTACTTCACAACCTTTCCCTTCTGGAACCTCTCAAAATTCCACCTGGAAATAAGACCATAAGCATGTAAATGTGGCTGACTATTATTTGATCTATAGGGTTCAGCAGTTGAGAAATGTGTTTCATTAAGGTTCTAAAAAGGTTTATGATTAATTCTTAATCATCTGCAGAAGAGGAATGCTTATGCATGGTCAGTGGTCTCACAGCCACGCCATCAATAACCAGGTTTAGACCAGATTCAAAGAACAACCGGAATGAAATATAAGGCCATTTAAAACAACGCAGTAATAATGTTATGCTTATATAGAGGAGCTTACCAAACAATGATGCAATTAGTGATACAAGGCGCTCTTCCAACTCCTCTTGGTAGCTTTCCTTCTTGTTCTTCTTACTTATAGGAATCTAAAAATTGCAGGAGCAAATGACATAGTATTAGGTACTGAATGTAATTAGACACGGATAAGTGCTCAAAAGATAAAGACATACACAGAAGGTAACTTGCCTTACCCATGAAAGCTGCAAAGGCAGTCTTCAATCCCAAAACATCCACGAATCGCTCGCACGCATGTGTATACTTGGTCATGGAAAAATCAAGTGCCCTGATGGCAGATGCATAAGCAGATTTCTTCTGCTTCATAATAATGATCATAACTCCACTCCTTCGGCCTTAACAAACCTCTCCTTGTTGTCCATTGGCATCAATAAACAACACAAGCAATCGAACAAATTCTCCAGCATTTCCTCTTCATCTGAAGTCTTGGGATCCTTTGATTTATATATAGCCACCGCCTGCAGAACCACATCCACGCCGTTCATTTGTCCCAATCTCTTCTGATTGGCAGGGCTGTTTTGAAGCAATATGGCCAATATCTCCGAGGCATACTGCTTGTTACTATCGAATTCCCTCACTTTGATCTTCCCCAACAACCATCTCAACAACTTGGTCCTCTCGCAGACCAACTCAGCCACGGCAGGCTTCACCTCTATCATGTTCTCAATGCTGGCCAGGGTGTTGTAAATAGCATTCATCTCATCGGAGTCCTTGTCCGATAAGCGTTGCAGATTCTGAACCAACAGCTCCAACACATTGTTCTCGATAAGAGAATCCACCAGAATCCTGGCGGGCTCGTCGTTGTCCTCAAGAACATCCTCGTCCGTCAAGTCCTCTAACAAATGCACAACGTCGATGGCAATGTCCGTGTTGTCGTGGGACAAGAGGTTGAGAATGGAAGGGATGGCGTTGAGATTGACCAGCTCAGGGTACAACTCAGGGGCTCCAGCAAGAATCTTTAGCTTCTCCAGCTCCTCGTGAAGCTCCACTTCCGAGTCGGCGAACCGCTCGGGTTGGGTACTTGAGGCGGGCCTCGATATTCTCCTTTAAGCGGCGCTCGAAGGAAAGGACTAGCTTCTTGAGGGTGCGGAGGTCGAGTAACTCGACGGCGTTTTGGGATTTCTCGACGGCTTCGAGGAGGGAAAGGTCGACATCCGCCTCCACCTAATTGTCGCCGTCGTACCTCTTTCGTTTAAGAGCGTTGTTAACTTCCATGGTAGAATTCCACCGCCTGCTCGTACTGCTTGCTTCTACTTGTACTGTAGGTGGGATTCGGAAATCCGCCGAGTTTCAGTTAGGCCGTGAAGCGTTTTCTTGTTTTCTCTGGAAGGCCGGCCGTGCTTCCTAGTTCCTCCCTTGAGCTGACAAATATTAGGGTGAATTATACTTGTGATCATTAAATTATAGGAGATCTTAACAGGAGCATTAATCATTTAATTTTATCAATTAAATTTTTAATTATTTAAATAATGTTAATCAAATTATCTATTTTTAACATTTAAAATAGAATACGACGTCACAGTTAAAGTTATATTATAATTAGGGTAAAGTATATAAATAGTCCCCAAACTTTTAGGATGCTTGCATTTTAGTCACCCAACTTTTGAAACTTGTAATACAATCATCAAACTTTTAGTTCATTTTCATTTTGGTCCCTACCATTTCCTCCCGTTAGTTTTTACTGACGTGACAATTAACCTCGTTAACTTTTATGACGTGGCTTTTTCTTTTTCCTCCTCTTCTTCTGTTTTTCTTCTTCTTCCTTCTTTTTCTTCTTCTTCAAAGCAATTATCTTCAGCTTCAAAACCCGATTCCAAAATCGACCCAACATGCAGGAGGGATGGTAGATAGCAATTACCAAGCTACAAAGACGTTGTGGTTGGGTTTGAAGAACGGTAGGGGCGAGATAGTTGAAGGTGGTACCAATGGTGGTAACGCAAGGTTGAATCTGTCGTGGCAGGTAGGAAGGGTGGCAACATTGGTGGAGAAACAAGACACGTGCTTGGATTGGTTATGTTTGTCGTATGAGCAGCTGTCATGGTCAGTGAGAAAAATGTTCGCAGGTTGCAGCTGTGGGATCTAGGAGCGATGGAAAGGAGACCAAGGAATGAGAGCTCGGTTCTTGGTAGAGCAACATGGACGCTACATTCATGGTGGTTCTCTTGGCTCCTCCGCCGCCATTGTCGGTGCCACACTTCTAAAAGACCCTGGATATCACCCATTATTTCTGCCAATATGTTGGGTTTTCTTGTTGTTCATCATGTAATGCATAGACCTAGTTATCGAGATTGTTGTGAAATGTATACGAATGGAATATCGCTACCACTTCCATGCATTCAAGAACATCGATGTCCTCTAGTGGTGACATTATTACCTGGGGACATAGACACTTGGGAAAGGAAGCAACCTTTGTTGAAAGCCATGAAAATGGTGGTGACTGCTGTCTCCACTAAAGATGTGTGAAAATATACCGACAAGTTTGAAAGCCATGAATCGGGTTTTGAAGTTGAAGATGGTTGCTTTGAAAAAGAAGAAGAAAGAAAGAAGAACAAGAAAAAGTCACGTTAGAAAAGTTAACAGAGTTAAGTGCCACTTCAACAAAAACTGACAAGAGGTAACGATAGGGACCAAAATGAAAACGAACTACAAGTTCGATGATTGTATTTCAAGTTTCAAAAGTTGGATGATCAAAATGCAAGTATCCTAAAAGTTTGGGACTATTTATATACTTTACCCTTAAAATTATGTATTTGATTTATATTATTTACATATTCTATCAATTTAATTTTAATTTTAATTTAATTCAATAAATTTAAGTATCTACAAATTTGAGATGTACAGTTGACATATTGTTGGGTTACTATAATAAAGAATTTGGTTTATACATTTCGTTTACTATAATAATTCTTTTCTTCAGATTTTTAAAGTTATTTATGAGATTTAATGGTGACTGTAATAAAGAATTTAAATTTATTTTGAATTAATTTATAATTAAGGCTAATATTTTATTTTACAATAATATCAATTTTTTTAATAATTTAGAAAAAAAAGTTACATAATGCTGTTAAAATATGAACACTGTTAAAATGTGACCTTATAATTCGAGTTGAATTAATATGTCATCTGTCGGTACTGCAGGTCGAGTTCGTTCTTTTTTACATGTTATTGGATAGGACGGACGTAAGATTTAATGTTAAGAATAGTGAAATTTATAAAATTTTATGTAGGGGTAAACTTATAAAATTTTAGGGGGCAAAAACATATATTCAATAGAAAATACAAAGAAAATATCTAAATTATATATGAATTTAAAAATTTTAAGAGAGCGACCCGCCCCACCCGCCTCATCTAATTCCATCTCCGTTGTTGGATATCTTCAATTGGACACATAACAGATTTATTGAAAACAGAAAATTGAAGCAATATTTATCCAAGAAGATAGTCTATTTACATTTACGGTATGCAATTTTTTCAATGTTACAAATTACATGCGAGACTCAAGAAATGCAAGAACAGCTATACCGGCTGCCCAAACATCATCGTCCAATACGTGCTCCTCGGGGGAGTGACTTATGCCTCCCCGACAGCGGACAAATAGCATTCCGACCTGTTCCAAAATCATGGCTGCCGTTACGGTTCAACCACTAATTTTAATTATGCCTTAAGTTAAAAAAGGGAAATCGACATGAACCTTGGTTAAATGAGACATGGCCATTGCATCATGTCCTGCTCCGCTCATTAGCACAGGAACCTCTTCGTGAATCTCCCCTATCATTCTGTGGACAGCGGTGTAAGCCGCGGATCGTAGCCGTGAGCTCAGTTCTAGATCACAAATTACTGCATTTGCATCATGCTGAAATGATCCACAGCGGACAAAGTTTTATCAATTTTTCTTCTTGTGAACAAATGCCTCACGAAAACGTTAAGAAAATGTACTACCAAGATACAGCACGTCGATCACATATTTTATAAATCTGATTAGATAATTCATAAACAACGGCCTCACATCCGACATCATCGATTGCACGTAAATCCACAGTGAATGTTACCTGCATTAGAGTTGATATTACTGCTCATCAGCATTCCTGTTTAGGCTGACATTGAGATTTGTTCACGGAACAATTAATATTTTATTATCAACTTTCGTGTTTTAGTTACGTTTACTCGAATTTTCTCGGGCCCTATTGTTTTATTATTCTTTTTTGTGTAAACTACAGATGGTCATTAATATTTGATTAAGTTTTTGTTTTCACCAATAATGTTTCGAAAATCAAAAATCGATCATTAACGTTATTGTTTATTACAAATTGGTCATTCAACATTAACGGCAGTTACTGTAGGTAACGAAACGCTGACATGGTGTGTTAATTGATGATTTGTTATTTTGACCTACCATTCTCTTTCACTTTCACTCTTTCATCTCCATACTTCTTTTTAACTCAAAACCCACCATTTTCATTAGTTTTTCTTCTTCAATCTTCATCTTCACGTTCATCCCACAACTCTCTTTGTCTCGAGCAAAGAAACCATGACGAGTCTCGATGTTTTGGTGGCTATCCATCAAAGAAACGATGGATTTTTGTTCTATGGTTTGAAGAAGATGAGCTCGTTGTTAATGGCGTAAATTGCCATGAATCCTCCATTGATGAACCTGAGAAGCTCCTACAAGGCTTAGTGGCATGTTTTTAAAGTTACAACCCAATGCCAAGAGCTCTTGAGGCATGGGGATACATGAAGCGGTCATTGAGCTGAGACTGAAAACCAGTGTAACCGGTTCCATGGCAGTTATTTTCATTTTCGGAGAAAGACAAGCTTTAGGACAAGCTTTGGGTTGCTGCCGGAGTGTTTTCCATTGTTGTACCAGTAGGTTCCATAGGCTTTCTCGAACGGTTTTTGCCTCTATGCATGTTCCTTTCACAGTACTTGAAATCAATGTAAGCTTGTTTCGAGCATCTTCATTTTTTTCGATCTGTTATTCAACAACTCACAGTCTTCGGATCCATTTTTCTCCCCTTGAAACAGTTCCATCCAACTACTAAACACAACAAAGAAACATTGTTAAATCCATAACCAAACAACAACAATTCATTACAAAAAAAATGGGGGCTTTAAGCTTTTACCATGTTGAGGCTGATAAGAGAAAAACTTGGAAGAAAATGAGTACTCCTCCTCCAAGAAGCTTCTTTTGATGGAGAAAATGAGATCAGGTGGTATAAGAATGCTTGAGACTATAGACTTGAAGATTAAAGCATGATGTTCAAGCTCTTTCAATTGAGTTGCAGCAAAAGGGTATCTGTTTCTCCCACTCATTCTCATTCAAGCAAAGCTAACGAGAAACCTCAAAGTTCAATAAAAAGAAGAACATTAACATGAAGAAGAATACTTTATTATACTCCTTGAGAGGCCTGCAATTTTAGTAAAGTAGGTATATTTTTTTTAGGGTCATTTATCAAGGCAGATCATTCACAAGACAATCAACCAGATTCTTAGCCTACAATCATGCAAATCTTCTCACCGAGAATAATGCCTCTGATCTCTTCAATCAATGTAAATAGATAGTGCAGCAGGTTTTCAGCAACACAGTTGTAATTCTTTCCTTTTTTTAGACCTATGTAATTCCTTAAGTTTAGCATGAACTTTGTATAAATTACATTCTAAACATATCAATGAAGGGTGAGGAATATTTCCAATGTAATACCTTTCTTCAATTCTCTACATGGTGTCAGACGACCATAACTCATACAAGAATACGATCCCTTCCTCTGACATGGTTTCCCCTCAAAATCCAAATACTCAACCTCCTTCCCCGATCGAAACTCCTCTGGTTGCTCTCAATAACACAGGCCAAATCAATGAGAAATTAACTCCCTCCACCTTTCCACAATGGCGTGCCCAATTTGAAGCTCTTCTCATTGGGTACGACCTACTAGATTATGTAACTGATCTTTCGGTCTGTCCATCATCTGATGGCACTCCATCTTCTGCTTTAAAAATGACCCACTGGGTTCGGCAAGACAAGCTGATTCTCAGTGCCCTCCTTGCCTCTACCTCCATTACAATCACTCCTCTCATTGCTACCGCTAAGACTTATTATGAGGCCTGGAAAAAATTGAACCATATGTATGCTAGCAGATCTCGAATGAGAGCTATGCAACTCAAGGAAGAAAATACCTTGATTCAAAAGGGAAATCGCTCGATTTCAGACTATCTCCATGCTGTAAAGGCGCTGGCTGATGAGATAGCTCTAATCGATCATCCTATATCCGATGATGATATAACCCTTTACATTCTTAATGGTTTGGGTTCTGATTTCAGGGAAATAGCTGCACCAATCCGTGCAAGGGAGCGATCCTTAACATTCGAAGAGCTTCATGATCTTCTGGTCGGTCATGACAGCTATCTCCGGCGACTTGAGTCGGCCACTCAACAGCTTGTGGTGTCGGCGAACTACATGAACCGCAAGGAAATAATTTCCAGAAAACTCAAGGCAAGCCCTCTGGTTTCTCACGGAACCAGGGCCAAAACAAAGACTCCAGGCCTCATAACAAATCAACGGGCCGACCTAATACTTCTCAAAAACGGTATCAGCCTAAATGTCAATTCTGTGACCAGATTTGTCACACGGACAAGCCATGTCCTCAACTGCTTTCTCATTCCGTCACTGCCAATTACACCTCTACCTCAAATGTTCCGGACAACAAATGGCTCATGGACTCCGCTGCATCTCACAACATCACTGGAGATCTCAAAAATCTATCAATTCATTCTGAATATGATGGCACCGATGAAGTTGTACTTGGTGATGGTTCAGGTTTGGATATCTCACACATCGAATCCCTCACTTTAAAATCACCACAAAAGACCTTCATTCTCCAAGATACACTTTGTGTTCCAAACATTTCCAAAAATCTTGTCTCTGTGCATCATTTTACATCCCAAAATAATATGTTTATTGAATTTCACCCTTCTTATTTTCTTGTGACGGACAAGACTTCGGGGGAGAACCTATTAAGAGGAGCATGTGAAAATGGTGTATACATCTTCCCGAAAACACTGGTGGAATCTTCTTTTCCAATGGTTGCTAATGTGCATGAAAGAACCTCTATTGACCAGTGGCACAAACGTCTTGGTCATCCGTCCTCCAAAATTGTTCACAATGTTGTGCGAAATTTTTCCCTTCTAGTCACAAAAAATAAAGATTTTTTTATGTCCTTCATGCTCTATTAATAAAGCTCATCAACAACCATTTGGTTCTAATAGTCTCTCGAGTAATGTCCCTCTTGAACTTATTTATATCGATGTTTGGGGTCTCACTCATAGTGTTGGTTTAGATGGTTCTAGATATTATCTTATTTTTATTGACCATTACACCAAATACATGTGGTTTTATTCTATGCAAACGAAATCCAGTGTTGCTAAAATTTTCCCCAATTCAAAACTCTTGTTGAAAATCGGTTCCAAAGCAAAATTAAAACAATCTACTCGGACAATGGGGGAGAATATGTGAGTTTAAAACCTTTCTTTGCTCTTCATGGCATAAGTTATTTAACTACCGCTCCACACACCACACCAAAATGGTGTCTCGGAATGACTTCACCGTAATCTATTAGAAACCGATCTTACTTTGCTTCTTGATGCAAATTTACCTCACTTATTGGCCACATGCTTTTCAAACAACCACATATCTTATAAATCATCAACCCACACCTTTACTCCGAAATATCTCTCCGTACCAAGCTCTTTTTGGTCAACCACCAAATTATATTAAATTAAGAAAATTTGGTTGTTTGTGTTATCCACCACCAAACCGTACAACATACACAAAATGGGCCCAAAATCCACACCCTGTATTTTTTTGGGCTATTCCCTCACTCAGAATACTTATCGTTATCTCGATCCAACAACATGGCGCCTGTACATCTCACGCCATGTTTTATTTGACGAGGCCCAAAACCCTTTGACTGAACCTTCCTCTACATCACTCTCTACTTCTCCTTTGAGTCTCTCCAAAGTTCCACATTCCGTTCCAGCTGCTGTGCCGCCCCTGTTACTTCCGTCGCCACCAGTGCCTCCGGCAGGTTCTCCCACCATAGTCACTGCACCTCTAGGTACATCTCGGATCTCTACTTCTTTTGATTTACAAACACAATTGCATTTAGATTCAAATGTTGACAACCCGACATCTACAAACCCTACCTCACCCAACTTATTGCCGAATCTAACTCCCTCCTCCACTCCCTCTGTCAATCCTGACCTAGGAGATAGCTCTACCCATCCATCTTACATACCCCTTTAAAATCCCTCCCGAAACCCTCACTCATCCACTTCCCGAACCCATCATATGACCACTCGGTCTATGAACCAAATCTTCAAGCCAAAACAGTTGCACACTGTTACCAAACATCCCTTACCCGACACCATTGAGCCCACATGTGTGAGTCAAGCTATCTCTGAATCTCACTGGCGTGAGGCCATGTCCCATGAACTCACTGCACCCATGCGGCATGGGACTTGGGACCTAGTACCCCCTCCAAGTTATTGCAGTCCAGTAGGCTACAAATGGGTTTTTCGAGTGAAGCGTAAACCTGATGGGTCTGTGGATCGGTTTAAAGCCCGCCTTATGGCAAAAGGGTATCACCAACGTCCAGGATTAGATTATAAAGAGACCTTTAGTCCCGTGGTTAAGCCAGCCATAATTCGAATTGTATTATCTATTGCTGTAATGAATGGGTGGGGTATGCGGAAAATGGACATTAATAATGCTTTCTTACATGGGAAACTTACTGAAACTATCTATATGCTACAACCCCCAGGCTTTAAAGATTTAACCAAGCCTGATTATATCTGTCGCCTTCGCAAGGCTATCTATGGTTTAAAACAGGCACCTCGTGTGTGGTACTCAGCCCTGACAAATGCTTTACTTCAGCTTGGCTTTAAGATCTCACAGGCAGATTCTTTGTTGTTCATTTATAAACATGAAGGTATTATATGTTATTTTCTGGTTTATGTGGACGACTTAGTAATCACTGGCAATAATTCCAAATTTGTAAGTTCTATTGTGGAACAACTTGGCTGGAAATTTTCATTAAAAGACATGGGGTCCTTACATTACTTCTTAGGCGTGGAAGTCTTACCCACTAAGGATGGCATCTTTCTTTCCCAACATAAATATGTCTGTGATTTGCTATCTAATACAAACATGCTTGGGGCCAAAGAAGTCTGCACTCCTCTCTCCACCAGCACACCTCTCACACTCAATGATGGTACTGCTTCCGTTGACAGCACTGAATACAGAAGAGTAATTGGAAGCCTCCAATACCTCTCCCTCACTCGCCCAGACATCTCATTTGCTGTGAACAAACTGTCTCAGTTCATGCACAAGCCTACTCAAACTCATTGGACAGCAACAAAGCGTCTCCTGCGCTACTTGAAACACACCATCTTCCATGGTGTTAAACTTACCTGCAAGATAAACCCCATTCTCACAACCTTTTCAGATGCCAATTGGGCCGAAAACTTTGATGATCGCACCACCACTTCAGCCTATATCAACTTCCTCGGTTGCAATCCAATCTCTTGGAGCTCAAAGAAACAACGAGCTGTGGCACGATCGTCGACTGAAGCAGAATACAGGGCTCTTGCTAATGCTGCCGCTGAAACTGTTTGGCTACTCTCTTCTTCGAGAACTTGGTTTCAAACTTCAATCCGCTCCATCAGTGCTTTGTGACAATCTTGGAGCTACACATCTTAGTTTCAATCCTGTGCAACATTCAAGGATGAAACATATCCAAATTGACCTTTACTTTGTTCGAGATTTGGTTCAACAGGGTGTTCTTCAAGTCAAACATGTTCACACTCAAGACCAGCTAGCAGATTTATTAACCAAACCTCTCTCGAGGCAGCAGACAGAAATACTCAGAAGCAAAATTGCTCTTGCTGATGGCAGCTCAATTTTGAGGGGGTGTATCAAGACAGATCATTCACAAGACTATCAACCAGATTCTTAGCCTACAATCATGCAAATCTTCTCACCGAGAATAATGCCTCTGATCTCTTCAATCAATGTAAATAGATAGTGCAGCAGGTTTTCATTAACTCAGTTGTAATTCTTTCCTTTTTTTAGACCTATGTAATTCCTTAAGTTTAGCATGAACTCTATATAAATTACATTCTAAACATATCAATGAAGGGTGAGGAATATTTCCATTGTAATACCTTTCTTCAATTCTCTACATCATTTTCACCTCAAAAACCTTCTTAACATGGATGAAAATTGAAAACTAATGATTCTGATTATTGTCATGCCATGCCGTGCCATGGTATTTTCTCTTCTTAGGGGAGCTTTGCATGAGACAAAGAGAGCTATGGGATGAACGTGAAGATGAAGATTGAAGAAGAAAGACTAATGAAAATGGTGGATTTTGAGTTAAAAAGAAGTATGGAGATGAGATAGTG
Organism: Hibiscus syriacus; assembly: GCF_006381635.1. Lineage (NCBI taxonomy): Eukaryota > Viridiplantae > Streptophyta > Magnoliopsida > Malvales > Malvaceae > Hibiscus > Hibiscus syriacus. The sequence continues at coordinate 1,883,822 of NW_024062692.1, read as the reverse complement.
GAGATACAAGGGAAGGGTAAGTCAAAATAATGATCAAATGTAGTCAAATCAGCAGTTAACACACCATGTCAGCTTTCTGTCACTTACAGTAACAACTGTTAACATCGAGTGACCAATTTATAACAAACTTAGTAACTAATTTGCGACTTTTGAAACATTAGTAGTGAAAATAGAAATATACTCAAACATTAATGACCATTTACGTAGTTTATCATTTTTTTTTCTTTGAGGTTATCACGTTTTGTGTTCAAAAATTTAAGACATAATATTAAAAAAATATTGTTTTTAATATTTGATTTAATAGTAGTTTTAATTGTTTTTTTGGTTTAATACAAAAACAAGTGCTTGAATTTTACCTCAAAAAATGATTTGGTGTCTAAACAAAGTTTTGCTAAAAATATATGCATCAGTTGCACTTTTAGATGTCTATTGTTATTATTTTTTATTTTTTAATAATTAAAATATTATTTAAAAAACTTACTTTATTTATAAAAAACCAAAAATTTTAATGAAATTATAAAAAAACTCTAAAAAAACTAAAATATCTCATTTCAACTTCTATTACCAACATTCGCCGGCCATCTCCGACCATCATCATTGTCGAACACTTGGTTTTTGATCAGAATTGCACGGTGGTTCGAATGGTGGTGGCGGTGTGGCTTATGGAAGTCGGGATCGACGAAAAACAACGATCGTGGGTTAAAATTCATTCAACCTTTCTCCACGAAAAACGATGGTAATTTACGACGAAAGGCCAACGAAGGTCGATGTCGGTGCTGATGAAGGTGACGGTCACGGCTGGCCAGCCGACAACTATAGAATGGGGAAGGGAGGAGAAGAGGGGGCATGGGTTGTTTGGTTTTGGTTTTGGTTTTTTAATAATAAAAATTATTTTTTAAAAATAAATTCTTAAAATTATCATAGTGTGACACATGTCACTTAGTGATCAAATTTAATGATTGTTACTATCCAGACACCTAAAAGTGCTTCGATGAAAACGTTAGGCACTTATTTTTAGCGAAAATTTTATACACACTAAAACGTTTTTCGATGCATAATTTAGACAATTGTTTTTATTAAGTCTATCTTTTTAGTATTTTGATTCTTAATATTTTATTTTTTTGATAAAAATAACAATTTTTTATATACAAATCATTAGTTAATAAAACGTTTAACACTTTAAAATATGAATACTTTTTTTAAAAATAAAATATTGGGATCAAAATATTAAAACAAACAAAGATCAAAATACCTATTTAATTAAATGTTAGAACTTTTTTATCCTAAAATGAAATGTTGAGCCAAAATGTTCTAGAAATAAGGACCAAAATGACTATTTAATTCAATGTTAACAATTTTTTGTCATAAAATTAAATGTTTGCACCAAAATACTAAGAAAATATGGATTAAAAATAATCAAATATTAAGAATATTTTTTACATCTTGCCAAATTTGAATAGTTTCTTTAAATTGTTAATAGAGAAAATGAGAGGACTTCTACTGTAAAAAAATTAATAGTTAATTTGATATTATTTTTGAAAAATGTTGTTAAAAAATATTTTTTATGAATGTTTTTTCAAAAGTTAAGTTTAAGATTTTTAATATTTAGTATCATTGTTAATAAGTACTTTAATGAAGATAAAAATATACATTTTATACATAAAATCATAATTTAAAAATAAATTAATTTAAATGATGTTACAGTTCGCTAGCATTATGATATATGAGATATATCAAATTAAATTATAGTAAAAATATATAACAAATTAATATTAATATTTAGATATATAAAATGTATATTTTTAATACTTTTAAGTAATTAATATAAATTGTTAGCTTACATTAAAAAGTATCCCTCAAATTATGCATTATTTACAATAGTGTAATATTTTTAAGGATAAATTATATCAATTATCACTTAATTAATGTTCCTTTTCATTTTGACTAATGATCTTTTAATTTTTTAAATTAAACACCTAATTATTTAATTATTGTTAATAAAACCAATTGTCATTAACATTTAACGGATAAGATGATGTGTGTAGCACTCATAGCCCATATATGTCTCGAAATACGAGTCGTAAATGTCACATCAATTCAACTGACATTTGTTGAACTTAAATGCTTAATTTTTTTTTCTTTTAAAACATTTCATTTTTAACTTTAAAAAGTTTTTCCTTATTCATATAAATTTATAAAATATTGTTTCTGATTTCAGTCAGTAATTAGGCAATGCAGTGTTGTTTTATACCTAAATACAACTGCCTAATACCGCTTGATTTTAAACCATTTAAAATATAACATTTATACTATTCACTCATAAATACAATTAATACTAAAATTAGACAAAACTAAAGAGAATAACCCTAATTACTATTACAAACCCCTTTTAAAATAAATTTGACAAAACAACCCACCAAATATAATGTACATGCCACTAATAAGTCAAAGTTAGGATGTCTTACTTATATTGTCGGTAGGTTTGATTTTGCATAAGATGCTGACAAGCTTCTCACTTCACGACCTTTACTTTATTCGAACCTATGCATGAAAATCTGTTGAACTATATTTTGATATAACAATTTAAGGAAAAATATTTTTGGACTTTAATTGAATTTGTTCAAAGTTTTCAAAAATAATTCAAAGTCATGCACAAAATAATTTTCTGGACAAGCAGTACTGATACTGTTCTTACAGTATCAACACCTCATGAACAATACTGATATTGTTTATATGGTATCAATACCAAGGTAAGGGAAGTATCGATACTCACTAGGTAGTATCAATACTACCAACATTGCTCAAATTCTATAAAGTAAAAATGGTATCGATACCCGAAGGGGTACCGATACTACTTTGTATAGTAGTATCGATACCATAGGCATAGTATCGATACCATCAGACCCCAATAGCTAGTTAATTTAAATATAAACAAAGGTAGTACCGATACTCCCTTTAGGAGTATCGATACCCTCTGTTCTGGGTAGTTTTATTTTGCACGAAAATTGATCCCCAACGACTCCAAAACACTTCCAACGGCTAGAAACGGCCACAATAACATTCCAACATATAAATACAAGTTGAGGACACTTGAAGAAGGGTTAGAACACCTATCAAAGCATTCAAACACAAGAGAAAAGTTTTTTAATCTTATTTTATCTCTCTTATAAATATTAGTGTTTTTGTGAGCTTTATTTTGTAAACACCTACCTTGGAGAGGTTTAATTGTTTACTTCTTTTTACCTTTTATAAAAGGGGATTGGTTCTATATTAGCCAAATGAAAAAGATAGAGAGTGTAAATGTTATCTCTTTATCATTGAAAAAGAAAAACAAATTAGTGAATTTGTTAGAAAATCCTTAGCGAGGAGCTAAGTTAATGGATATAGACTTGGTTGATAAGTCGAACCACTATAAATCATTGTGTCATATTTCTCTATCTTTTGCTCTCCTTATTTCCTAATCAAATTATTGCCATTTAATCCCCTTTCCAGATTTTCGGTTGTTCAATTGAGCCTCTTCAAATCCTAACGATTGGTATCAGAGCTTGATTTATTTGAAGGTTTAACCACCTTGAAACGATCCTATAAGAAGCTTTACTGATTCTCGACGCAAAAGAGATGGCTTCAACCTCCAGTGCCTATTACATTAAAGATTCACAACTAGTCAACAAGCTACCCTACTTCAATGGAGCAAATTACGCCTATTGGAAGAATAGGATGATGCTATTCATTCAAGCTAATAATCTAGGAGCTTGGAACTCAATCATGAAGGGTTACTCCACTCCACCCGGTGAGATGGACGATTAGAGTGATGGAGAGAAGAAAAAGTTCCAACTCAATGCTAAGGCTATGCACATTATCTTTTGTACATTAGGCCCAGATGAATATGAAAGAGTCTCATCTTGTTCCAATGCCAAAGAGATATGGGATAAGCTACAAGTCACTCATGAAGGAACCGATGAAGTGAGGAAAACCAAGATAAATCTTCTTAATCATAGCTACGAGAATTTCAAGATAAATAAAGACATCAAATCTATGATGGATAGATTTTTCATGATTGTCAATGGTCTAAAGGGATTTGGAGAAGTAATCCCTAACGAGAAGCTTGTGCAAAAGATGATCTACTCTCTTCCAAAGTCTTGATAATCGAATAAGACAATGATCATTGAGGCTAAGAATCTAAAGTCTCTCACTCTCGATGAGTTGATTGGTTCTCTTCTCATTTATGTGTTGATGGTGAAGGAAGATGAAGATGATGAAGAAAAGACGGACAAGAAAAAGGAAGAAAAGAAGAAAGATGTAGGCAATGCCTTCAAGTCCATTAACGAGAGCTATCAAGATTCAAATGAAGAAGTGGATGAAGACGATGATGAAGAATAAAAGATGGTCAAGCTCTTCAAAAAGTTCAAGAGATTCATGTCTTCCAAGGAAGTGAAGCATGAATCGAGCAAAAAGAAGAGTCTTTCAGTGTGATTCAATTATCAAAGAACAGGGCATTTCAAGTATGAATGTCCCCTCCTAAAGAAGAAGGGATCATCCAAGAAAAAGGCATTTATGGCAGCTTTGAGTGATGAAGATGACTCTAACGATGAAGATGAAGTAGTCAAACTATGCCTCATGGCCATCGAAGGAGATTTAATGGTATCTTCTAACTCAAATGATTTAAATTCATATTCTTTTGATAAGTTACAAGATGTTTATAATGAGTTGTATTTGGAATTTGAGACTATGAATTCCAAATATAAGAAATTAATTTCAAAACTCAAAGTTGAAAATGATTTGGTTTTGAAAGCAAAAATTGATTTTAAAAATCAAAATGAAATTTTGAAAAATGATTTAGAAATTTCAAAAATCAAAATCAATGATTTAGAAAAAGAAAATTTTGATTTGAAAGTTAAGCTTGAGAGCTTAACAAAAGAAAAAAAATTAATTTCTCAAAACAACTCATTATGTTTAAAAATGACAAAATGCTCACATTGCCATTCCATGGTCATATGGAATATGCTTGCCCCATAAAGAAAAGAAAATCTTTTAAAATTAGACAAGTATGGGTTCCTAAGGGAACAAGGGGCATTGAAACTAATATTCAAGGATCCAAAGCAATTTGGATACCAAAATATAATTAAATGTCTCTTGTAGGTATGTGGGAGCAATGGTGATGAAAATGAAGAAATCAATATGCTCTAGCCACACTAAAAAAGGAATGGGTAACCTCTAAGCTTAAAAGCTTTTTAATTTTGCATAATTGGTTGCTCATTTGTTTCTTTGGCTTGCATGAGTTTTGATCTTAAATGGTTAGGTTTTGTTTTTCATCTCATGTATGTTAAAAAGGTGTTATGATGAATATTTTAAAGTTTTAATGATTTTTCATAATTTTTAGTTAATCATAATGAATTTTGGTCAAAATTGATGTTCAATGCAAATGATATCTCTCTAACAATTGATATCAACTTTTCAAATGCTTTGATTTTACAAACTTTAAATATTTGATCTTAATTTTAAATGGTTATGCAAGTGATTTATTATACATGATATTTTTCTAACAAATGATATCCGTTTTTCAAATGCAAAACATTTTTGGAAAACTTTATGCATATGCACTTAATTTCTTTTTGGTATTGCATAAAGTATTTTAGACTTGGATATATTGAATTTCATGTGTTACGAACATGTTTGTTACTCTTTTTTGAAATTCAATTTTGTTTAAGTGTCAAGCTTTTAAAGTCAAATTTTGTTTGGAATGCACTTTTTGAGGGGGGCTTTTTGATTTTTCAAATGCTTTTAATGTCAAATATACCACTTACTCTCCAAAGTTATTTTAGAACTTTAAAGTTGAATTATTTTTGATATATCAAAAAGGGGGAGAAATATGGTTTGAAAAATTCAATTTCTTAAATTTCTTAATAAAAAGGGGGAGCTGAACATTTTCATACATTTTCCAACAATTGATATATTTTTCATTAAATATTTTATTAAGGGGGAGTTTTGCCAAAAACAATTTTCCAATGTTTTGTTATATAAAAAAAGGGGAGATTGTTGAACTATATTTTGATATAACAATTTAAGGCAAAATATTTTTGGACTTGAATTGAATATGTTCAAAGTTTTCAAAAATAATTCAAAGTCCTTAAAACTTGGAATTGAGCACAAAACAATTTTTTTGGACAAGCCGTACCGATACTATTATTACAGTATCGATACCTCATGAACAATACCGATATTGTTCATATGGTATCGATACCAAGGGAAGGGAAGTATCGATACTCACTAGGTAGTATTGATACTACCAACATTGCTCAAATTCTAGAATATAAAAATTCTACCGATACCCAAAGGGGTACCGATACTACTTTGTATAGTAGTATCGATACCATAGGCATAATATCGATACCATCAGGCCCCAACGACTAGTTAATTTAAATATAAACAAAGGTAGTACCGATACTCCCTTTAGGAGTATCGATACCCTTTGTTATGGGCAGTTTTATTTTGCACGAAAATTGATCCCCAACGGCTCCAAAACACCTCCAACGGCTAGAAACGACCACAACAACATTCCAACATATAAATACAAGTTGAGGATACTTGAATAAGGGTTATAACACCTATCCAAGCATTCATGTAACATCCCAAAAATTAGGTTAGTGACTAAATTCTAATATTTTGAAACTTTGGGTCTAATTTCAAAAAAAATTAAAAAGTTTAGGGATTTAATTGGAACTTATTTGAGTAGGATTGATTAGTAAAGATGGAAGGATAGAAGGGCATATTGGTCTTTTGGAAAATAATGAATTTAAAATTCTTAATGGGTTTTTATATCTCCACGTGGAGAAGAGTTGGAGGAAATCCAGAGTTTTCACCTTCTTTCTTCATTCTTTCTTTCTCATTTCTACGTGAGTGCTTGATTAAGGTAAGGATTCTTCCAGTGATTATTTCTTATAATTTATGATTAGTTTTGACTCTTGGAGAATTAAGAAGGATTAAGGAAACTTTAAGAGAAGTAGAAATTAACAGAGTTGTAAGATATGAGAGATTTTGTATAAAGGGTTTTTAAGTGAATTGATGAGAAAATGTTAATAAATGGATTTTAAAGTCATATTTGACTTGTCATAAGATGAAATAAGGAATATAAAGTATTAGATATGGATTTAGGACATGTTGAATATTTGATATGATTTTTGGGTTTAAGTGTTCTAGTTAGATATTGGATGTTAAGATGAGTTAAAGTGAGATAAGTTGATTTGAATAAATGTAGATGAGTTTAAAGGCTTTAAAGAATAGTAAAGTGAGAAATTTAGCTAAGTTTGGGTAAATTTTTGGGTTAAAGGGAGAAATTATGGGTAAGGGGTATCGGTACTAGATGAACAATATCGATACTTTAAAGTAAAAATATATAATATTTGGGGTTGGGTATCGATACTATATGAACAGTATCGATACCATAAGCTAAAGTTAATAAATTCTTTAAGGAGTATCGATACTGAAGTAGTAGTATCGGTAATAGGGGTATCGATACCAATAGGTAGGTATCGATACCATTTTTAGAGAAAATTCTAGAACCGAGAATGAGTATCGATACTGAAGTATAGTATCAATACTACAGTAGAGAAGTATCGGTACCGTACCTTGAGTACCGATACTATTTAGATGGAAATGGTGAATCAAGTGTCTTTTTGAGATTAAGTTTTGATGATTGATTATTAGTGATTCAAGTTTTGATATTTATATGGATCATATATTTGTGTAGATATTGAGCGAAAGAAAAGTCCGGACAAGTCGACGAAGTAAGATTGAGCAAGAGAGAGATAAAGAGTTGATTGGAATGAGTGAGGCTAAGGTGAGTGCATGTTACAATGATATAAGATTATATGGAAATTAAACTCGTGATGGGTCTGTTTCCCATGATTTACTTTCATGATTGAATGAATACTAAAATGTGATTAATATGGTTTTTATGCGTACTTGAGTACATGCATATTTATATATATTACTTGAAATGTTATACATGAGCTATGTAATATATGTTAGTCTATGTGTTACATGAAATATGTGGATAAATGAGCATAAGATATAAGCTATGTGATAGAATCTACGTGTTTAAATGAACTAATGGTATAAGCTATGAGACATGACCTACGTGTTTAATTGACTATGTGAAATAAGTTATAAGATATGATGTATATGGTAAAGCCCATAGTATATGATATGAGAGCTGAGGGTATAATTGGCATGCCAAAAGTCAAGGGTTCTACGCGGTCCTTTGGGACATATATGTGGTCCTTCCGGATAATTCTACATGGTCATTTGGGATATCTTTGTGGTCCTTCGAGACATTCTATGTGGCACTTTGGTGCATTTTATACGAGCTGTGGTGACAACATTTGTGCACAACCGCAATGCACTCACATATCTTTAGCTCTCAGTAGTGTACCATGGGCTTATAAAAGATATAAATTGAATTAACATTTTATGAGGTGACATGTTATTATTGATTAAATGCAAGATCATATGTGTTCTTGTTTGTGTGAGATATGATGATTCAGGTAAGTTATGAAGTATGTAATTGCATGTCATGAAAGTATGTAACTGCATGTTGCATTAGTTTATTTATGCTTTTATGCCTCACTAAGTCTGTGACTTAGCGTGTGATTATTTCACAAGTAGGATCAAAGAAGCTTGAGGAGCAAGGATAAGAAGTTGGGACTGCATATCTCTACCAGGATCATATCATAAGCAATAGTTACATAGTAGGTTCTTTTTTTATATGAAATATTGTTGGCATGTAATTATAAGTTCAAATAGTATATGCTATGATCGATTTTGTAAACGTTTTATTATATTTATGTAAAATATTCAATATTATTTTAATTAAAGTTTGAATTTTCTATTATCTTGTACAAGCAAATGATTTTAAAAGTCAATGTGAGACTTCAGGTTTGTATTCGGGTCGGGTACGAGTTAGGGGTGTTATAATTTAGACACAAGAGAAGAGTTTTTTAATCTTATTTTATCTCTCTTGTAAATATTAGTGTTTTTGTGAGCTTTATTTTGTAAACACCTACCTTAGAGAGGTTTAATTGCTTACTTTTTTTTACCTTTTGTAAAAGAAGATTGGTTCTATCTTAGCCAATTGAAAAAGATAGGGAGTGTAAAGGTTATCTTTTTATATTTGAAAAAGAAAGAACAAATTAGTGAATTTGTTAGAAAATCCTTAGTGAGGAGCTAAGGTATTGGATGTAGACTTGGTTGATAAGTCGAACCACTATAAATCATTGTGTCATATTTCTCTATCTTTTTCTCCTTACTCCCTAATCAAATTATTGCCATTTAACCCCCTTTCCACATTTTCGGTTGTTCAATTGAGCCTCTTCACATCCTAACAAAATCATCACGCGCTAAGTAAAATTTAGTGAGACAGAAATATAACTAAAACGTAAAATCCATAAAATATAAGCAATCAACTATAATTTAAATAAAAACACTAAAACTTCAAACCTGACTAATCAAGTCGTTTTTCCTTCTAAAAACCTGAAAAATCATCATCTCATTATTTTATCAAAAATCACGTAAGTCAACATCGAATATCATAAATAATTTTTGTTCTTTTCATTCGATCATATTTCACTATTTTCTTTTCAATTATATGTTCATTTATTTCATATATTGTCATAACATTCACATTTACTGTTATAGCCCAATGTATATGTAAGAGAATATAAGATACGTGAGTTTAAGGTGTGCACTAGGCACAAAATGGTGCCGAATCATAACTGAAAACTGAGATATAATGCACTTCAATGCAATCATAACCTGAATGAGCACCAACAGTGCTGAACATTAATACACGAATATACCAAAGCTGAACTGATAATTAAACATTGATACACGAATGTACCAAATCTAAACTGATAAGTATTCACTTAATGGCATGCCAGATGTACCTACGACTCTCAATGTAACATACAATGTGCTATATTTATCATTATATAATCATTTATTAATAACTGTAAAATATCTGATTTTTGTAATTATCTGTTAACTGTAAATCATCTGACAATTGAAAATCATATGACAATTGAAAATCATATGACAATTGAAAATCATCTGATAATTGAAAATCATCTGATAATTGTAAATATTTAAAATTCATCATCATAAATATCATACTTGGGCAGTTCATACCCAAAATCATTCATAAAGCTTGATGAAAACTTTTATAGAAATATTCCATACTAAAATTTATAAATCATACTGGAAAATAAAATGAGGTTAACTTATCACAAGTTTTCATCGACTATAATAATCAAACAAACAAACTGCACTCACTTTAACACTTTATTATCATTATTATTAAATCAAAATATAAGCCTCACTAAGCTTTAGATTTAAATACTTTACTTTCCACTACTTTCAATGTACAATTTATCAAAATTCTATATTCTGGTAGTTTGCACTACCTTCAAACAAATATTATTATGTATTAATTAATATACTGAAAAATTATTCTTTTTGCACTAATGTAAACTAGACTCGAATACGAATCTAACCATATAAGGCACTCTGTCGTTCCACTTGTACAATTTATAACGAATTTTCAAAGTTAACTTATAGAAGTTGTTTCGGCAGAATCTGATGCCTTGTTTTCTGACCTATAACCGATTAAAAATTCATATCGTTTTGTGTACACCTAAAAATTAGTCACCATCTATTTTAAATGAAGCTAGACTGATATAAAAATCTAACGGTATAGAAATCATCCTCTAATCAATTCTGTATAATTTATGAATTCTGATTTCTAGACAATTTTTCTTAATTAGCATCCTTAGCTTAATTTCATAATTATGTAAGCTTAATAAATGAACATTTAGGCTAGAATCACAATTCACACAACATTAGGAGTCATTTCTTACCGTAGTAACTCTATCATTGGCTCATCGCAAGCCAATGTTTGTACAATAACACAAACACGAATTAAACGTACTCACATTTGCTTCGCTACCGAACCTTCTCCAAGATAATCTTCTCGATTCCCACACTTTTTCCTTCCCTTTTAAGCTACTTGAATCATTAATTTTACCTTGATCTGACGATATTATATAATAACATAAAATATTCAAACTATATGTTAGCATCGAACTAATACAATCTAAACTTAAATATAAAAATTGAATAGAAAAAAATCCGATACTTAAATCGATATAAATCTAAATCGTACTTCTATCGTAACTTTCAAACTTCTCAAAATACTTATTCGATCCTATGAATATTTATTTTCACTATCAACCCTTCAATTTTTGCCAACTACACAATCAAACCACTAATTATGAACTCTTTCTAGAATTCATCTTAACTTTTATATTAACTTCATAATGATTCTTCACCTTTACGATTATTTCACACTAATAACATAAAATTTCTAGCACCTCAATCCTATACTTAAACATTCAAAAGCTTGCAAATCCATCCTATACTTTCTTAAACTTTGTCAATCCAACTTCTAATCTCTGTAAACTTGTAATTCGATTCAACTTAATAATTAAACAAAAAATTCATCATGCTTCCAAAATTTCCAGAATTGTCCTAATTTACCCAAATTATATTTCTACATTTATTAACTTGCAAACAAGTCCCCATTTCTTAGGACCTTTCGAATTCCAACCCAAACTCTTACCAAATTTTCAATTTGGTTCCAAATAACTTCCCAACTTAATTTTCCAGCATCTAAATACTAAATATTATCATTGAATACTCCAAATCTCACATTTATACAATAATGTCCCTAAGTCCATAAAACTTGAAAACTAGCCCTTTTTCACTTTCAAGGTTCCAAATTGATCTAAATTGATCTCCAAATCACTTATAACACTTCTAATATCAATTCTAAACCATCAGGATTTTTTTAATATTTTTCCCTAATTTTTCCCCAATTGGCCGAATATCACTAAGTATTTAGGGTGAACTTTTTCATTCAATTTCAAGCATGAATTCAACTTCCTTATATTAAATTCATGCTATTCTAACCATAAAACATCAATTACATCAAGATCTCAACATGTCCAAAATCCCAAATTAGGCCAAAACATGTACACATCAAATTAATCATCATACATGCTTTAGAATTAATCTCCAACATAAAAAAACATATAAATTCTTAATCAATTCTTCAAACCCACAAAACCTTACATAAACCCTAAATTTCAATCTCAACATAGAAGCATCTTCACCATGAAATATTGGTACCAAATGATAGAGAATTTCATGTAGATTAATTATCTATCTAATAACTTAATCCCAAAAATCAAGTATATAGCTTCAAAAATCAAAAAGAAAATTTTTACCTTTTTGGCTATGGTGTATTCAGTCCTAAGCTTGAAGATGGCTAAAAATGTGGTTATTTTCTTGATTATTCTAGTATTTATCAACTAATACACTTGGCTTAATAATATAAAATTCAATTAATGAGAAAATCTCAAAAATACCATTAATGAAACTTGATAATTACCAAGTGCCATTGCATATATTCTATTAAAATATTCATTGGTCAAATATAAATCAACTTGGCTTTGACTTTCTAATTTGTCCATATAATTTTCAAAAATTGCATTTTAGTCACTAAAATTCCACTGTTCGGTCAAATCTAAAACATTGCACTATTCTGAGACAAATTTGTCTAATCTAAAATATGAAAATAATATTTACAACCATTTTCTAACGTCCTTCAAAATTTCATAAAATTCCGGTTCGATTCGATTATCCGATTTCAATATCGAACTTTATCGTTTTATAACTTTTAACACAAATCCTATACCGAAAATTTGATTCCCAAAAAAATCCTTGTTTTAAGACAAATTTTTTATTTACTGGTTAATATATAATCTTTAAAAAATTACATTTTCGGTCCTTAAGCTTTTCAAACTTTATACTTTAGCCACTAAACTTTTCAAAATTATAGTGAAATATTTTAGTATAATTACACATTTGGTTCATATTACATATATATTCTATCAATTTAATCTTATTTTTAATACATTAAAATAAATTTAACCTTTCAATAAGATGATGCCAAATGTTACTATTCGATTCAAGGATTAAATTTATTTTAATTTAATATATTTGTTACCAACCATAGGGTGACACGTGTCATTCTTTTTTTGAAAGGAACAAATCACACGAAAATGGGTCAAAGAGATTCAAACCTAGGCAACTTGGGTAATTAAGCACATGCTCAACCATAATAATTAATTCAAAACAAGCAACATGTTATATTATCTTAATGTATAAATACTTAACTTAAATCCATAATATTTTACATATCTTAAAAATTATATTTATTTTTATCATAACTCATTAAATTATTTTATTCTTAATTTAAAATATATATTTCATTCTTATATTCTTTATTCTTATCTTCACTTAATACATTTTATTCTCATCTTAACTTCTAAAAATATATTTTTATTATCAAAAAATATATTTTATTATCATTTTTAACGATAGTAACTAGAATTCGTTAATAAAAACAATGGAAGAAATCATAATTACTATATATCTAAGCATAGAGAGAAAAATGTGGACAATAGTCACACAAAAACAAAAATATTAAATCCAAAGATACGAAGAAAAATGAAACATTCCTTTGAGAATGACGATCAACTTTAAAAGAACCCAATAACCTTTATAAAAACTCTTTGTCTCTGTCGAACGATATACTTTACGAAGTGATAAAGGAGAGACGAGCGGACCAAACTATTTGACAGGTCATTGACAAACCAAAGAGGGGATATGACTATACACGATCATTGACAAACCAATTATAAAACAAATGTCATGAGGGTCATTGTGCGAGCACTAAAACGATTGTAAAAGTATACGAAAAACGTACCAAAAGTCATAAGGATCGTGCCACAAGGGTAAAAAAAAACTTATGTCACAAGAGTAAAAAAAAACGTGTCACAAAGATAAAATTTCTTATTAAAAATTAAAAAAAAACTAAAAAAACATAATACGAAAAAAATAAAATAATTAATAATCATCGGCGACAACCAACAACATTAATATTGTTGTTGTCCTCGACTAATCAAAAATCAATTTGAAGAAACTGAGGTTCATACTTTAAAATTTTAGTGTTCTCCTTCAACATCTTGGCGACTCCACTCATTTCATTCTAAGGCCCTTCTCTCTCTCTTCTCTTCTCTTCTCTTCTCTTCCTTTTTATCTTAGCTATTTAGAAAATAAAATTTATTTTCTTTATTAATCATGTTCTTGACTTTCGATTATTCTCCCTAAAACCCTAAAACCCTGATCTTGACCAAAACTCTGGTTTTTCTGTTCACCTCTTTCCTTTTTTGGTGTTTGGATTTCTTTTAAAATATCATTATTTTGCAGCAAAAAAATTAGATATAGAAAATGTCTTTCTTCAAAAATGCAAAGCAACCACTTGGGATCTTATTATACAACACCAGACTAAGTACCTATAGTCGGCATGGATACTCTACTTGCGCAACCAAAGGAGTCTCTAATGCTGAGTCTAAAGATGCCAAAGACTGAAAAACTACTTATTTGTATTGGGTTTGGAGAATATTCAACTCTCAAGCAGCTTATTCTGCTGAGTAAATGGGTCTTATAAAGCAACTATGGGAAAGAACAAGTGCTCCCATAAAGGATGTCAAGGCTGCCCTTGTTGGTTGCAATTGGGATATTGGTATACAATAGAAAACAACCTAATTCTGTTTTTTTTTCTGATGTGATTTTTTTATATGTTTGCCTATTGGATTGGATTTATATTAAAATCGTTTTGAATTATTATTTTGATTGAATCCAGAGGCGACACAGAAAGAATTGAGGGAAAGAGGAAAAGTTTGGCCATGAAAAAGTTGTCAAGGCTTTGGCAGTGGCAAAGCAAGCTTTGCTGGTTGAAAACTCTTCCCAACAGGTTCCTGGGGTTTTCTTATTTGGGCCCGAGTGTTTAGAGGTGAGAAATTTATGTATAAATTCTTATAAAAATGCTTGTTATTTTTTCCTATAGAACCGGCATAAGATATGCTGTTCGTTCTTACCCTTTTGCATGTAGACAATGTCTTAGTCCATATTTATAGGCCAGAATATTCATATACTGTTTCACTCTATCTTCAATTTTTGTGATCAATAAAAATCATCTTTAGGACCTCGTCTAAGGCTTCTAAGGATACATGTATGACATTCTTCTAATTGATACATTGCTACATATTAGTATACTAATTGATATATTCTAATCTATCACTTCTTAGAATAAAAGAAAGGCTACTTTAATCTCTTAATTAAGGTAGGTATTGGTACACTCTACGGTATATCGATGCATCCCTTAACGTGTGTATCGATGCACTACCTATGCATCGGTACACAAATTACATTTGATTTTTTCATCTTAAGAGGGTGTATCGATACACTCCCTATGCATCGATGCACTTATTACATTCAATGTTTTTATTCCCATTGAGAGTGCATCGGTACTCATTGAAGGTGTACCGATACACACAACCTAGAAATTACATTTTGAGCACGAAAATCACTTCATTTTCAGCTCAACACTTCATATTTCACCTCCTTTTATATTCCTAACTTTCATACACATACTTACACTCATTTCTACTCAATAATCACTTCTTTAAACTCAAAATCTTATCCTTTATATGGCATTCAAGAATCATACTCAAATATCAACATGTTCTAAATTCAATTCTAGCATTTCATATTCCTTAATTAGGTTGATGACAAGTCAAATCCAACTTCCAAATATAATTATAAACTCTATTTCAAGATTTCATTCAATAGCTCCAAATCTTTAATCTCTCCTAAGTCCATCATCCTTTGATGTTAAGATAACTTAAGCTTTCCTTAAGCTTAATTATCATCCAATTATCATAAACCAATCTTAAATTCAACAAGAAATGAACTAACCATGAACTCAACTTTGATTTTGGACCTTTACGTACAAAGAAGAAGAGATGATAAGAGAACTCTAGAAACCTTGTTTTTGCTTCCTTCACTTCCACGTGTGGCTAATATATAACCCTTCTTCAATTTAATTATTTTACCATCAAAATGACCATTTTGTCCTTCTATTCTCCCTTCTTTGAAATTTGATCATACATAACATTTTTCGTATAAGTATTTGAACTATTCAATTATTCTACTTTAATCACCAAATTCTGAAACTTTACAATTTAGTCACTAACCCGGTATTGAGGATGTTACAAATCCCCCTTAAGAAAATTCATCCCCAAATTTTCATTACACAAAAAGATGGGGGTATTGATTCCTCATATCCTCTTCATGCTCCCATGTTGCTTCCTCTACCTTGTGATTCCTCCACAAGAATTTAACAAATGGAATAATCTTATTCCTTAGTTGCTTAACTTCATGAGCTAAGATTTGGACCGGTTCTTCCTCATACGTCAAATCTAGTTGAACCTCGATCCTTTCTGGTGATAAAATATGAGAGGGATTAGATTAATACTTCCGAAGCATTGAAACATGAAAGACATCAGAATCTTCTCCATTTCAGGTGGCAAAGCTAGTTGATATGTCACTGGTCCAACTCTCTTAACGATCTCATAAGGTCCGATTAATCTATGACTAAGTTTTCCTTTGTATCCAAACCTAAAAAATTTATTCCATGGAGAAACTTTTAAAAATACTTTATCTCTTACTTAAAACTCAATTTCTTTGCTCTTTAAATATGCATATGATTTATGTCTATCAGTTGTTGCTTTGAGGTTACTTTGAATCAATTGGACCTTTTCTTCCACCTACTGAATTAACTCAGGACCGAGGATTTCTTTATCTTTAAGTCGAACCAATTCAAGGGTGTACGTAATCTTCTTCCATAAAGAGCTTCATAGGGCGTCATTTTTATACTTGATTGATAACTATTATTGTACGCAAATTTAGCAAGTGGCAAGTATTTTTCCCACGATCCCTTGAATTCGATAACACAAGCACTTAGCATATCCTCCAAGATTTGGATAGTTCGCTAAGACTGTCCATCAGTCTGTGGATGAAATGATGTGCTGAAGTTCAGTCGTGTGCCTAATGCTCCATGTAATGACTTTCAAAACCGTGATGTGAACCTAGGATCCCGATCACAAATAATGGCAACAGGCACATCATGTTAACATATAATCTCTTTAATATATAGCTCGACATATTTATCCATGGAGAAATCGGCTCGTATTGGAATAAAATGGGCTAACTTAGTCAATCTATCTACGATCACCCAGATTGAATCTCTTTTGTTCGGAGTTAAAGGTAACCCCATTACAAAATCCATCGTTACATTCTCTCATTTTCACTGAAGAATATACATTGGTTACAACAGTCCTGATGGAACCTGATGCTCAGTTTTGATTTGCTGATAAGTCAAACACTTAGATACAAATTTCGTAATATTCATTTTCATTCCAGGCCACCAATATCGACTCTTGAGATCCAAATAAATTTTATTTCCTCCTGGGTGCATCGTTAATGGACTACAGTGAGATTCCGTTAATAAATCATTCTTTAACTCATCGTCATTTGGAATCACTAGCCTCCCTTGATAAAATAGGTTTCCATCAGCTTTCATCTCATAATCCGTACACTCTCAATTCCTTATTTGTTGTAGCTTCTTTGAACACTTTTCATCTATAGCTTGCAATTCTTTAATTTGATCTAGCCATGATAGCTTGAGAGTCAATTCCATACAGATAACACCATCTTCACTTAATGATAGTCTGTCATTCAAAGCTCGTAAGGCTGCAAACGTCTTTTGACTTAAGGCATCCGCTACCACGTTTGCTTTTCCCAGATGGAAATCGATCACTACATCGTAATCCTTTAGGAATTCCACCCATCTCCTCTGTCTTAAATTTAACTCCTTCTAAGTCATCAAATATTTCAAACTCTTATGGTATGTATACAAGTAGCATCGTTCACCATACAAGTAGTGATGCCATATCTTAAGAGAGAACACTATTGCAGTCGTCTCTAAATCGTGCATTAGATAATTCTTTTCGTACAAGTTTAATTATCTCGATGCATACGCTACCACTTTACCCTCTTGCATTAACATGCATCCCAAGCCACTATAGGATGCATCACTATACACTACAAAGTTCTTGCCAGACTCAGGTTGAACTAACACTGGAGCTTCTGTCAATATCTTCTTTAACTTTTCTAAACTTTCCTGGCATTTCGGAGTCCAAAATTTTTTTACCTCTTTCCTCAATAACTTAGTTAGGGGTAATGTTATTATCCAAAAGTTTTTAACGAACATTCGATAATAACCAACTAACCCCAGAAAACTCTGAACTTCTGACATATTCTTTGGAACTTCCCAATCTAAAATGGCTTTCATCTTTTGAGGATCCACCCTCCTTCTGCAGAAATCTCATGTCCAAGGAACGTCACTTCATTCAACCATAATTCACATTTAGATAGTTTAGCATAAAGCTTCTTTTCTCTCAAAATCTGTAGAACCATCTTCAAGTGCGAACTATGTTCTTCTTTGGACTTCGAATATACTAGAATATCGTCAATGAAAACCACTACAAACTGATCCAAATAGGGTTAATATTCTATTCATGAGATCCATGAAGGCAGCAGGTGCACTGGTTACTCCGAATGGCATTACAATGAACTCATAATGTCCATATCTCGTTCGAAAAGCTGTCTTCAGAATATCTTTCTCTTTAATCTTCAGTTGATGGTAACCAGAACGTAAATCAATCTTTGAGAACACTGAATTTCCCTTTAATTGATCGAACAAATCATCAATTCGGGGGAGAGGATACTTGTTCTTAATAGTTACCTTGTTGAGCTTCCTATAATCAATGCAGAGTCGCATTGATTAATAATTCTTCTTAACAAACAAAACTGGAGCTCCCTACGGTGAGACACTTGGTCTGATAAACCCTTAGTCCAACATTATTTTAATCTGAAATTCTACCTCTCTGTCTGGAGGCAAGCCCAGTAACTCTGTAGGAAATACGTCGGGAAATTCTCTGACTATAGGAATTTCTTCAATCCCATTCTCTTTAGCTCTAACATCTAGCACATTAGCAATAAACCCTTTACATCCCTGTAGCAGTAACTTTTTTACCGACATCACTGAGATTACACTTGCCAATGGATTCCATCATTCACTAAATACAATGACTTCTACACGTTCTGAATTTCTCAACGTGTCAACATTAGCGTAGCAATGATATAACCAATTCATTCCCAATATCACCTCGAATTCATCAAAAGGCAATTCCATCAGATTAGCAGGGAATTCAATTCCCTGAATCAGTATGGGACACCCTCGACACACCATATTGACCCGAGCACTGTGCCCTAACGGATTCGTCACTATGACATCACTACTAATAGTTTCTAACTGAATGTCCAATTCTCTTACTAACTTACTGCAAATATATAAATAAGTAGACCCCGAATCAATCAATACAAAAATAGTCTTGTCATACAATTGAAAAATACCTGCTATAATCTTCAGGTCATCTTCATCTTCACTAGTTTTGAGATTATACACACGAGATGTAGAGCGTATTTCTTGTGGAACCGAGGACTTTGACTAAATTCTTCCTCTGCCTCTACCTCTTCCTCTCTGAGATACATAAACAGACCTATCTGGCTGTGCAGATTTACTAGCTATTATGGGATAATCTCGAACAAAATGCCCGGTGTACCCATATTTAAAGCAGGCTCCAGAAATCATCCTGCATATCCCCGAGTGATTCTTCCCATAATGTGGACATTGTCTGACTTGACTTAGGTTAGATCTCCCAGCTCCAGATCCCACTGACTGTATCTGTCGTCCCCTCATCGGATTTGTTCCTCTCGCGGAGGAGGCTACTGACTCTGATCTAACTTGAGGTCGAGAACCATCATCTCGACCCCTTTTTGATGGTGTAGAACTTGAGGACGCACCCGTCCTTTTAGACATATGAGTTCTTGGATCTCCAAACCTCTCATTTTGATCCATTTCCAGAGCTTTGGCAAGGTTCAATACTTCTTAAAACGAAGATAAATTCAATACAATCAACATTTCTTTCAATCTTGGATGCAGACTTTCTACAAACCACTCGCAAGCATCCTTCTCTGTAGGAATTAACTCAGCAGTGAAGCGGCTTAACTTGCTGAATTCACATTCGTACACATACATTTTACGGTTCCATTGCTTTAAATTTATGAACTCTTACTTCATCTGTCGGATAAACCTATCTCCGATGTATTTATGCTTGAACTCTTCTAAAAACAAGGACTAAGTTACTGGATCACCAGACATTTTCAATGTAATGTTAGTCCACCAAATCCTTGCTTGCCCCCTAAGCAAGGAAACCACTCCATCTAGCTTTTCTAAATTAGAGCAATGAAGTCCCTCCAACATGATTTTTACATCATTGAGCCAAAGGTCCGCAGCAACAGGACCTTATCTGGCTTCACCTCTAAACTCTGGTGCTCCTACACCCTTCAACTCCTTAGCAACATTTTATTCTCGAAGTTGAAGTAGCAGGAGGCTGGAAACGAGCCAATACCACGTCCAATGTTCTAAAGAACACATTTTGATCACTCACAGGCACTCAAGAGGGTGCATATTCTTCACTCTGCCTGGCCAGGGCAGGTGAATTACTGTTTTCAGCGGGCCTATCGTCTCCCATTACAATTCTAGAACTACCATGTTCAGACATCTATAAAAACATAATCATATCATTCTATTAGCCAAACAACATACTTATTATTATATCAGATCAGAAGTTTTCACTATTTTGTTGGCATGTATACATTTTAAGACACTCTAGACTTCGGTTTATGCCAAGAATCGACTAAACCGTGGCTCTGATACCATTAAATGTAATACCCCCAACCTGTACCCGACCCGGATACGAGTCTGAGGTGTCACATTGACTTTTCAAACTTTGACTTTTGACGAACATCAAGGAAATTTTAATCTTTCATTAAAATAAGTTATTACTTTACATAAGTTGACCAAAACAAGAAAAAATCGATCAGAGCATTCGCAACTAACACGTTTCTTACATGTCAACACACTATATACCACAAAATACATACTTTATCAGTTACTTTTGATCTGATCTGATCTTCTAACAGTGATGTTGTCCTTGCCACTCCTATTTATGCTCTTCTTGATTCTTGGTACCTACGTGTAAATCACTTACACGCTAAGTCACAGACTTAGTGAGGCATAATATGAAATATATAGATATAACAATGAATTCATGAACATGCATTCTTACCATTTGATCATGACATTTCACTTGCATGAATCTATTACACTATAACAGATACGATTATGACATGCACATATGAAGCTTATATTCTTATGCTAGTTTTACTTTAATTTATCTTTGGATTGCCCATGTACATTATTGAAAATAGAAGGTACATGAGTGCATTGAGGTTGTACACGAATATTGTCACCACAGCTCGAATAAATTTCCACTAGGGGCACTGGATATTTCTCCCGAAGGACCACTATGTCCCGAATGACCACTAATAATCCCTCGACTCTTGGCATGCCAATTATACCTACAGCTCTCATATTAAATAACATGGGCTTAATTATAAATACATTTCTCATTTTCATATCTCTTCTATCACTTTTCATATAAACACATAATTCACTTCAATTGTATATACATGATCACTTCCATTTTTTCACATACCTGAATGGATTCTCATATAATTGCATTCATTCATATAATTTCATATTAAAGCATGGATGGTTTATGCATGAAATCACTATAACAATAATATATATATATATGCATGTACATTAATTCAACTATAATAGATAGACTTATCACAAGTCTTATCTCCGTACAACTCTATCTATGATATGCACTCACCTTAGCCTTGCTTGCTTTGACTCGATCCTAATCCTTCGATTGTTCCGGAACAGGATTACGCTATAAATCTACATAGTAATACATTGCTACATATTAGTATACTAATTGATATATTCTAACCTATCACTTCTTAGAATAAAAGAAAGGCTACTTTCATCTCTTAATTACGGTAGGTATCGGTACACTCTATAGTGTATCGATACATCCCTTAACGTGTGTATCGATGCACTACCTATGCATCGATACACAAATTACATTTGATGTTTTCATCTTAAGGGGGTGTATCGATATACTCCCTATGCATCGATGCACTTATTGCATTTGATGTTTTTATTCCCATTGAGAGTGCATCGGTACCCATTAAAGGTGTACCGATACACACAACCCAGAAATTACGTTTTGAGCACGAAAATCACTTCATTTTCAGCTCAACACTTAATATTTCACCTCCTTGTATATTCCTAACTTTCATACACATACTTATACTCATTTCTAATCAATAATCACTTCTTTAAACTCAAAATCCTATCCTTTATATGGCATTCAAGAATCATACTCAAATATCAACATGTTCTAAACTCAATTCTAGGACTTAATATTCCTTAATTAGGTTGATGACAAGTCAAATCCAACTTCCAAATATAATTATAAACTCTATTTCAAGATTTCATTCAATAGCTACAAATCTTTAATCTCTTCTAACTCCATTATCCTTTGATGTTAAGATAACTTAAACATTCCTTAAGCTTAATTATCATCCAATGATCATAAACCAATCTTAAATTCAACAAGAAATGAACTAACCATGAACTCACCTTTGATTTTGGACCTTCACGTACAAGGAAGAAGAGAGGAGAAGAGAACTCTAGAAACCTTGTTTTTGCTTCCTTCACTTTCACGTGTGGCTAATATATAACCCTTCTTCAATTTAATTATTTTACCATCAAAATGACCATTTTGTCCTTTTATTCCTCCTTTTTTGAAATTTGATCATACATAATATTTTTCATATAAGTCCTTAAAATATTCAATTATTCTACTTTAATCACCAAATTCTGAAACTTTACAATTTAGTCACTAACCCGATATTGAGGATGTTACAATCCTAGTATACACTGTCATAGTTATTGAAATAGCGAAAGATCGCGATTTTCATCCTAGGGTTCGTGAGGTATATAACGTCGATTTGTCGTCGATTAATCATGATTTCATAGGAGTCTTGGTCGTTGGGGGGAGGTGAGGTTGGGTGGAGCTTTGTGCGGAAAAGGGAGGCGGTCGACATAGGTTTAGGGGTTGAAATGATGGTTTTCAAAGTTTTGAGGTTATTTCAAAATTTGTGGTTTCTTTTTAAAAATATATAATTTTATTTTTTAAAATTTTATATAAATTTTTAAAATTATCAAATTGTGACATGTGTCACTTATCGGATGAAATTAACTTCACTAACGGCCCGAACACCTAAAGTGGTAACATTTGTAATATTAGACACCTGAATTAACCAAAAAAATACTATAAGCACCTATTTAAGCTAAAGGGTATAGTTTGGACACTTATTTAAGTATTAAGCCTTCCCAATACCACCAATTTCATTGGGGGAGAAAAAAAACAAATATTTTGAAAGGTGATATTAAACCCAATACAATGAGATAATGTGAGCGGCAACAAGCTTATTAATTAATTTAATAATATATTTAATTTCACATAAATTACATCTTATGATCATTTAGCTATTACTTCTTTTTATTTTTATCATCGATTTTTTGATCTGTCAATCAAATTGTTTTACTATTTAATTATTGTTAATCAATTCACTTGTTAAAATTTAATGGAAGAGGTGACGTGACTGATAATAGAATTGCTATAATTGCACATTTAATTCTTATATTTTATACATTGTACACTTTAGTCTTGATTAGAACGCTAATGTTTTAATCAAATTAAAATTAGAAATAAAGTGAGAATGTATAAATAATGAGCTTTAAATGTGCAAGTATATCAATTTTGTTAACAAGCGCGACATCTTCTATCGAATGTTAATGATAGGTAGTCTAATTGGCAACAATTAAATGGTTAGGTAATTTATTTGACAAAATTTAAAAATTGATGGTCAAAACGAAAATGAGCAATAGTCAAGTGCTCATAGGTATAATTTACCCTTTATTTTTTAGTATCTATTTTATTTTTTTAATATTTGAAAATTTTATTAATTTAATTTTCAAATATGACGCTTATCAAGATGACGTTTATCTGTTATATTGTTGATCCTTTTTTAAGGATTGATTAGATATCGCCACAACTGATCAAGATGACGCTTATATGTTATATTGTTGATATTATCTGCTTTAGAACCTCGAATTGGATTTGGATACTACTTTTGTGGATAGCTTTTCACATCGCTCTAGTATGATTTGCGGTTTGTCAGTGGTCTTTTAGTAGTTTGATCCCCTTTTGTGGTTCGTTTTCCGTTACGATCAGATCTGTTTGTATCTATCTTTGTTCGAGTTTTCTTGGTTAAATTTTAATCTTTCCTTGTATGATACTTATGCGATCTTAAGTTGCTAGTTTTATTTCAATAATTATACAAATTTTTCCTAATTATGTGCTCAATTTACGATTATGATTGTAAATGTTTATTGTAATTTAGGATATTTCCTATTTTGAATAGTATTAGTGATTTCTTAAAAATAAAATATTTGTATGAGCGAAATATTATTGATAAAGGTTTTTAATATCTACTGTTCAAAGTACAATAGTTGATTTATATTAGTGAGAGTATGTATTCATATGATTTTATTTTACATATTGTGTCTATAACCATGTTATTATTTTGGTATTTCACACTTGAATTTATTATAGAGTTCTGATTTGTATAATTTTTTAAACTTGTGTGTGTTTTGTCTATATATTTTAAAATAAAATTTGATGTTTGTGATCAATCGTAAACGGATTTTAAATTTAGTGGTTGTCTTTAGTGTTACTATTAATATATATGATTGAAGAAAATATAAGTTTAAAATGCTTAGTTTTACTTTAAGTTAAACATAATTTAATTAAAATATAATCTTATATTATTTAAAAAATATAATTTTAAAATAATTATTTTTATTATTTCATAATTAAAGATAAAAAAGTGAGAATGTATGGATAAGTAATAATAGGATATAGTTGCCTTTCCATTTAGACTGAATGAGATTAATGTACTTTTCATTAAATAAAAGGGAGATTTGCGTATCTTTTCCTAATTAATATTATTATGATAATATTTTTATTATTTTTATAAAAAAAATTTAAAAAATAAATAATATTTAAAAACCAAATATAAAATTAATGAGTTTAATATATAAATCTTTTACTATAATAATTTATTATTTAATACTATTCAAAAAATATTACTTAATATTTTATAAAAATATTTCATATATAGTTTTCAATATATCTCATTTAAATATTGTATAGAAGTATGAAAAGGTAAAAACATGATTATAATAATATTAAGAGTTAATTATATCATATGTCTAGAGACCGATAAAAATAAGAAAAAAAAAGTCGCACTCACAATTGCTTGTAGTAAGATCAGCTTAATCAACTACTTATTTAGATATGTGTGATTTACTGATTTATATCGAAAGGCCTCGACATTTGAAAGAAAATCACCTTCTGTGTTAGGGTTGTCTCTAATAGGGATGTGCACAAAAATTCGATTCGATCGATCCGTTCTGAAAAATTAGATATCTAATCCGTTTTTTAATTTTCGGATAATTCATATCGGATATCCGAGAAAAAAGCGAATAATTGAATCGAATACAGGTGGGTGAAATTTCAGTTTTGGATTATCCGAAAATCCGAAAAATGGGCCTTTAGATGATTTTACTCAGCCCTCAGCCCCCAACCCAGCCTTTCGCGCCCAACCCTCACCCCCACTCCCTAGCCTCAATGCATCTGCCCAACCTGCCTAATTTTTTTTCAACTTTTAAATTATTTATTTTTCAAGCTTTTAAATGGGATTTTAAGTTTTTATTTTAGAATTATTCAAGTATATTTTGATAAATACATAGTAGAGGTATAAATAGTATATTTTGATAAATATATAGTAGAGGTATAAAATATATTGTATAAAGTTATAAATTATTAATTTTTTTTTATCAAATTAAAGTTTATATTCGAATCGAATATCCAGTTTTTTCGGATCACTACATATCACAATTTTAGTGATATGAAATTTTCGGATATGCAAAATTTTGGATCAGATAATATATGTATCCGAAAATGCACACCCCTACTCTCTACCATATTGGTACGTCGTTATCTCTGCCTTTTGTGGCACATATTCTGACGTTTTTCACAGTTTTTCTGCTTTGCTTGTTTGAGTTCTATTTTTCGTTGACAGTGTGGTGAGGTGTGATGGGGGATGTTACGCAAGAGTTGGAGGTTTTGAATTTTGGAGATGAGCAGGACGAGGTGCTTGTTTTGGAGCCAACGAAATCTGCTTCACAATTGTCTTTTGGTAATTTTTTGGTTGGTCGCTTCCTTACTGCTAATATAATTAATTTTTAAACTGAGGACTACGTTAGCGAATGTCTAGCATCCCATAGAGAATGTCTAGAATCCCATTGGGGTTATCTCAATCACGAAGTTAGGGGAGGGACGTTAATTTTTCCAGCTTTATCATGACGTGGATGTCGATAGAATTGATGTGGAGGGTCTGTGGTATTTTAATTCATATATTTTGGTTTTGCATAGGCTGAAACATGTGGAAAACTCGAGGGGGTGGAACTAAATACGATTGATTTCTGGATGTTGGTGAATAATTTGCTGGCGGGGTACATATCAGAATCGGTTGCTAGATAGTTTGGAACTTTATAGGATTTTTCAGGGAGTATGATGCCAATGCGGTTACTTTAGGGTACAGAGGGAATATTCAGATTCGGGTAGGGGTGAATGTTAGAAAACCTTTAAAGCATAAGAAACAACTTGCATTGTCGGATGGTTCCTTCGTCTATGCTACGTTTCAGTATGAGAAACTCCGTTTTTCTTTTTATGGGGTAAACTGGGACATGGTGAACACTATGTCCATTGAGGGTCTTGCAAGCGAAAAGGGATATTGAGGCATAATGGGATGTTTCTTTGCGAGCTCCTCCCAGAAGAAAGGGGATTATGACGAGCCCTTGGCTGCGTGAGGAAAGCGGTGGGGTTTGTTCTTTCCCATTGGATGGTAGAAATATAGCCCCAAAGGAATCTATTGCTCAAGATTTAGCGCGACATACCAAGACTTGGTTGAAGAACACCTTTGCTATGACTAGGGGACAAAGCGAGGTTTCATATGTGGAGATGACAGTTGTTGAATAGGAAAACCCTTTAAGAAAACAAGATGGTGTTAAGAGGTAATTAAGCATTCCAGTAGCTTTGAATGTTTCAGGGAAGATTCAACTGGAAACACTATTAGATCGACTGGCTTGTATACTCAGGCTGGCTGAACACAATGAAAATCCTAGGCTGGAACGTCCAGGGTTTAGGGATGCCTTGGACAGTCCGTCGTATTCGGCATATGCTGATAGATGTGAATCCCTCTGTAGTTTTCTTAATGGAAAAAAAATTACAAAATTCGAGGATGGTAAAGGTTAGATAGTTTTGTGGTGTCTTGTATGATATTGAAGTTGAGCCCCGAGGGACTAGAGGGGGTTTATGCTTGACATGGAAAAATATGAGTGATGTGATGTTTACGGTCGGTTTTAAACTCACACATTGATGTTTTTAATCACAAGTGGTTCGGATGGGATTACATGGAGATGTACAGGATTCTACAAGGAACCGGAGAAGCATTGATAACTCCGTAAAAAGACTATGTTTTCTGTCTTTTTACTTAAGTTATTGTGTGTCTAAAAGACATTGTCATAGCATATTAGTTACATTTAAATCATATTTGCATGTGGTGGGTAAGTTTTGCCTAGGCAAGATTTATTTGGCTTAACTGATACTGTTGAGGAGAAAGGTTCCCTGTTGGCTGTATTGATGCAGGAAATAACGAAGGAAAAATTTATTTGCCGAGACAACAACTATTTCCCAGGGCAAGAGGAACATAAGAAGACGACAGTGAGGAACAAATTTATCTTACCGAGGCAAGATTTATCTTGTAGATCTGACGTGGCTCAACAATTTCTGACGACACTTGCATAGCTTCGCCTTTACGTGCAATCACGCCCTTCAAGAAATTGACCACCTCCAGTCGCCTTTTTATTTATAGCATGGGCAAGTCAACAAGGGTATTTAAGGAATATCCAAGGACACAAAGCCCTAGGAATTCCCATTATAAATACCCCATTATAGTCGCCCAAAAAAGGAAAGCAAGGAGAGGATTTACTGTAGGCGTGGAGTAAGTAGCTGCAGTGCCTTAAGCCAAGTTTGAAGGGAATGCGCCAACCCGTAAGCGTGTGGATCACCGAGCCCTTAAGCCAATTACAAAACTGTGGAATCATTTCTTGAAAGGCAAGTTGATGCCTACTTCCCACAACACAAAAGTATTGGTAAGGCGATTGATGTTGCTGCACTCGATCATCTCGGGCGAGCGATTGATGTTGAGAAGATAATTTTCGAGCAAATTCATGTCTTTGCTAAGAGGAACCGAGGTAACCTTCTTTTTCCTAACTTGATAACTGCTCTGTGCAGGAAGAAAAAAGTTCATGAGGAGCTGTTCAAGGACTTTATCAAGTTAAAGGAATGCATCAACAAAAAGAAGGTGCCCGAACTTATGAGCTTTGATGACAATGCTCCACACGAAGGTCTGGAACGAGGAGTAAAATCGGTTATTGTGGGAAGAATAGCGGCCGTGGTCACATCTACTAGAGAGACACAAGAGGGTTGGAGCGTCTGCAAAGTCACATGCAGTCTTTCTTCAGCTATGTAAAGGCAAGAGATGCACAAATAAATGCTTTCTTCAAGGAGTTTCTCCCGATTACCAATAAGGACCTGCCTCATTTTCCAAATGAAATCCTGCAACACACAACACCTTCAGGCGACTGTACATTTCATGCCTCGGCGCAAAATGCTCTACCCGAGTGCCCCATGGATATCCCTCCTCTTGCCACACATGTCTCCCCTCTATATGAAGAAGGCCACGGTGAGACAGATGGATATCTCAGCTCCTTATTCTCTTCGTCTGAAAACACCAAAGAAATCCCGCCAGAATTCTTTGATGATGATAACTTCATTTCGATCCCTGACCAGCCCACAACCGAACAAGTATCTTAACAGTCCTCGGATCTCTATACTACACCAGTTCATGACCCTAAAGAAGTCCAATCTCAAGACACCCCTGCAGAGCCCACCCACACCGAGGAAAGGCCATCACCAGCTAGTACCCCGTGCAAGAGTCTCTTCGCTTCCTTCAGGAGATACTGGATCCGATAGCCCCTCCTCTCAAGAGACGTAAAACCCGCACGTCCAGTCAAGCCTCACCACCACATTGAGGTACTCTTTATTTCCATTGCATTTTCATTAGCATTTTAGAGTAATTTTCATTTTCATTTGCATTTTCATTCGTATCATGCATTAAGGACAATGCATACCCCAAGTTTGGGGAGGTGTTGTATTTCGTACTTAGTTTTAGTTTTGTAAGAATAATTGGTTGAAATATTGGTTATCATGGCATATAATTTTATTAGTATAAGTGTTGGAAAAAAAATTGATGATGCCCGATAATGCAAAATTTTATTACCTAGGCCATAATTATTTTGCACGATTGTTGAAGGCTAGAACCAACCCTATGACTTGATTCTTTGTGAATCTCTAAAAACACGATTGTATGTTTTCTCTACGTAAAGTGTTTAGAAAAATATTAGGAAAGAACTTTTTGTTCGTCATGGTATTATTTGTTTAAAAAGCTAAATTAGACTCATTGTTGTTTTAAATTGTGTTGAATAGTAAATAATTGCCTCGGCATAACTATAGAAGGACAATCCTCTCTGCGATGGCATAACCTGGAAAAATTCCTTTAATAAATGGTTACCTCGGCATATGAGTGAATGAAAGCAGTCATGTGATTACTCTGCCTAACTAGCTTGGGGGTGGAAGGTATGCTCCCTTTCGCCTAGAGTGTGGGATGATAGATGTGATGGACTAACTCCCCTTGTTTATGCTAAAAAAAAAGTTGAAGACATATGTCGAATAAATAGAAGCAAAACTAGGCTTGATAAATAAATTGATACCTTGCAAAACAAAAGTGCTTACTTAGGAATTCTCTAATCACATTAAGGTATAGACTGTTATACAATCACGCACATACACTTACAAAGAAGCTTGACTTAGGAAATGAACTTGACTTCTCACACAGTCTACCATGTTGAGGCTAAACTTCTTGCTGATGGCTGAAATTTTAAACCTCGTGAAAGTCCTAACTTGTTTGCTTTGCCATGACAATTTCTTTTTCTACTTTATATTATCCATTGTTTGAGGACAAGCAATAAATTAAGTTTGGGGTATGAAAACTCCATAAAAAGACCATGTTTTCTGTCTTTTTACTTAAGTTCTTGTGTGTTTAAAAGCGTTGTCAGAGCATATTAGTTGCATTTAGGTCATATTTGCATGTGGTGGGTAAGACAAATAAATTAAATTTAGGATTAGTTGGTGATACCTAGTTCTAGCTACAACAAAACATCAATAATTCTCACCAATCCCTGTGGAGACGATACTCAACTCACTACTATATTATTTGCAATGATTGTGTACACTTGCACAAAATTGCTTGCCTTAGCATATACATTTACAAGCGATCAAGCATCGTTAGTCTGTATCATGGGACCTGTTAAGAAGTTTCAATGACACACCAGATATTCTATGGTTAGTGCTTGGGGATTTCAATGAGATAATGTATTTGTATGAAAAATAGGCTAGTTTAATCTGCTAGGAAAGACAAATATAGACTTTTTGAGATGTTATTGATGAGTGTTATCTTTCATATATCATCTTTGCGAGGACTTGGTTCACATGGGAGTAGGGTAGGAGTACGACAACAAACATTCGAGAACATTTGGACAAGTTTTAGCCTCTGACTCATGGAGGCAATATTTTCTGTATTATTCATTTCAACACTTATTATATTCTTTTTTCGATCATTGTCATTTACTTTTCAATACTTTGTCGAGAAACATAGTGAAGTGACGATTGCACTTTAAATTTGAAGCTTCTTGGCTCCTCGAGGATTCATGCAAAGGTGAGGTTGTTCATTTGTGGTCTAAGGCTTTTAAAATTGTTCTCGAGAAACTTGGATATATGAGTCATGGTTTAGACAGGTGATTTAAACAAATTTGTGTAAAAAATATGTTGATTGTCTGTGAATTGTGACTACTATATATAGTCGCGAAAATATATACAAGTATACACAATCGAACAAGTAATACAATGATGAGTGAGTATCTTATCCACAGGGATTGGAGGAAATTTATAAGCTTAATCACAACAATTTAATAATTCACCTAAATATAGTTAGTGATGTTATTTACAAATGAGAATGTTGTGGTAAGATGAAATGGATGTTGTGGAAATGGAATGATGGTAATATGGTAGCAAATGGAGATGTCGTGGTAAAAAGGATGCAAATGTCATGACAAATTAAATTGTGTTTAGTGCAATCAAATGAAAATGTAAAGGCAAAACAAAATGTAAATATTGGATTTGATTATCAGGACTTTAGACTCCTCACACAACAAGCTACTATGGGAATGAATGATAAGAGTCACGTAGGAAATTTAAGTCTACTTCTCAGAATGGTCTTACTTATATGCTTTATCTGCCTGACAGTGTTTACTATAGGTGTCCTATGCTATCTCTAGTCAATGGACTCGACAGGTTCAAGATGTCATGGCAAACCTATTGGCATTAGCAAGTGTAGGGATCCTATATGTCCAAATGACGGGATATGTCACAACAATACCTTTTAACAGCAGCACTAATATCTAACCTCTCGATCAAGCACTACTCCTTTTAGTCGATTGAAATCTTAGCCTTATGACTAAGGTTAGATTAGGCCTAGTTACTACTGTTAGGATTTTAAGAAGCTCGAATCGACAGCCGGAACGATTTGCAAAAAGGGGTCAGAACGGTTTTGTGTTTAGGGAGTAAGGAGATTGAAAGATAGAGAATTGCACATCGATTTATAGTGGTTCGACTTTCTTGACCAAAGTCTACGTCCACTACCTTAGCTCCTCACCAAGGATTTTCCAACAAATTCACTAATTTGTTCTTTCTTTTAAGGACAAAGAGTAACCTTACAACTCCTTAGTTTTTCCGGACTAAACTAGAACCTTTTCCCTAGCTTTTACACGGGATAATCTAGAACCTTTCCCCTTTACAAAAGGATAAAAGATGTAAACAAGAAAACCTCTCTAAGGTAGGTGTTTACAAGATTGAGCTCACAAGAACAAGATATTTACAAGAGAAAGATGAAATAAGAATGAAAAACTCTTCTCTTGTGTTTGATTGCTTGGATAGTTATTTTTTACTTCTTCAAGTGTCCTTAGCTTGTATTTATAGCTTGGAATGTGTTTGAAGTCATATCTAGCCGTTGGGGATGTTTTGGAGCCGTTTGAGAATGATTTTTCTACAAAAATAGGCTGCCCAAAATGGGGGGAATCGGTACCCCTTCATAGGGAATCGATACCCCTTCATAATATTCAAATATTATTACCGTTGGGCTGATGAACAGTGAGGGAATCGGTACCCTCAAGGGGGAATCGGTTCCCTTCGAGTAATCTGTTATTTCTCGGAGCCAAATCATGTAGGGGGAATCTGTACCCCCTGGGGGGGAATATGTTCCCGGGGAATAGATACCCCCTGGGAGGAATCTGTACCCGGGGAATCGATACCCCCTGGGGGGAATCTGTACCCCTGGATAATTTGATTTTTCTTGAAACCCTTTAAAAAGAAAGTATTTTTGGCTCGATTAAGGCTCGAAATATTTTGTAAAATTGTTTTAAAATAGTTTAAGTATAAAACACAATTTTACAGTTTAGTAAGGATTAAAATGAACTTTGAAAGACTTAGAGTAATATTTTAATATTCGAATAATTATATCGAGTATACTTAGAAAATAATTTGCAAAATCTTAAAATTCATTTGTTATATCAAAACATTAATATGTTTTCAATAATCTCCCCCTTTTTGATATAACAAAACATTTGAGTAATTTTAAGATTTTGAATTCAAGTTTGTAATTACTCCCCCTTACTTTAACACTTCTCCCCATTTTTGTTAAATCAAAAAGACTCTAATCTTTTAAAGTTCAAAATAACTTTGGAGAGTAAGTAGTAAATTTGACATTTTAAAAATCATTTGAAAAAAAATCAAAGCCCCCCCTTAATAAATGCATTCCAAATAAAATTTAGCTTTAAGAACAAGATACTTAAACAAAATTGAATTTCAACAAAGAATAACAAACATGTTAGTAGCACATGAAATTCAATATATCCAAGACTAAAATACTTTATGCAATACCAATTGTTGAAATTTGATATCAATACCAATTGTTAAAATTAAGTGCATATGCATAAGTTTTCCAAAAATGTTATGCATTTGAAAATTTTGATATTAATTGTTAGAGAGATATCAATTGCATTAAAACCAATTTTGACCAAAATTTTATTATGATGAACTAAAAATTCTTAAAAATTAATATAACTTTAAAATGTTCATCATAATCATCTTTTCAACATACATGAGATTAAAACAATGATGCATAATCATTTAAAAACAAAACTCATGCATGCTTAAAATCAAATGAGCAACCAAATAACCAAAATTAAAAGCATTAAGCTTAGAGGTTACCCATTCCTTTTTCATGTGTGGCTAGAGCATATTGAATATCATCATTTTTATCACAATTGCTTCCACACACATACAAGAGAAATTTAAGTAGATTTTGGTATCCAAATTGCTTTGGATCCTTGAACGTTAGTTACAATGCCCCTTGTTCCTTTTGGAACCCATACTTGCCTAATTTTAAAACTTTTTCCTTTCTTCAAAGGACAAGTATGTTTCATATGACCATGATAATGGCAATGTGAGCATTTTGCCATATTTAAGCATAATAAGTTGTTTTTAGAAATTAATTCTCTTTCTTTTATTAAGCTTTCAAACTTAACACCTAACTCAAAATTTTCTTTTTCTAAATCATTTATTTTGATTTTTGAAAACTCTAAATTAATTTTCAAAATTTCATTTTGATTTTCAAAATCAACTTTTGCTTTTAAAATCAAATTATCTTTATTTTTGAGTTTTGAAATTAATTTTGTATATTTGGAATTCATGGTCTCAAATCCCAAATACAACCTATTATAAGCATATTGTAACTCATCAAAAGTAAATGAATTAAATTCATTTGAGGTAGAAGATACCTCGAATTCTTTTTGAGTGGTCATGAGGCATAGGTTGACTACTTCATCTTCATCATTGGAATCATCTTCATCACTCCAAGATGCAACAAATGCTTTTTCCCCTTTTTCTTTAGAAGAGGACATTCATATATGACATGCCCCTTTCTTTGACAATCGAAACATGCCGGGGGACTCTTCTTCTTGGTTGATTCATGTTTCACTTCCTTGGAAATCATGAATCTCTTGAGTTCCTTCAAGAGATTGACCATCTCTTCGTTTTGTTCATCATCGTCTTCATCTACCTCATCACTTGAATCTCGATAGCTTTCATTGATGCCTACGTCCTCATTCTTCTTCTTCTTGTTTTTCTTCTCTTCCCTTTCATCTTCCTTTACCATCATCTCATGAGTAAGAAGGGAACCAATTAGCTCGTCGAGAGTGAGAGACTTTAGGTTTCTTGCTTCGATAATGGCTGTCGTCTTTGATTGCCACTCCTTTGGAAGAGAGTAAATCATCTTCCTCACAAACTTCTCATTTTGGATTACTTCTCCATATCTCTTGAGACCGTTGACAATCATGGAAAATCTATCCGTCATAGCTTTGATGTTTTCATTGGGTTTCATCTTGAAGTTCTCGTAGCTATGGTTGAAAAAACTTTTCTTTGATTCCCTCACTTTGTCGGTTCCTTCATGAGTGACTTGGAGCTTATCCCAAATCTCTTTGGCACTGGAACAAGATGAGACTCTTCCATATTCATTTGGGCCTAAAGAACAAAATAGAATATGTATAGCCTTAGAAGTAAGAAGATTGAAAGATAGAGAATTGCACAACGATTTATAGTGGCTCGACTTTCTCAACCAAAGTCTACGTCCACTACCTTAGCTCCTCACCAAGGATTTTCCAACAAATTCACTAATTTGTTCTTTCTTTTAAGGACAAAGAGTAACCTTACAACTCCCTAGCTTTTCCGGGCTAAACTAGAACCTTTTCCCTAGCTTTTATACGGGATAAGCTAGAACCTTTCCCCTTTACAAAAGGATAAAAGATGTAAACAAGAAAACTTCTCTAAGGTAGGTGTTTACGAGATTGAGCTCACAAGAACAAAATATTTACAAGAGAAAGATGAAATAAGAATGAAAAACTCTTCTCTTGTGTTTGATTGCTTGGATAGTTGTTCTCTTACTTCTTCAAGTGTCCTTAGCTTGTATTTATAGCTTGGAATGTGTTTGAAGTCATATCTAGCCGTTGGGGATGTTTTGGAGCCATTTGGGAATGATTTTTCTGCAAAAATAGGCTGGCCCAGAATGGGGAGAATCGATACCCCTCCATAGGGAATCGATACCCCTTCATAATATATTCAAATATTATGACCGTTGGGCTGATGAACAGTGAGGGAATTGGTACCCTCAAGGGGGGAATCAGTTCCCTTCGAGTAATCTGTTATTTCTCAGAGCCAAACCATGCAGGGGGAATCTGTACCCCTGGGGGGGAATCTGTTCCCGGGGAATCGATACCCCCTGGGGGGAATCTTTACCCCTGGACAATATGATTTTTCTTGAAACCCTTTAAAAAGAAAGTATTTTTAGCTCGATTAAGGCTCGAAATATTTTGTAAAATTGTTTTAAAATAGTTTAAGTATAAAACACAATTTTACACTTTAGTAAAGATTAAAATGAACTTTGAAAGACTTGGAGTAATATTTTGATATTCGAATAATTATATCGAATATACTTAGAAAATCATTTGCAAAATCTTAAAATTCATTTGTTATATCGAAACATCAAAATGTTTTCAACAACTACCTAGAACCCCTTGTTTATGTTGATCCTTCCTAGTTTCTCTCGAACATTAAGGACATGCTACTTAGTCATTCTCTCGAACACTAAACAATCTCCTAAAAGAATAACTACTTTCATAGCTCCTACAACCTTAAGGCAATAAACATCATAAACAAAACAAATAACAACATACAAAAACAACCATTCATTAAAGTAAAACTTAAATATCCAAAATGAACTCCCACCAAATAAGACTAGTTCATGGTGGGGTTCGAATATTTCAAGCAACAAGGCAAGAAGTTAATTCATTTCATACAACCCAAATTAGATAAAAGATAGAAAACATCAAAGGGAATGAGGAAAAATCTTCAACGTGCACTGTTGGACCTCCCGTCGACCACCACGATCTGCCTCAGGTCGCTAGCTCCTCTCGGACGCCTAGCTTTCTACTCCCTCTAGCTTGTTAATGGAGGAATGCCATAACAAATATGATTAACGGAAAAAAGGAGAGAATTCTTTCTCTATGAAAATAAGCTCAAAGTGACGTGTGTAAAGTCCAATTCTCATGGTGAATTCATCTCCTATTTATAGGGGGAGAATAAACCTAGGAATTTATGTTAAAATTCCTAGGATACACCAAACAAGTTTCATTCACATGAGGGGGTGAACAGTTGTGGCAATAGTCCCCTCTAGGTAGCTGGGCGAGTACCAGACATGATCAGCTACAGTTGGGCGTGGTCCCCTCCAGGAAACTGGGTGAGCTCCCGACAGGATCAAACGACCTAAGATGCAGATGTCTCCTCTCAGATGACTGGTGGTAGAGAGCACTTGAAGACAAGGACAACTAGCTCTTAAAAATATCTTCTTTCGTCTTGTTAGCTTCCGAAATGTCGTCCGGTTCGGTATTTGCATTCTGCTCAGTAGCCTCATCATGTCACGACAATTCCTTTTTGTTTATCCTTGCTCCCAAATCCTGCACATCATCAAACAAAACACCTTCCCCATAACGCCGCACCATTTACGAAATAAAATGCTGACACAAAATATATTTCCCCCACATACAACTAAATGCTCCTAAATGCATCTATATAATCCTATATGAGCTCTTAGACAGTCAATAACTTAAGTGAAAAGGATCTAAAATATGACATTTTTTCGGCTTTATCACACCTCAAAACTTAAGTTATTGCTTGTCCTCATACAATGGATAATATCAAAAAAATATCATGGCAAATTCAGATGCATATAGTTATATGGGATAAAATTTCAGTCCTCAGAACATTTGACTTCAACATGCTAGACTAGCTTGAAAAATCAAGTACTGTTCCCTAGGGCAAGATCCTTTGTGCGCATGTTTGTATCAAGTCCATACTTAACAAACCTAGAAAATTTCTAAGCAAGCTCTCTTGTTTTGCCACAACATTTACAATTTTACTCCCACATAGTTTTCTTTTCTTTCTTTAACACTGCTATGAGGGGAGTCAATCCATTACACCTACCATCCCACAATCTAGGTGAAATGAAGCATGCCTTCCACCCCTGAGCTAGTCAGGTAGAATCATATTGTGACTACTTTCATTCACTCATATATCGTGGCTACTATTTATTTAATTACAGTTTCTAGGCAATGCTATGGCATAGCGGAGTGTCCCTCTACAGATATGCCAAAACATTTATTCACAATTTCATTTTTTTCATTCAATTATTTTTCATACAGGGCTTTCATCATTCATTGTCAAAGTTTTATGCCAAGGCATACAAGAGTTCTCTTACAAAAAATTTATAAGTTCCTTAAGCATGGAAAACATACAATCGTGTTCCAAAAATTACAAAGAAACAAGTCATAGAGTTGACTCTATCATTCTCAACAGTCATGTACATTCAATTCTAGCCATAAAGGGTTCATCATCATCAGACATCCTTAATTTATTCCAGAAAACTAATTCTACACTTACTAATGTCATAGCATATTCATTATACTAATACTATTATCCAATGATTTGAGATAACCTCCCCCAAACTAGACTACATGATATGCAATGAAATGCTATGCAATGTACCTTGACTATTTATGCTGGTGGTGGTACGACGGTCGTGCGACGTAGGCACTTACGTAATTTTTATGGGGATGGAATATTCAGAATCTGATGTTGGTGCAGTAGGGGGTCCTAAGTCCTTTTGGGACTGGGGATAGCTAAGGCTCATCACTCCTAGACATCTTCTTCAACCGACGTCTACTCATTCGCAAAGGAATTTGATGCGACATTTATGATTGTTCATCCTCCTCAGCGGGCTGGTGAGCATCTTCTGATGCCTCGACATTTTCAGATGGTTACAAGAGCGTAGCAGGGACAACAACAACAACAACAAAACCCAATTCCCATATGTATGGGGTAAGGGGGAGGTAGGGTAGTAGGCTGCCCCCAACGCCAGGTTGAGAATAGCTTCCGTGAAAGACCTCCGGCAGTCAGAAAATTAAAAATATAGATAAAATGCAATGCATGTATAAATAATTACATAAATACATAGCTAAACAGTATTCATATGCAGTCATTAATATCATATGTGCTTCTGTAATGGGGAGTAATCCCTGCAAAATAATCTCTGCGAAAGAGTCTCTGCATATAGACAGAAACCTAAGACCCGGCTAAAATTAACAGAGGAAACATGATGAGAATGATACACATGAGACAACGATAGCAAGCCCAGTTTTAATATTTCATAAATACCAATAACAGAAAAGTATAAAAAGTAAAAGTCAAGGAAATAACTACAAATGTATTTAAAAGAAGACAAAGATGATACACCCTATAGATGTGACCCACACTACTCGACTACCCTAGTCTTAAGCCTCCATAATTTCCTATCATAGGTCATGTCTTCGGTAAGGCCTAAATCCCTCAAATCAGATCTCAAGCAGTCATCCCACTTCCGCCTTGGTCGTCCTTTCCTTCTGGCACCGTCGACTGTAATCGACTCTACCCTCCTGACCGCATCCGACGGTAGTCGCCTAAGGACGTGCCCAAACCACCGTAGTCTTCCCTCCCTCATTTTTTCGGAAACAGACATCACCCCTAAGGACATCCTAATAGCAGAGTTTGTCGTCATATCCCACAGAGTCCTACCACATGTCCATCGAAGCATTCTCATTTCTGCGGCCTCTATCCTCCTTACGTGATCCTTCTTGGGTGCCCAACATTCTGATCCATACAACAGTGCTGGTCTTATTGCCATTCTATAAAATTTCCCTTAAGTTTTAGAGGCACCTTCTTGTCACACAAAACTCCAGTAGCAGCCCTCCACTTTAGCCATCCCGCCTTTATACGGTGTAACGTCATCATCTACACCCCATCTTTATGTATCATAGACCCTAAGTACTTGAAACAATCCTTTGAGGGAAGAACGTGTCCTTCTATGCATACTTCTACATTTTCATCATTTTGGTTCCCACTGAAGTTTGAACATAAATACTCTGTCTTTTCAATATTGATCCTTAAACCTTTTTCTTCCAAAGCAGTCTTCCAGTTAGCCAGTCTGCTATTCAACTCAGATTTTGTTTCAGCCACTAAGACAATGTCGTCAGCGAAAAGCATACACCAAGGTACACCGTCTGGTGTCGCACAAAAGATGTCGTCCATAATCAAGGCGAAGATGTAAGGGCTAAGAGCCGACCCCTGGTGGAGTCCGATTTCCACCGGGAATGCCTTGGTGTCGCCAACTGTAGTCCTGACGTAAGTAGTAGATCTACAGTACATATCACGAATCGTCCGGATATAAGCAGTTGGTATCCGTCTCGTTTCCAAAGTCTTCCAGATCGTATCGCGAGGAACGCTATCATAAGCCTTCTCAAGGTCAATGAACGCCATGTGAAGATCTCTAGACTTTTCCCTATATTTCTCCATAAGCCATCGAAGTAAATGAATCGCCTCCGTGGTAGACCTGTTTGGCATAAAGCCAAATTGGTTTTCCGAAACCCTAGTGACTTGTCTCAACCTAGCCTCTATCACCCTTTCCCATAGCTTCATGGTATGACTGAGTAGTTTAATACCTCTGTAGTTACCACAACGTTGGGGATCTCCTTTATTTTTATAAATTGGTATCACCGTAGACTCTCTCCACTCCTCTGGCATCTTGGCAGTCTCTAAAATAATATAAAGATGTTGGTCAACCACTTAACTCCCTCATCTCCTAGGGCTAACCACCAGTGATAGGAATTTGATCAGGACCGACAGCTTTCTCCCTTCCCATCTTTCTAAGAGCCATTTTGACTTCCTCAAACCCAATCCTACTTGTAGGGCAGTCATTGGCCGTAGTATGATGGTCGGCTGACCCAACAACGATATTATCTCTACATGGAGAGGCACCGTCATTAAATAAGCCAAAGAAGTAACTACCCCAAACCCTCTTAATATCCTGTTCTTTCGTTAAAAGAACACCATTGTTGTCCTTAATAAACCTAATGTTACCTAGATCTTTTTTCCTAGTCTCCCTAGATTTTGCAAGTCTGAAGATGCCATTTTGTCCTTCCTTAGTGTCTAATCTCTTGTACATTTCCTCATATGCCTTATCCTTTGCTTTAGCTACCGTTTTCTTGGCTTCCCGCTTTGCCTCCTGGTATCTTTGTTTAGCTCCCGACCTTTCTTCGTCGTCATTTCATTGAAGAAACTCCTTGAAGCAAGTTTGTTTTGTCTTCACCTTAGTTTGGACTTCGTCGTTCCACCACCACGATTCTTTATGTTCCTTGGCCTTCCCCGTCGACAACCCAAGGGTTTTTTTGCCCACCTCTCTGATGGAATTTGCCATATTTTTCCATAACATATCTGCGTTATTTGAGTTTGTAGTTTCAAAACCTGTATTAGACAAAAGCTTACTCCTAAAGTCATCAGTTTTCGCTCCATGTAAGTTCTTCCAGAGGATCCTAGGTTTACCCAGTTTAGCCCTCCTATGTGTGCTCCGCCCGTTGGGTACGCGGAACACCAAAACCAACAAATTTGTGTTGTGATGCACATGCCTCTTCAGGGAACACCTTACAGTCAATGCAAGCCCATCGTTCCCGATTTCTAACCAAGATGTAGTCGATTTGGGTACAATGTCCCCCGCTGTGAAACGTAATCAAGTTCGCATCTCTTTTATTAAATAAGGAGTTAGTGATCACCAAGTCGTGAGCAGTAGCAAAATCAAGCAACGTACGCCCCTCATCATTCCTGTTACCATAACCGAAACCCCCATGAACACCGTCATACCCGTCGATTGCACTACCTATATGGCCATTGAAGTCTCCCCCTATGAAAACTCTTTGGTCCTCCGGGATGCTCCTAAGTACAATATCTAACTGATCCCAGAAGCAACGTTTCTCCCCCTCCCCTAGGCCAAACGTGTGGAGTGTACACTGAAAGGACGTTCACCACTTCCGCTTCTATAATAACCTTAATCATCATGATCCTATCCCGGTATCTACAAACTTCAACAACATTTTCCTTGAGACTAGAGGATACCAAGATACCCACCCCATTTCTAGCGTTATCTACTCCTGAATACCACAACTTGTACCCATTACACTCTCTGGCGCGAGCCCCTTCCACTAGTCTCCTGAATACATGCAAAATCTATTTTCCTATTACTAAGTACGTCGGTCAGCTCCAGCAGCCTAGCATTTAATGTGCCTACATTTAACGAACAAACTCTAAGTCTAGTCTCCTTGACACCACTCCGTTGAGCCCTCCCCCTATACGCCTATGGGATCTAAAAGAATGACATGACCTCAAGTAATCATCTATATCGAAGCTATGGGGGACTATGAAAAGAAGATCCAAAGGAGAAACCTTTCTGAAAATCCTCAGACCCGAAAATGCAACACCCAAAAAGCAACAACAGTTTATAAATATTTATAACAGATATACTCAATTTGAAATATAAATAATGATATAAGATACTAGAGGTATAGGACAATGAAAAAAAAAATGATCTAGTAACTCCTACCCAGAGCAATATAGCAAAATATAGATCCAGTAGTGCCTTAAAGGTGAAGAATGAAGATAAAAGGGAAGCCCTTGATAACCATCAATTACCAGTAGTGTATTAGCATGAACTTCACTTGGATTATTCTAGAGTACAAGACAAATAATTAAACTACGCAGAGTCAAATATTATCCTCCAAAATTAAGCAGCAAAAGGCACGAAAATTTGAACCAAGTAACTACAGAACTGAAGATTAAAAATAACTAAATTGAGATCACAACTCGAGAGAAAGAACAATAAAACCCCAATAAAGAAAATAACGTGTAGACCTAAAAATAATTCAAAATAATTCAAAAAGGAAAGGAAAAACCCAAATTCAAATCCCAGAAACCAAATCTAATCCAATTCACCAAAACGAAAATCAAATCATACTAGCACTTGAACAAAGAAATATGATTCATTCAACCCAAAAATAATCAGGGGAAAACTGGATCGAGTGAGGAAATTTGGTACCTTTCTCGAGGATTCCAATGGAGGGGATTTGGAAATAACTAGAAAAGGATGTTAAAATCAAGCTTACCAGCAAGAAAATCCAAGCTGAAACTGAAAATCCTGTGAGCAAAAGTAGATCCAAGCTGCCGAATCACCGAAATGGCGTCGGACTTGGAGCTAATCGCCCTCCTCTGGGAGTTCTTGGATGAATCGGACCTCAACACCACCACCACCGCAATTGTGCGCCGGAGATTGGAGCAGGACTTCGCTATTGATTTGACGGACAGAAAGAAGTTTATTATAAGAGCGTAGCAGGGAATACTGGAATATCAAGATTAACGTGCGGTAGAATTTCCATGAAAGTATTTTCGATAAACTCATCTCGGCGCTTTACATAAGCAAAGAATGTCATCATGTTACTGGTCAACTGCTAGATATGCTCTTGGGTTCGCTTAGTGACCTCTTATAGGGCATCTAGTGTTGCCCTGGCATCTGGGGTTGCATCAGCGCATGAAGTTTTCTTCTCTTTCTCTTTTCCCTTGCTTTCCTTGAATCCAAATAACATAAGAAGTTTGGTCTTTATAATACCAGCCAGGCCAGTCAATATCTCATCAAATTACTCCTTGGGCACCTTCTTCTTACGGTAGAGAGTCGTAATGAGGTTTGTAAATACCAAGGCACTGGCAGGTCACTTTAGACAAGTATGAATTTATTCCACAATTATCTTTCCTATGCCCATGGAACGTCCTACTAAAATAAAGTGTAACAGAAGTATCATTTGCAATGAAACTGTGGTGTTGTGGGCAGTAGGGAGAAACTTGTGCTTCATGAAATGATTCCAAAACTTAGCTCTTGGTTGTAGCCTCTCGCGATCCACCATTCGTCGGCTTACTTGTTGGCCATTCCACTGTGTTCTTGAAAAAAAAGGTCTTCCAATATGTCATGGTAAGTCTCATTGTATGCCTTTTCTGCGAAATTGGTGTGGTTATCAACAATATCATGTAAGTTAAAATAACAATTAATAGCTGAAGAGGTAAAGCGAATAGAAACACACGAACCACCACAACATGTTGATCTGGGTCGGATAAGTTGGCATAAAATCCTTCACCAGAGAGGCGTTCATATTCTCCGGATGCTTGGCAAGTTTTTGCCACTGACGCTGGTGAACGATGTCCATGACATCATTGCCAAGGTTAGCATCTTCATCTTCGGAGAAAATGAAGCCTAGCTCAAAGAAAACTCGACGATCTTTGAGGCTTTGAAACCTTTCTTGCGCCGTTTCATCAACGAAACGTGTTGGATATGATGGAGACATGCTTGAGGGATGAGAGCGCACCATGGTTAGTTGACAAAACAAAGCAAAGATGAAAAAACTTGAAGCTTTTTAGCTATGGCGTTCGGTGCTAAGGAGGGAAAAAGAAGAAAAAAATGAAAGCTAAGTGAGATAGTAAAAAAGGATGAGAACAAGATAAGAAGGTGGGGGTTATTTAACATGTGAATGGTGTGTTAGTGGGAGAAAATGACAAAAATAATTAAAACAAACCCTAAAGAAAAACTAAAAAATTCAAAAAATTGAA
The DNA here is from genome assembly GCF_006381635.1 of Hibiscus syriacus. Taxonomy (NCBI): domain Eukaryota; kingdom Viridiplantae; phylum Streptophyta; class Magnoliopsida; order Malvales; family Malvaceae; genus Hibiscus; species Hibiscus syriacus. Next base: position 1,839,768 of record NW_024062692.1, on the reverse strand, counting down.
AAAAGTGAAAAAGCTTCCCTCCTATTTTGTCTTGTTGCCGCCCATTCCTCTTTCTTCAAACATACGACCATCATTTGTCTGCTGCGTGGACCCTAAATTTACAAAGAAAAATAAAATAATCAATTAAAAGGAAACTGAATAAAACAGTAATAAAATAAACTTTTATTTATGCACAGGAGTAAATCCTAAATGTCATAGCATCTTCAAGAAGCTTAGCAGATTTCAACATCGTGCAAGAAGAGTGTTAATTTATCACGCAAGGGCAGAGCTCCTTGATAAGCCTTCAGACGCTGACCATTAACTTTGAAAATGGAACCATCATCAATAGTCTTGATATCAACAACGACATGAGGGTAGACACGGTGTACTTCAAAAGGTCCGAACTATCGTGACTTAAGTTTTGCAAGTAAGAGTTTCAGCCTCAAGTTAAACAGGAGCACCTGCTGGCCAATATGAAAATGTCGTGGCAAAAATATTCGATCATGCCACTTCTTGGTTTTTTCTTTGTAATCTTGGCATTTTCATATGCTTGTACTCGAAACTCTTCTATTTCATTCAGATCGAGTAATCTTTGCTTCCCAGCTAGTTGTCCATCAAAATTCAGCTTCTTGATCCACTTGAGAAGTACGAGACAGTTGCCACGACAAAAGCATATTGTTCTTCCTTAAGCAAGCTACCTCCAAAGCGATAAGATCCAGACAGTTTTATTATTCCATGTTCGATAGGAGAAAATTATGTTAGGAAGGCACTATGCTACCTTGGCTCAAGCGTGAACTTAATGCCTAAGTTAATCTTCGTGAAGCTTGGAATTGGCCGACCTTTGTTATCTTGCAATTAGCCGACCGCTATCATGTTCATCTCGAAGGGCAAGTCGAGGATGTCATTGTAAAGGTGTACAAATTCGTGTTTCCAGTAGACTTTCTGATACTGGATTGTGAGGTTGATGCCACAACACCCATAATCTTGGGGAGACCCTTCCTAGCTACCGGGCGTATTTTTATCGACTGCGAGAATGGTGAGCTTACTATGAGAGTGACTGACCAATGTGTCACTTTTAATGGTTTCCAAACTCTCAAGCACATGGATGAGTCTGAAGAATGCCAGAGCATTTTCGAAGCGGATTCATTGATAGCAAGAGAAACTGATAAATTTTACAATGACAATTTCATTCAGCTAGAAAATTATGAGAGGCTATTTGAATAAGAAAATGCCGAAGAGCCCAATGACTTTACTGAGGATGAGCAGCATGCTAGCTTCCTCATAGCTAGCCCAGGTACACGTTTTGAACCTCTTGATTTCGATAAGTTTGTTCCTCCTAAGCCCTCATTACAACATGCACTTACCCTAGAGTTAAAGAATTTGTCACAACATCTTAAATATGTTTATCAGGGTAGTAATGAAACTTTTCATGTCATTATTTCCTCTGCCCTTACTCCTAACCAAGAATGTTGTTTATTAAAAGTTTTGTCACAGTACAAGAGAGCGTTAGGATGGAATTTGACGAATCTGAAGGGAATAAGTCCCACCATTTTCATGCACAAAATCCTCTTAGAAGAATGTCATGGCAAATTCATAGAACCACAAAGAAGATTAAAATCAATCATGAAGCAAGTCGTGATGAAAGAAATTCTCAAATGGCTTGATGCTAGAGTGATTTACCCTATCTCTAATAGTTCTTGGGTGAGTTCCGTCCAATGTGTGCCAAAGAAGAGAGACGACCGTGGTGACAAGTGAAGACAATGAGCTGTTAGTAACACGCATTGTCACCGGGTACCGAATATGCATGACTGTCACAAACTCAACAAGACCACCAAGAAGGACCACTTCCCTTTGCCTTTCATCAATCAAATGTTGGATCGACTGGCTGGCAAGGCATATTACTGTTTCTTGGATGGATACTCGGGGTATATTCAAATTGTCATCACACTAAAGGACCAAGAGAAGACTACGTTCATGTGTCCCTATGGAACTTATGCCTTCCGAATGATGCCTTTTGGACTCTGTAATTCCCTGAAAACCTTTCAGCGCTACATGCAAGTAATATTTTCTGACATGGTTGAGAATTTTCTAGAAATCATTATGGATGACTTCTCCGTTTCTGGATACAACTTTGACAAATGCCTTGGCAATCTGAAAAAGGTACTCAAGCAATGTGAGGAGGTCGATCTTGTGTTGAATTAGGAAAAATGTCACTTTATGGTGACTGAAGGCATTGTTCTAGGCCATAAGATCTCTCAAAAGGGAATTGAAATAGACAAAGCCAAAATTGAGGTGATCAAGAAACTACCCCCACCAACTTCTGTTAAGGGTATTAGGAGTTTCCTTGGACATGTTGGGTTTTTATAGAAGATTTATCAAGGACTTCTCCATGATATCCAAGCCCTTATGCACCATGCTTCAACAAAATCAACCCTTTATGTTCGATAAAAATTGGCATGCGCATTCTCCGAGCTGAAACAAAGACTTATCTCTATACCTATTATGGTTCCTCCGATTGGATGTCACTATTCGAGCTGATGTATGATACAAGTGATTTTTTCGTGGGAGCTGTGCTTAGGCAACGTAAAAATAAAATTTTCCATGTTATATATTATGCTAGTCGTACCTTAAATGAAGCACAACTGAACTATACTACCACTGAGAATGAATTACTTGTCGTGATATTTGCATTTGACAAGTTTAGGTCATACTTGATAGGAACCAAAGTCATTGTTCACTGATTACTCAGCTATAAAATACTTAGTGAACAAGAAAGATGACAAGCCTAGACTCATTAGTTGGATATTACTACTACAGGAATTTGAATTAAAGGTAATATATAGGAAAAGTATTGAAAACTATGTTGCAAATCATTATCTAGGCTAGGGAACAATTATGAATGTCATGACATTTTAGATATTCAAGAAGAATTCCCTGATGAGAAAATTTTATATGCCACAACAATTCTGTGGTACGCTAACATCGTCAATTTTCTTGTTAGTGCTATATTGCCATATGAATTGAACAGCTAGGGTAGGAAGAAGTTTAAGCATAATGCCGAGTTCTACTTCTGGGATGAGCCATTCTTATTCAAACAATGCGCCGATCAAATAATTAGACGTTGTGTCCCTGAGAAGAAGTAAAGAGACATTCTACACCATTGCCACACAACCTCATGTGAAGGACATTTGAGAGGTACGAGTACTGCTGCTAAGGTCATCCAAGTAGGCTTTTACTGGTCTTCACTGTTCAATAATGCTCACAAATTTTGCAAAGCGTGTGATAGATGCCAGTGCACTGAGAATATTTCCAAACGTCACGAAATACCATTGCAAAACATTATGGAGATCTAGCTCTTAGACGTGTGGGGCATTAACTTCATGAGATCGTTCCCATATTCTTTCGGAGACTTGTATATTTAACTTGTTGTGGACTACATATCTAAGTGGGTTGAAGCAATTGCCACATTGAGGAATGACTCTAAACCGTGCTCAAATTCCTTCACAAGAACTTCTTTACCCGATTTGGAGCACCAAGAGTCATCATCAGTGACGAGGGCACTCATTTTGATAACAAACAAATTGCCAAGGCATTACAAAAATATGGAGTATACATATAATTACCATGGCATATCACCCACAAACAATGGGCAAGCTTCCAACAGGGAGATCAAGCAAATCCTAGAGAATGTTGTGAATCCTAGAAGAAATGACTGATTCACAAAGCTGGACGAATCGCTCTGGGCTTATCAGACGACATTCAAAACACCTTTAGGAATGTCACCTTTCAAGATGATATATGGGAAAACATGCCACCTACATGTGGAGTTAGAGCATAAGGCCTTTTGGGCAATCAAGAAACTGAACTTTGATGCACAATTAGCAGGGGAACAAAAATTACTCGATCTAAATGAAATAAAGGAATTTCGAGCACAAGCATATGAAAATACCAAGCTTTACAAAGAAAAAACCAAGAAGTGGCATGATCGAATGCTTTTGCCAAGGCATTTTAATATTTTCCAGCAAGTGCTCTTTTTCAACTCGAGGCTGAAGCTCTTTCCTGGAAAACTAAAGTCATGATAGTCTGGACCTTTTAAAGTACACCGTGTCTACCCTCATGGCACTGTTGATATCAAGAATATAGATGATGACTCTATTTTCAAAGTTAATGGCCAGTGTCTGAAGGCTTATCAAGGAGCTCCGCCCTTGCGTGACAAATCGACACTCTTCTTGCACGATGTCGAAATCTACTAAGCATCTTGAATATGCCGTTACATTTTGGATTTACTCCTGTGCATAAATAAATGTTTATTTTGTTAGTGTTATATTCATTTTCTTTTTTGTCGATTATTTTATATTGTTTTATAGATTTAGGGTTCACACAACAGGCACATAATGATTGTACGATTAAAGAAAGAAGAGTGGGCGGCAATAAGACAAAAAAGAAGGAAACCTTTTCACCTTTTTACTTTTTTTTAGAATTTTTAGTTTTACTTTAGGGTTTATTTTAATTATTTTTTAATCTTTTTCCCCAACACCCCATCTACACGTTAAATAACCTCCATTTTACCTTTTTCATCTTGTTTTCATCCTTTTTACTCTCTTTTTCCCTCCTTAACATCGAACACCATAGCCAAAAAGCTTCAAGCTTTTTCATATATGTTTTTGTTTTGTCAACTACACCATAGTGCGCTCAAGTCCCTCAAGTATGGCTCAATCATCTCCATCGCATTTTGTTAATGAAGTGGTGCAAGAATGGTTTCAAAGGCTCAAAAATTGTTGGGTTTTTTGTGTGTTAGGCTTTGTTTTCTCTGACGATGAAGATACCGACCTCGACAATGATGTCATGGACATCGTTCACCAGCACTAGTAGGAAAAATTGCCAAGCTTCCGGGGAATATGAATGCCTCTCTGGTGAAAGAGTTTTATGCCAACTTATCACACCCAGATCAACATGTCGTGGTGGTTCGTGATATTTCTATTCGCTTTACCTCTTCGGCTATTAATCGTTATTTTAACTTGCATGATATTATTGATAACCACACCACTTTCGCAAAAAAAAAAACACAGATAATGAGACTTACCATGGCATATTGGAAGACCTCTAATTTTCAAACATAATGGAATGACCAACAAGTCAGCCGACGAACGATGGATCGCGAGAGGATACAACCGAGGGCTAAGTTATGGAATCATTTCATGAAGCACAAGCTTCTCCCTACTGCCCACAACACCACGATTTCACTACAGAGAATGATTCTGTTGCACTCTATTTTAGTATGGTGTTTCATTGACATAGGCAAGAAAATTTTGGAACAAGTTCATACTTGTTTGAAGCGACCTGCCAGTGCCTTGGTATTTCCAAACCTCATTACGGCTCTCTGCCGTAAGAAAAAGGTGCACAAGGAGAATTTTGATGAGATATTGCATGGGCTATCTGGTATTACAAAGGCCAATCTTCTTATGTTACTTGGATTCAAAGAAAACAAGGGAAAAGAAAAACAGGACAACACTTCCCGTGCTTAAGCAACCCAAGATGCCAGGGTAAAACTAGATGCCCTAGAGGAGGTCACTAAGCAAACCCAAGAGCACGTAAAACAGCTTACCAGCAATATGATGACCTTCTTTCCTTATGTAAATAGCCGAGATGAGTTTGTCACGAATGCTTTCATGGAGATTCTCACGCACGTTAATCTTGATTTTTCAGTATTCCCTGCTACGCTCTTGTAACCATCAGAAAATGTCGAGGCATCAGAAGATGCTCACCATCCCACTAATGAGGAGGAACCATCTGATCCTGATCAAAAGATCCTTAACGAATTAATTTCTTGCTTTATTACTAGGAACATTCGAACCCACCATGAACTAGTCTTATTTTATGGGAGTTCATTATGGATATTTAAGTTTTACTTTAATGGATGGTTGTTTTTGTATGATGTTATTTGTTTTGTTTATGATGTTTAATTCCTTAATGTTGTAGGAGCTATGAGAGTAGTCATTCCTTAGGAGATTACTTAGTCTTCGAGAGAATTATTAAGTAGCATTTCTTTAGTGTTCGAGAGAAACTAGGGAGGATCCACATAAGCAAGGGGTTCTAGGTAGTAACTAGGCCTAATCCAACCTTAGACATAAGGCTAGGATTTCAATCGACTAAAAGGAGTAATGCTTGATCGATAGGTTAGATGTTAGTGTTGCCGCTAAAAGGTATTACCGTGGCATATTTTGTTATCTGTACATATAGGATCCATGCACTTGCTAACGCCAATAGGTTTGCCATGGCATCTTAAACCTGTCGAGTCCTTGACTAGAGATAGTATAGGTCACCCTTAGTAAAATTTGTCGGGCAGATAAGACAGAAATAAAATCATCCTGAGAAGTATACTTAAGTTTCCGAAGTAACTCATATCATTCATTCCTGTAGTATTTTGTTGTATGAGGAGTCTAAATTCCTTATAAACAAATCCAGTATTTACATTTTATTTTGCCTTTACATTTTCATTTGATTGCACTGAACACAATATAATTTTCCACGACATCTCCATACACTTTGCCACAACACCTCCATACATTTTGCCACAACACCTCCACTTGCTACCATATTACCATTATTCCATTTCCACAACATCCATTTCATCTTACCACAACATTCTCATTTGTAAATAACATCACTAACTATACTTAGGTGAAATAGTAAATTGTTGTGATTAAGCTTATAAATTTCCTCTAACCCTGTGGGTACGATACTCACTCATCAATGTATTACTTGTTCGATTGTGTATAATTGCATATATTTTCACGACCATATATAGTAGTCACAATTTGCGGACATACATCCAACGCAGACTTTAGAATTAGTGGAGTTGGCTCCTAGTGGTGATGTTTTAGGCAAAATAGTTAACACAAAGCTATAATTGAATTTGGAGGCTGGCAAAAAAGAATTATACTAGGAAGAGAGGACGTGTGTGAACTAGAAATATTTGGTGATAATAAAATGATTTTTTCATAGATTCGCTTCCTAACGAAAGCATCGAAATAAAATTGCAACGTTGGAGACCGAGGATGGGGTTCGAGTTGAGAATGAGAATGGTATTGAAAAACTAGCACGAGATTATTTCTAAACTTTGTTCGTCTTTTCAAATTCGAAAGTGGATAGTGGAATTCTTAGTGGAATTCTTGATGGAATTGTCCCTAGTATTTTTGAGGATATTAAATTTGTCCTTTTGGGTGAATTTTCAAAATAGGACATTTATTCTACAATAAAATCATTGAGCCCCGAGAAAGCTGCTGGTGAAGATGGGCTAGGAGCTTTGTTTTATCAATGCTTTTGGTACATCATTTGAACATAGATTTTATAACTTTGCATTGGTATTATTCAGGGGCGTTTTGACATGAGATCAATAAACCATACTCATATTATTCTCATCCCAAAAGTGGACACTCTGAAAAAGTTGACCCAGTTTCGCCCCATCAGTTTATGTAATGTCCTTTACAAGATTGTCTCGAAGATGTTAGTTCACCGGATGCAACGATTTTTGCACGTTTGTATCGATGAGGTCCAAAGTGTTTTCGTTCCAGGACGACTGATTAATGATAACATTATCACGACCTATGAAATGCTTCATTCGTTTCAGAAGAAACATGAGAGGTAAAAAGGTTACTTTGCACTTAAACTTGACATGAGTAAGGCTTATGATCGAGTTGAATGGTATTTTTTTATGGACAGTAATAGAAAAAATGGGGTTCTCTACATGATGGATTAGTATTATTCAAGAATGTGTAAGCACAGTGACATATTCCATTATTATAAATGGAGTGGTGGGAGAATAGTTTAACCCTCAGAGGGGTCTCCGACATGGGGATCCGCTTAGTCCGTACTTGTTTTTCATATGTAGTGAGGGTTTATCATATTTGTTTCGCGGGTAAGCTTTTTTAAGGGGATTCCAGGGGGTTCGTTTAAATTGTTATGCCCTTATGATTTCACAATTGTTTTTTTTTTTTGCAGATGATAGCCTTATCTTCAGGAAGGCCAATGCACAAGAGACACTATGCATAAAGGAGATTTTGCGGGTTTATGGTGAAAGTTCTGAACAGGCAATCAATTTTGATAAGTTTGGACTGTTTTTAGCACAAATGTTATTGATGAGATTTGTAATGATGTGAGACGCATTTTTGAGGTGTCTAATGTATCTAATCCATAAAAGTATCTCGGTTTACTTTCGATAGTAGATTGAAACAAACATGGTGCTTTATGAGTTTAAATGACTGATTCAATGAGAGGATTAGAAGCTGGAGTATTCATGCGCTTTCTCAAGCGGGTATGGAGGTGTTTATCAAATTCGTGCTACAAGTTATTATGTTATTTGCAATGACATGTTTCCTGCTGCCCAAAAATCTTTGCACTGAATTGGAGAGTATCATGTCCCGATTTTGGTGGCAAAAATCTGAGAGCAAAAGGGTATTCATTGAAGTTCACGATCTTTTATTTTCCAATTGAAGGATTCGGGTGGCCTTGGATTCCATGAGTTAGGGAAGTTCAACACTGCACTATTGGCAAAACAAGGATGAAGATTATTTTCCAACTTCTTTGGTTGGTAGGGTCCTTCGAGCGAAGTATTATCCTCGTAGAGACTTTTTGTTGGCGAACCTATGGGCATAGGGACCTCCATCTCGATCTGGAACAATTTTTGTTTGTCAAACAAGAACTTGATCCTTATAGAGTCTCATAGGGTCGATTCTATTAGTATAGTCACAGATTTGATTGATAAGAATACGAGGAATTGAAGAGTTGGGCTAGTTCAAGAACTACTTTCCGAGGTTGAGGTGGAAGCTATTTTGGGCATTCCATTATCCAGGTACGGGCAAGCTGATTGAAGAGTTTGGAGTGTTGAAAAGAGAGGAATTTAGGATCCGTTTGTTTCATGTAAAACGTTTTTTGGAAAATGTTTTCTTCATTTTCCAGTGTTTGGTTGGAGAAAAACTGATTGGTCAACGTAAAACATTTTCCTAGTCAAAAGAATTTCTTTTGTGTTTTCTGGAAAATAACTTACGGTCTTATTTTCCGTAAGTCATTTTCCGAACTTTTCACTTCAAAGAATAAATACTCAAAATAATTTAATTTTATGAATTTAATATTAATAAAATATTTTAATATCATTTGAATCAAATTATTAATTATTAAAATATATTTATTAATATTTCTAATAATATAATGTTATATTTTTAATATTATAATAAAAATAATCAATTATATTGTAATTATATAAGATATTATATTTTTATTTTAATAATATATAATATTAATAAAAATTATATTATTTATTAATTTCATAAAAATAATATTATTAAATGATTAATAATGAATAATATTATTTATATATTTAATATTAATATAATAATATTTTAATATTTTAATAAAGATATTTAAAATATACTAATTAATATTTTTAAAATATAATATAACACTATTACTTTAATAAATAATTAATATAATTTATAATATTTTTATTTCAATAAAATATACCAATATTAATATTTTTATTAATAAAATTATTAAAAAAATATTTTAATAATAATAAATAAATTATTTTAATATTTTAAAAATAATAATATTAAATTTTATGATAAATAATATATTTATTGTATTTAATATTTATAATAAATAATTTTTAAAAAATTCAACTAGTGAAAAAAAAGTTTAAACAATAATTTCCAAACATTCTCAAAATTATTTTTCAGAAAATATAATTCATTTTACAGAAAATATTTTTCGAAAAATATTTTAAGCGAAACAAATGGACTTCATATTTTACGTAATTGCCATTTAGCGAGCTTCACATGGAATGCGATGAATTATCAGTGGCCTGACCAGTTATCAGATGCATCCTTATTCGAATGGATAAAGTGGTTGTTTAACCATTTTACCAAGGCCAAACATACTGAAATTGTGATCACACTTCGGGCATTATGGTACGCCCGAAACAAAGCTAATCATTAAAGACAGTTTGTTAAAGTTTAAGAGATAATCACCTTGGTTAGGACACAATGTTTGGAGTTCGCCTCGGCAAATCGTAGTCTCCAAGGGGCTGCTGGGCAGATGGTGGTACGTTGGAAACCTCTACCTCCATCGAAAGTAAAGATAAATTTCAATGCAAGATTTATTCAAGCAAATCGGAAAGCATGGTCAGGAGTTTTAGTAAGAAATAGTGAGGGGTACATAATGGGTGCTTGTCGTAGGAAAGGAGAGCCAGTTACCTCAATTTTTCAGGCGGAAGCTTTGGCGGCAGTCCACGCTATTCAGCTGGTCGCCGATTTGGGCTTATTAGATATCATCATCGAGGGGCATGCACGATCAGTTATAGAGAAACTCTCCAGAGACGAGAGGGATCTCTCGGAGATAAGTGCTTTGACATGGGAAGTGCGTCAACGAGCTCGATCGTTCCATGCATGTACCTTTCAGTTCGCCCAACGATCTGCCAACGCTATTGCCCACCTTTTAGCTGCCGATTCAAGTTCCGGCGAAGATGACCGGTTTTGGGTGGAAGAGGGGCCGGACTGCGTGGAGAGACAAGTTACAGAGGACAGGAGGTGGATTGACCCACCGTAATCTCTTTTCTGCTGTTCGTATGCTTGGAACTGGTTTTAGATCTATCCGATTTCTTTGTTTCTTCTCCATGGAAGCACTTAATCGTCCTTATCACTTTACATGGGGAAGCTGAAAAGCCAGCCATTTCTTTATTGTTTTGTTTGTTCAGTTTAATTTGCTTTAGTTTTATGTTAAGATTTGTTTACGTACAGTTGGGTTTTTGAAGTGTGACACAGCTAGGTCGCACTGTTTTTGGTTTTTGGATTTTATAAAAAGAAAATAATTTCAGTGACCAAAAATGTCTTATAATATACGATTTTAATTAAAAAAAATTTATGAAAATGACCAAAAAATTCGTAACCCGAACTCCAATTTTGCAACACAGTTTTCAAATTCGCAACTCAGTTTCTGCAATCGCAACGCGAATTTCTTTCTCGCAACGCGATTTTCTAAATTCGCAATACAGAATTTCAATTCGCAACGCGAATTTCTTTTTCACAACACAAGTTTCATTTTCGCAACAAGATTTTCTAAATCGCAATACGGATTTTGTTTTCGCAACTCGATTTTCGAATTCGCAACACGAATTTTAATTTCGCAACAACTTTTATTTTCGCAACAGCTTTTATTTTCGCAACACAAATGTTTTGGGTATATAAACTATGCAGCAACAACAACTCATAACCTAAATCTCTAAATCACAACTCATTCAATCTTCATCTATCACTCTCTCCGGCGACATTCGTTCCTATATCTAACGACATCCTTCCTCATCTCTATTTTTTTTACATAATTTTATTTCTATATAATTTTCAATGATTTTACTCCAAAATTATCAGCTATCAACTATCAACTTAATAAATATATGTTTTTCTCTAAGTTAGTGATGATATCTAGTTTATAGCTCGTTTGTCTAGTAAATTAATTTACAATTTGTAGAATTAAATCATCTAATGTTGATCATGTTTGGATAGATTTGTGTTTTGGAGGGTCATGAGAGAATGTTCATGGTGTTTTATAATATATGCCTTTACCCATGAATCTTCAACTAAAATTGTCATTAAAAAAGTTAACTTATGAAACTCTAATGTTACGTGTTGCAAAAAAATTGAATTTAGAGCCCCTAACTGGATTTAGGATATCTTATCTGAGAAAATGTAAAGTTTATTTGTTAACCGACAATGAAGATGTTGAACAATTCATTGCTTACATTAGTGTTTTGCAAGAAGATGATGTTACATTGTATGTTATTGAACCTAGAAGTAGTGAAGTTGGGTCAATAGCGGGTAGTAATCAACTAAGTTCTTCAACCCCAGTTTATGGTGCTCACAATGTACAACGTTGTTATCAACCTCAAAATTTAATGGTTCCACCACAATTTCATCACCAAGAAAATTTTGTTTCACCACATTTCTAATACCAAACACAATCTCAAAACCCACAACCTTTCTCTAATCCAAATCTCAATCAACTTTCAGCACCAAATTCCGATTTTCGTATTGACTAGTTAGACGATGATTAGCCAACAGAAAATTGTGAGTACTAGTCAGTATTCGAAATTTGATCTTGGTCAATACCCAGACTTTGATCTTGGTCAATACTCGGACTTTGATCTTGGTCAATGCTCGGATTTTGATGATGTTTCAGAAGAAGAATCAGACACTACGTGTAATGATTTTGATATTGGTCAATACCAGAATTTTGATGATGAAACAGCCACTGTCGAGGAAAATGTTGTTAATGATAATGATGAGGAAGTTACGACTCTGAATGAACATGTTCTATAATTCATATAACCCTGAAGAAGAAGAAGAAGAAGACTCCGAAGAAAAGAAAAAGAATAAAATGCCACGGGAGTATAACTGGAATATGTTAGAATTACTTCAGATATCGGAAGAAGAGTTGGTAAAGATAGCAGTTGATTGTTACACAAAAGTTATTCGTATCAAGAAAGATGATTGTTTTGATACAAAGGAAGACTTGAAGATAGCTTTGTATACGAAATGTATGGAAGATGGCTATCAACTAAAAGTTAACAAATCAAACAAAGATTGTTTCGAAACAAGGTGTATGATTGAAAAAAACTGTACGTGGCATATGATTGCAAAGAAGATAAAAGATTGTGAAATGTTTCAAGTTAGGACTTTTATTGATAAACATACATGTTCAAGAACTCAAGTTTTTCCTCAGCATAGACAGGCAAACAAAAAGGTGTTGGGTGGTTTTCTGGCTGAGTTAATGTTTTTGAATGGTAGAGTATATCGGGGACATGAAATTATGACTGACATGAATGCTCGGTTCAAGATTAGTATCTCATATTCTCAAGCTTGGAGAGCCAAATGTTATGCCTTGGAATTGTTGAGGGGGTCGCCAGAAGCATCGTTTACCCAATTGTCGGCTTATTGTCACAATTTAAAGCTGAAAAATCCTGGGTCGGTAACTCATATCAAAACATATAGAGATTCGTTCGTTTATCGCCATTGGTGCTGCAGTTAGTAAATCAATATAATTTTGTTGACTCATTTTTGTTAGTTACATGCATTTCACATTTAAATGATTATATTTCTTGTGTATATTAATTTGTAGATTCGTTCGTTTATTACTTGTATGCGCCCAGTTATTATAGTTGACGGAGCACATTTGAAAGGTCGATACCTTGGAGTAAACTTATTAGCAGTAACCATGGATGCTAACAATGGGATACTGCCAATAGCTTACGGGGTTGACAAATCTGAAACCTCTTATTTATGAACATGGTTTATGGGGCATCTTAGGGATTGCATAGGTCCTATTAGCAATCTGACAATCATATTCGATAGGGCAAACTCAATTGACAACACTGTTAGAAGGTTCTTCCCAGATGATTTTCATGGACTTTGTGGTGTTCATTTGTACAGAAATCTAAAATCAAGGTCTGCTGGTATAAAAATCACAAATAGACATACTGGAAGGCTGTAAAAACTTATCAGGAAGTGGATTTTAATAAGCATATAAATTGTTTAAGACGTGTTTTGCCTCAATGTGCTCAAACACTATAAGATGTTGGGTTTGAAAGATGGTCAAGAGTACATCAACTTGGAGCAAGATATGGTTTTATGACGTCTAATAGTGCAGAATCAATCAACGCTCTAAGTCGTCATTCCCGAAAATTACCATTACTATGTTAATGGAGTTTTTTCGAGCTCTATTCAACAGTGGTACTACAAGAAAAGAAATCATGCATGTATTATTTCTTTAAATTCGTAACTTATCATATTTAATATATTTTACTAAGTATTATTTATTTAAATTTATAGGAACATTGGAACGTCGTGTTACACCATGGACTGAAAAAAAGATAACAAAACATGTTGTGAAGTCAACGTCATGGAGAGTTGAACCATGTTCAAACACTTTGTTTGAAGTATTGGATAATAACTTAAATGAGCTTGTCGATCTAAATGCAAAGACGTGTAGTTGTATGAAATGGCAAACATCTGGTTATCCGTGTGGCCAAGTTATAAAAGTTGCTCTTCATCTAAACCAAGATGATTCAAGAGAATACGTTATGGATTGCTACACTACAGACGTATATCGACAGACTTATGCCGAGATTGTGTACCCTATTCTACATCCTTCTGAGTGGGACATACCAGATGACTTAAAAATAGTTTTGTCACTAGTCATGGACAGCAGGCTACCTGGCCGACCAAAAAATCACGATCGTATACCGTCTAAGGGTAAAGAAAAGAGGATATCAACATGTAGTCGGTGCAAGGAAAGTGGTCATACAAGGTTGACCTGTGGATCACCTGTGCCATCACAATCATCTTTTCCTCTACCAAAATATGGTCAAAATCCAAAGCTCATATGGTGCCAACCAAAAGGAAATCAAAATCGCAATCAAAATCAAAATCCCAATCAAAATCAAAATCTCAATCACAACCGGCTTTACCTTTTGGGACTTATTAACTTAGGTGATTTTTAAATGCAAACATTGTATTATGTGTATTTTTATGTGTGAATGCATACATTTTCAGTTAAACATGCATTAGTAACTTGAGTTTGAACATGTATTTTATGTGTGATTTTTAAATGCAAACGTTGTATTATGTGTATTTTATGTGTGAATGCATACATTTTCAGTTAGACATGCATTAGTAACTTGAGTCAAATTCGCGTTGCGATAGTCAAATTCGCTACGCAAAAGTCAAATTCACGTTGCAATTGTTGCGAAAGTCAAATTCGCAATGCGAATTTGACTTTCGCGTTGCGAATTTGATTTTCGATTTGCGAAAGTGTACCTTCAACAAGTCTTTTTTGCCTTCAAAATAATACAGATTGAAAATTAAACAACAAATCAATTAAACAACATTGTAAATGAGTTGCTATATATATGTAAAACATTTGTTCACAGTATATCCAAATGCTCCTAACAATAGGGAGCTTACATTCAAATACATCAATTTGTTCACGTAGCTCATTTCAGTAACCTGCAGAAACGTTATGACCATGAGATTTTTTACACATCTAAACCAACAAACAGCAAATTATTGAATTCTAGGTACTTAACCAAACATTTTCAAACCAACAAAGAGTATATATGTTAACAACACTTGCTCAAACTTGCCAATAACAAATGGTTGTTTATGCACACTTTCAGCACGCAGATGCAGGTAAGGAACGTCTCGAATATATCGCTCTATCCATAAAATGCCGAAACCACTACCCTACTGCACCTCTATCTCTATCTGTGAGAGGTAAAAACTATTTACCTCTTGTCATCAAACGTTCCAAGCACATTCATACAAGAGGACCACAATCCCCTCTGACTCTTGCCGTTTGTTGTGGCGCTGTCTCATCTTTCATCATTGTAACTTTGAACTTTTTTGGCTTCTTGTTTCCAGAATTAGTCCAATAATCAATCACATCCAAGTATTTAGCCAAATGAGCGCTCCATCCCTTACAAATAATATCTTTCAAATAAGACAATGGTATGTAATTCAACATGCTGTCATATACTATCATCTTCAAGGATGAGAGCTGAAGCTCGACGAGAAGCCAATGACGATGTTCTATAACAGAGATAAACACCTGCAATCATAAATAATAATTCAATTGCACACATCAAATAAAATTTATGAACACCTTTAAAATATTCAAAAATAAATACTAACCTTATCGACCTCCCACCACGCAGGATAAAGGATAGCTTTTCCATTACCCAACGCATATGAAGCATCTCTCTGATCCTTCAAGTGAACTACGTGAAAAGACGAAGGCATAATATTCCATCGCGTCTTTTTTATTTTTTTCAATTTTCGTATAATCAGAAGACGTGACACCAATGCATCAATATGATGTTTTATAAAAAAAATACATATATTAATGAATTTAATAAATTTTTAAAAAATTAAAATGCAATATAAGAATAATATAATACTTACACCCCATTCGAAATAGTCATTCTCTTCAACCCCTAATAAAACACCCCACCAAGACCGATCAAGAAACAAATGCATACTATCGTCGATTTTGCATATGTCAGCGTAACACCCCTGGCTCCGCTCATGTATATAAAAATCAACTGCGGTCTTAGCCCAAAGGGTATTATCCATAATTGTGTCTGGTAGTGTTCTCGTCTCGTGCTGAGGAATGGTCTCCTCTCGTGCTGAGGAATGGTACTGGCCGGTAACTCATACGAAAGCCAAATCTCATCCATCATACCGGGCACGTGAGGGGGTTTATCAATATGTCGACATAGTATGCCATGTGAATCGGGCTCTTGAACGATGGGAGGGACCTCTTGAACGATGAGAGGGGCCTCTTGAATGGTGGGAGGGGCCTCTTGAACGATGAGAGGGGCCTCTTGAACAATAGGAGGAGACTCTTGAACGATGACAAGTGAATCAGACTTCTTCTTACGGAGTCTTGGAACTATCAGGGTGAAAGGAGACGTAATGGCACGTGCACGACGTCTGATGCGTGAACCCCGTCGTGCAAGAAAAACCCGACATAAAGCATTTACTTTATCGGGCCGCTAAAAATAAATTAATACATAAATCAGTAAATAAATAAATAATTAAATAATGCCTTAAAAAGATTATTTGCATTTTTAGTATAATATTAAACAAACTTACCTCATTGCGTGGAGTATGAACCTCATTCTGCAACGATAGAACAATCTCACGTAGAGCGGCTACCTCATCACGTAAAGTAGATACCTCACCACGTAAAGCACCATTGTCATCGCATAAAACATCTACTTCACCACGTAAAGACCGTACCTCATCACGCCGTGCACCATTATCGACACGTAAAGTACCGACCTCATCACGCAAAGCACTGACCTCATCACGTAACTCCCCTAACTCATCCCATGGAGGTGGATAACGGGGAGATAAATGTCGTGGCATCTTTGTCGGTTGCCTATCATGAGGTGATGGTGGAGAAGAGGCTCGATGATGTGATGGAATAAGTGATGGCTCTCGGTG
Organism: Hibiscus syriacus; assembly: GCF_006381635.1. Classification (NCBI taxonomy): domain Eukaryota; kingdom Viridiplantae; phylum Streptophyta; class Magnoliopsida; order Malvales; family Malvaceae; genus Hibiscus; species Hibiscus syriacus. The sequence continues at coordinate 1,822,735 of NW_024062692.1, read as the reverse complement.
TGGAGGTGTATAATCGGCTCGATCAGGTGATGGCTCTCGATGTGGGGGTGCTCATCATCCGTCCCATCCAAAAAACGCTTACTAGCTTGCCACCAATCAGTGGCAAGCTCAGCCTCTATAGGTGTCAGCCTCTGTAATGGATAGTTTGCCTCCTAGCAATATAAAAGCTCAAACAAAGTCAAACGTCTACTAGTAATAACTTGTTTATATATGGTAGTATTTGTGTTAACTTACATCATTCATCGTCGTATATGGTAGTAAATCTTCCCAATCCAGCAGCCGGATCCTCCTCCAGGTAATAGCCCTAGGAATATCATTTGATTTTTTGATTGCATATGTCTGCATGCTGGGAAAAGCCTCAAATATCCAAATCTACAAACAATATAATACACAAACATTGATGTTTTAGTAATTGTTAAATTTAATTATAAATTTGGAAACATCATATAGAAATTCTTACCTTAAAGGCCCAAATAAAGCCTACCAAAGTGTATTTGGAACCATGGGCACGCAAACTACGACGGTCCTCAAAGGCAGACAACAACTTTTTCCAGGTAGCTTTCCATAGATATGAACCCCAGGGAAACACGTTCCATGCATTTAGGTCCTCTACCAATAATATTAGGTCTTTAGAAATAGGTTGTCTGGCCTCTTTGCCTAAAAACCCGGCATTCAAAAGTAATAAAAGGCATACTCAGACAACATCAAAATCATCCATCCGAGTAAAACCATCTTTAAGAAGTAATATTTTCAAGTCGTCAACGTGTAAACTGGGCTTCGCCTTTGCCAACTCAGGAAAAACCTGAGATAACCATGATGGGCGGGCGATATGACTAGTGTACCGACCTACTTCATCGTGTCCGAAACGTAGACCAGTGATTAAGCAAAACTCCTCCCGCCCAAAATAAGTATACGCCGGTGGAAAATGAAACCATATCTCTTCATCACCACGTTGTATCCTCTCGGGTAGATCGTTAGTCATGGTCTGAAGAAACAAATGGGTCAACATAGCATCTCCACCTAAATGTTGTACTTTTAGCCATGGCCCGAAGCAAGTATCCTCAAACAATTTTCTTTGTATAGGTATAAGTGTTGACGCTATTGTAGTGGCTAGGCTTAATTTATTCCTTAGAGTCAATAAAGCCGAAAAAAATTTCTAACAAAAACAATAAACATACCAAGTTAGATATACCAAAAACTACAAATTATACACTATAAACAGACATGATATTAAACAGTGAAAACAAAGCCAAATATATTTCAAACTAGCACGGTATTTACCCAAGTCATTATTCTATCATAGTTTTTTGGTTGAGGTAATGCAATTCATTCAAGTTTCAATTTGCAGAAGAAGAGTAGTTTCTGAAACTTAAATCCGCAACGCGAAAATGAAAATCGTAACGCGAAAATGAAAATCGCAACGCGAAACTAAAATCGTGTTGCGATTTTCATTTTTGCGAATTTAAGTTTCAAAAACTATTCTTCTGCAAATTGAAACTTGAATGAATTGCATTACTTCAACCAAAAGACAAAACAAATACAAATACTAACTTCACAGGGTTAAAGACTAAACAGTTTAGCAGTATTGGCAGCAACCGAATGAATTTACTAAGCAATCTAATGAAATGGTTAATCTATATATTAAAATTACCAGTAAATTTATCATCAATTTAAATATGAAAAACCTAATAATAATACAAAAATTTCAAAATAAAAATAATTAAAAAAACTAACCCTCGGTGGTTGATTTTCCATTTGTGGCCGTGAATGGTTGTGAGGGTGGCTCTGAGAGATGGAGATAGAGGGGGGTTGCCGTTTATGGGGATGAATTTCGTCGGAGATGGGGACGGATGTCACCGTAGAGAGTGAGAGATGGAGATGGGACTGAGTTGTGATTTAGGGTTTTAAGTTATGAGTTGCGATTATACTGTTTACATTTGTGTTGTAAAATTAATATTGTGTTTCTAATTCGAAAATAAAATTCGCGTTGCGAAAATAAACATGCTTTGCGAATTTGACTTCTGTGTTGCGAATTTGACTCTGTGTTGCGAATTACAAATTATGTGTTGCGAATTACAAATTCACGTTACGATTTACATATTCGCGTTGTGAATTTGGAAAATCTCGTTGCGGAAAAGAAATTCGCGCTGCGAATTTCAAAACTAAGTTGCGAAATTGGAATTCGCGTTGCGAAATTGGAATTCGCGTTGCGAATTTGTTGGTCATTTTTGTAAATCCAAAAAAAGTTGGTTAAAATCGTATATTATAAGACATTTTCGGTCACTGAAGTAATTTTCTCTCTTATAAAAGCTTGTTATTTCATTTGTTTCAAAAAAATTATATCACGTCTCTAAATTGTTACTTTTATTTTAGTTTCATCGTTAAATTTTTAAATATTTTAATTTATCTCTAAATTATAACTCTTATTTTAAATTAGATATTAAACTTTTAAATATTTTAATTTAATCTCCAAACTTTTCACTCATTTTAAATTAATCCTCAAACTTTTGAATACTTCAATTTCATCCTTAAATTCATACAAATATATAATTTATTTCAACCATAGCTTAACTTAAATTTTATTTTTCGTCAAAAATATAATAATATAGCTTGGCATAATAGTTTTATTAATAGGGATGTTATCAACATACATTGATAGTTTGTGATGAAATTGAAACATTTAAAAGTTATGGGACCAATTTAGAATGAGAGACATAGTTTAAGATGAAATTGGAATATTCAAAAGTTTGAAGAGTAATTTATAATTATAGTCATAGTTTAGAGACGAAATTGAAACATTTAAAAGTTTAAAGACCAATTTAGATTGAGAGTTATACTTTGAGAATATGTGATGCAATCAACTCTAATATTAATTATATTTTAAAATAAAAATAATTAATAATTATAAATTGATATAATTTATGTTACCAAATTATTAGTGAATTACCAATCTTAGTTATATTTTAATTATTTTGTATTATGTGTTTTCAAACTATGACTCTCTTCTTAAATTGATTTTCAAATTTTTGAATATTTTAATTTCATCTCAAACTATGGATCACATTTTAAATTAATCTCAAACTTTTAAACATTTCAATTTTATCCACAAACTATGACCCTCATTCTAAATTAGTCCCCAAACTTTTGATTATTCTAATTTCATCCAAATATGTAATTAATTCAACCATAGTTTAACCTAAATTTATTTTCTCCAAACATATAATAATATAACTTGATATAATAGTTTTATTAAAAATTGATGTGATTAGCATAACCCGACAGTTTGAGATGAAATTAGAACATTCAAAAATGTTAAAAGGCTAGCATATGAGAAATATTTCACTCATTTATTTATTAACATTATGATTACAAAACTATTTATACAACTTCTACAAACAAAATTAGTTAACTTCTAACTACAAAAAATAATTTGTTACAACTAACATCTAACTACCAATTCTAACACTCCCCTCGAGTTGGTGGGAAAAACACATCTTTAACCCCCAACTTGGATACAAGATACTCATATTGTTGTACACTTTAAGCCTTTGTAAGTATATCTTTGACCTCCAGTTTGTTCATGAAAAATTGTATTGGTTCAATCTGCAATGCAGCCTTACTATCACAGTGAAGTTTAACTAGTTGTTTTAACTCAAGGCCAAAATAAGTAATCCTTTTAGCCATGTCAATTCCATCGAAACCATAACCATACTTCTAAATTTTGCCTCAGCAGATAATCGTGTCACTGTATGTTATTCTTGGATTTCCATAAAATTAGAGAGTTTCCCAATTTGACATAAGAACCACAAACATATCGCCTTGTCATAAGGCATGATGCCCAATCTGAGTTACAATAAGCCTCCAAACTACAACTACTATTTGCATCCAAAAACACACCTTATCCAATATTCTTCTTGATGTATCTCACCACCCTCAAAGTAGCATTTAAATGGATCTTCTTGGGTTGATGCATAAACTGGCTTAAGTGGTGGACAACAAAAGAAATGTATGGCCTGGAGTGTGTTAAGTAGATAAGTCTACCAATCAGCCTTTGAAAAACACTTTTGTCTGGAAGAAGCTCTTCATTAATTTCCTCGCGACAAATCTTGTCATATTCAACTGTTTTAAGTTTTCCATTTACTTCAAGTGGTGTTACTGTTGGCCTTGCTCCCTCGACCGTTAATTCTTTAATCAACTCAAGGGCATATTTTCGTTGATTAACCAGAATTCCTTCCTTGGATCGCATAATTTCAAGACCCAATAAAAACTGCAGCTCACCTAAGTTCTTCATTTTGAAGTTTCGATGTAACAAAGTTTTCAAACCATCAATCAACCCTTGATCACTCCCTATAATTACAAGGTGGTCCATATAAATCAACAAAATTACAATGCATTCATCATTCCTTAAAGTGAACAAAGAATAGTCATGCTTGCTTTGTTTGTAACCAACACTTAATAAAGCCCTTTTCAACTCCAAATTCCACTACCTAAAGTCTTGTTTCAATCGATAGAGACTTTTTTGCAGTTTACAAACCTTAGACTCCCCCTGGCTGCAAAAACCAGTTGGTAACTCTATATAAACTTCCTCCATTAGGTAACCTCGGAGAAAAGCATTATTTACAACTAATTGAAACAATGGCTAGTTAAAAAAGATGCCAAAGCTAACAAAGATTTAACAATGACCATCTTCACAACAGGGGAAAAAGTATCAATATAGTCCACTTCTTCTCGTTGACTGTAACCTTTGGCTACTAAACGAGCCTTAAATCTTTCAATGGCACTAGTAACAATATCCTTACTTATGTATACCCATTTCCAACCAATTGGCACCTTCTCAGGAGGCAAATGAACATTTAACCAAGTCTTGTTTGACTCAAGAGCCTGTATTTCCTCTTTCATGGCTTGTACCCAATGCAAATGTTGCACAATCTCTTGGTAGATTTTATGTTAAAAAATTTGACCAGTAGAAGTAAGAAAGAGTTGGGTAGAAGCAGGCAAGTGATCATAAGAAATATAATTGGAAATTGGATCAAGAACAGAAAAAGATTGTAGAGTACAAACATAATCATTAAGCCATTGTGGAGATTTAGACACACAAGATGACTTCCTAGAACAAATCGGAGCTACTGGAGGATAATGTTGAACAACTTGTGATGATTGCTCCAAAGAAATAATTGGCAGAATGTCATGTACAGGTGAAAAATTCTGAGAAGTAGATAAAGGATTAGAAACTGGAGTTGGTGTAGCAAAAGAATGAGGAGAAGAAATGACAGAAGGAGGAGTAGATAAAGTCAGAAATTCATAATCTGGTACAGTAGGAAAAGAAGGGAAAAACTAAAGAAGAATCTGTAGGAAAATGAAAAGGAAGAATATGCTCATGAAACACTACATCCCTATATGAACAAACAATTTCTGGGAGCCACTTCAAATAGTTTTAATGGTGGCCAAAAAAAGTATTTGAACAAAGGAATAAAAATTCTTGAGGAAAAGAATAAAATCATTTTTCACCCTCAAACGATAAACCCCAGTCATATGGGAGCAATCATCCATAATTGTCAAAAAGTATCTATGACCACTATGAGTAGAAATTAGATAAGGACCCCAAAGATCAATGTGTATCAACTCAAAAGGATGTAAAGATTGAGTACTACTTATAGGAAAAGGCAACCTAGTATGTATGGCTAAAGGACAAATGCTACAATCATGAAGAATAGTTTGATCAAGTTTATCATCAATAAAATCAGGAAATTTATTCATAGCAGAAGCTGAAGCATACCCTAAACGAGCATGCCATAATTTATTTTATTAGATTTTGTAGCAGAAAAAAAGGTCTGAGAAGAATTTGAAACATTAACAAATTCAGGCATACTAGTAAACCAAGAACCATTACAATGTATATCAGAAAACGAAACAGTAGCTTTTTTTAAAGAATTCAAAGTAATAAAGTCCTTTAGACTCTCTACTAACCCCCATGATCTGGCCAGTGGAGGGATCCTTCAAGATGCATAAATCAGAATAGAAAGAGATGACACAAAAGTGTTCTTTAGCAGGTTTAGAGAGACAAAAGATTATAGGAAAATTGTGGAACATACAAGACATTGGAAATAACAATATCATTGGAAAGATGATAAGATCCAGTATAGGTAACCATTTCAGATTTACCATTAGGAATGTGCACAAAAAGAGGCTTGGAACATAAAAAAGGAAACAACTAGTTCTTGAAGTCAAACATGACATGGTCAGTGGCTCTTGTGTCTAAAATCCACTATGTATAAATACTACTAGCCTGTAAACTACAAGCAACAATACTTGCACACTGGAATATGTAGAAGGGGCTTTATTTAGCAAGTTTAGAATCTGATTGTATTGATCAGAAGTGAAGGTAAGAACCACATGAGCAATTGATGCAGAGCTGGAAACAAGTCTCACCACCACTTGACTCTTCATTAATTATCATAGCATCTTGTGGATACCTTTTCTTGGTGAATATGAAATCAGGTGGAAAACCTATCAAAGTATAGCAATTTTCCTTTCGATGCCCCTTAATCTTACAATACTCACAAACACCTGAGTAGCGCTTCCGATGTGCACCCTTTGTAGCATTCGAATACATGACAGAAGTATCAAAAAAATTACCAAACAACTGAATTCATTGTGATTCTTCTTGGGCGATCATAGAGTATACTCGATTGACTGTTGGAAGCGGTTTCATGATCAGAATTTGACTTCGAATGGTTAAATAAGTTTCATTCAGTCCCAGAAGGAACTGGAACAACTTACTTAAGATGAGCATAATAAACTGACACCGAAGACTCACCTTGAACCAAAGTTACAATCGAGCGATGAAGAAAAAACACCCTAGATCCATCAATTTTATCAAAGCGTTCCTTCATATCCCTCTAAACTGATGCTGCACTCGAAGCAAGTACTATTCCAGCCGATAGCTCCCAATTCACCGATTTAAGAATCCATGAAAGAACAATAGCATTACATCTCTCCCACTGTGGTCATAATGCCAAATCATAGTTTTTCCTGCGACAATCACCATCAATGAAACCCAATTTGTTCTTTGCAAGCAACACGATTCTCATATAACAACTCCAAACACTATAGTTTTCGAGCCCAATGAGTTGATGCGACACCGGCTTCACCCCCAACATATCAGAAGGATACAAGAAAAGCGGATGATTACTATCAATGATACTCTCCATTGTAGAGCAAAGGGAAAAACACAGGTAGAGAGAGAGTTTCGTAAACTTAGGGATTTTGACTAGAAAAATCAACAAGAGAATAGAAAAACAAAACAAAGGTAAAAAGACTTATCCCTTGAGCCCAAAAAATAATATGGGCTTCAAAACATGGCTCTTGCACTCATTTATTTATTAACATTATGATTACAAAACTATTCATACAACTTCCACAAACAAAATCAGTTAACTTCTAACTACAAAAAAAATTCTGTTACAACGTTCAGCTAGAATCACCACAGATCAATATGGACTCTGATGATGATGATGTAGATGAAGTTCCCACAAATATGGTACACACCGAACCTCTAGCACACATGTATGAAGCTAACTATGATGCAATGTACGAGCCAGAATTTACGAATATGCCTAATTTCGTTGACTATGGATTTAACATACCAATCAATGATGGTGAGTTATATAAAGGAATGGAGTTTTCATGCAAAGAAAAAATGATGATGGCAATTAAGAATTATAACATTCGTAATTCTGTTCAGTCTAGAGTCGACCGTTCCACCACCGAAAAATATATCTATCACTGTGTCCAACGTGATAACATATGCAATTGGATGGTTCACGTATCGAAGAGGAAGAGGAAAAACAATATATGAGAACTAACGGTATACAATGGTCTTCACACATGCTGTACTAGAAGGATTGTTGAGTTAATCGATTGAAGGAATTGACCAAGAGGTGGTGAATTGGAAATAAAAAATTTTGGCGTAAGCTTTTGCAGAAAATTGAAAATATTTGCACAACAATTTAGAGTAGTTCGACTTTCTCAACCAAAGTCTACGTCCACTACCTTAGCTATCCACACTAAGGATTTTCCAACAAATTCACTAATTTGTTCTTTCTTTTGAGGACAAAGAGTAACCTTACAACTCCCTCAAGAATTTTACCCCAAATTCTTGAGTACACTCTCTTTCAAAGAGAAATACACAAATTTGCAAACTTACAAGAAAATACTCACAAGGTAAATTTTTTGCACAATTCTAGAACAAAGAAAGAACACTCAAGAATGAATACAATTGAGTACAAATGGTGTTCTTGAAAGCAAAATGAATATTGAATGAAAAATAGGCTTGAATAGCTCAAACTTGATGTTTAAAGCTTTCTCTTTTATTTTCTCTCAATTTTTGTTTCTTATTGTTGATCAATGGCTCCTAAGCTTGTTTAAATACACCTTGGATCACTTTTGAACGTTGGGGATATTGGTGAAGTTAATAGAGCCGTTATAGTGTAATTATCAATTAATAAAACAGTTAGGAGCGTGTGTGCATCGATGCATAGACAAGGTGCATCGGTACACTATGTGTAAATTCAAATATTTTGACCGTTGGAAGACTTAGTGCATTGGTACACTAGGAGTGAATCGATGCATAAAATACATTCGATGTTTCAAATGAGCCTGGAGTGCATCGATGCATGGTCTGTGCATCGGTACATAAAATGCATTTGATGTTCAAAATATTCAGGAGTGCATCGATGCATGCCTTGTGCATCTGTACACAAAACACATTCGAAATACAAATTATTCAAGGGTGCATCGATGAATTAGATGGTGCATCAGTACACTACTTTAAAAATAATAATATTTGGCTCGTTTTTTGTTCGAAATACTTTGTGAAAATTGTTTCAAAAATATTTTAAGTTTAAAACACAATTTTACACATTAGTAAAGATTGAAATTGATCTTTGAAAGACTTGGAGTAATATTTTGATATACAAATAATTAAATCGAATATACTTAGAAAATGATTTGTAAAATCTTAAAATTCATTTATACTTAATTTGTTATATCGAAACATTTGAGTAATTTTAAGATTTTTCAAGAAAATCATTTTATTTTTTAAATCAATTGAAACTTGAAAATTACTCCCCTTTACTCTAACAATCTTCTCTCCCTTTTTGTTAAATCAAAAGACTCTTAAAACGTTTCAAACAAGTCTTGAATAAATTCGCTAATTAAATAAACATAGTTTAAGCTGCTAAGATCACAATCAAGAGAAAGGTTAGCCATTAGTTTCATAATTCAATATTCATAAACATTGTGAAATGCTAAATTGGTCATATTGCAACTAAAATGTAAATGGTGCAAAAACGAAATAAACATTAAGATTAAAGATTTAAACAAACCAAATATATATATTAAGTTCAAACATCCAACATCCATAATATCCAAACATTCAAACATCCAATCAAAAACATCAAAAGTTTTAACAATCCAGAATATTAATCCGAAGTTCAATTCAAGCAAACTAAAGCAGATCAAGGCAAAATCTAATCCATAGGAGGATCGGGAGGAGGAGGGTATTGTGCTCGCATCTCGAGTGTGAGCGAATCTAAACGATCATTCATCTCCCGTTGTCTTGCCTCTATAGCAGTGAGATGAGACTCCACGGATCCAAACCTCAGATCAAACGATTCTAAAAATGATCGAAAATATGGAGGAGTTTGATACTCTTGCTGTGTCGGTGCATCCTCTGGTGCTTCATCGTCGATATCTTGCATTAGTTGATGAAGCTCCGGATCATCGTCTGCTGCTGGTGCAGGTGGAGGTGGAGCTCGTGAAGAGCTAGCTCCCGAAGTTTGCTCAGTGGGTCGATAAACCCATTGACCCATTTCCTTCTCCTTCTTTCATCCCGATTTCTTTAAGGAAGTGAGATTAATTTGGTTCTAAAGAGGGATGAAAATATCAACCGAGACCTTAAGACCTAATTTGATAAATAGATTAGAGAGAAGACAACTGTAAACTAAAGTTTCTACATTTTTAGAAGGAATGACGTTTACGGTATCAACAAGCTCACCCAAAATAATTTATGGCAAATTAATTTTCTTATTATGTTGGACACAATGTATCCACCATAAATCTATAACCCTAAGGGAGGAGTACCTACCTCCGGATGGTCTAAACCACCAAGAGATCATTAAATGAAGGAATCATTCGTGGTGAGTTCGTAAGGTACTAATACTACCCTTAGATTGATAGGGAGTTGCCACAATATCTCTCTCATTATCTATTCCGTTATTTTCTAAACCAAAGACATTAGTGATTGTGTCCGAGTCAATATAAATGGTTTGTCCTAAAATGTAGGATCTAATGGCTATAGTTTCGGATTTACGTGCATTTTGGACACAGACTGCATTGGAGTAGAAAATGCAGACTAATTGTTGATAAACAATAGGTTTAATTTGGCATAATTTATTAAATTTCCAAGAGCGAAGAATAATAAGATACTCGAAGTTAATATCCTCAATTGCTTGAATGGAAGGGATATGTTCTTCTCGGATTTTTTACGATTGGAAATGACTAACGAACCTATCATATAGTTCATCTCGACGACGATCGGGTTGGTTGAAGAAAAAATTAAGGATGGTTAATTCAGGTTCGTTTGGGTTTGGTTTTTGTGGTGGAGGAGGAATGGGAGGTCGGTTTTGACTAGAGTGACTCGAAGATGACCTAGGATGTTTTGGATTAGACATGGTTTATGAATCAGAATGGGATATGTAACCTACAAATTTAAAACACATGTATGCAATTTCAATTAATCCCAAAATTCAATTGAGTTCGCAATAGTAAAGGTTCTTTAACCCGAATCCTAATAGGAAAAGTTTTGAAAACTATTTTGAAAATAATGTTTGAAGATCGTAATATGTATAGTTTTCATGTAAACAACATAAGTGAATCACAAACATCAATTAAAACAATAATTTTTTTATTTTTTTTTATTTTTTTTATTTCGAATTTCAAAAATAATTTTGAAAAATTGAGTGTTTTTGACAAAATTGGTTGTAAAATCTAATTTCTAAACACTAAACAATCAATGCTCGATGATTTGTTCAACCTAGAACTAATCAAAACTAATTTTAAGTTCAAAAATCAATAAAACAGGGTTTTTAGAAAATATTACCTTGAAATTTGGATTTGAGTGAGAATGTGATGATGTTTTGCATGATTTAATGACAGTAGCAGGATTTGGAGATGAGAAGCAAGTAATTTCTGACTTGAAACAAAGTTTTTGAGCAAGATTTGAGAGTATGGATTGAGATAGGGCAAACTACAGACTTGAGTAGTTTTAAGGGTTTTGTCAAAATAAGAGAATTTTAAGGATTTAAACCCAAAAACCCGACGATTGTATCGATGCACAGCCGAGTGCATCGATGCACATTCAAAGAGTGCATCAGTGTACGTTCATGGTGTATCAGTGCACCTTCATGGTGTATCGATGCACCTTCATGGTGTATCGATGCACATTCAAGGGATGCATCGATGCACTGTCTAGTGTATCGATGCATTATGTACAAAAATGTCAAAAATCCGTTTTTAAAGCACTCAAAAATACTAAATTAATTAGTTCTAGTGGTATTGACAACTCGTATATTGAAAATTAACTATGTTCTATCAATCAAATCAAATCCTTAATCTTCCTTTGAACATATAATTAATTTTCACTAAGAATCATAAACTCTCCCTAACTAATAGAAAAGAATGCAATCAAAAACATTATTTTTATAAGCATTTTTCAATTAAAAATGCTAACACTAAGTCAAGGTGGGTTAGTTAAACCTAATTCTCTCCTAAGTGTCCAAAATCTTTCTTTATCTAAAGGTTTTGTAAAAATATCTGCTAATTGATGCAAAGTATCAACATATTCTAGAACTATATCTTCTTTAGTGACATGATCTCTAATGAAATAATGTCTAATTTCAATATGCTTAGTTCTAGGGAATTGGATGGGATTTTTAGTGAGACAAATAGCACTAGTATTGTCACACTTGATAGGTATGGAACCTACTTCAATTCCATAATAAAAAAGCTATTGTTTCATCCATAAAACTTGTGCATGACAACTACCGGCTGAAATGTATTCTGCTTCAGTGGTAGATAATGCAACACAATTTTGTTTCTTTGAAAACCAAGAAATCAACATATTACCTAGGAATTGACAAGTGCCGGAGGTGCTTTTCCTATCTATTTTGCATCCTCCATAATCCGCATCAGAGAAAGCATATAGGCTAAAGCTAGAGTCTCTTGGATACCAAAGTCCTAAACTATGAGTGTCTTTAAGGTATCTAAAGATTCTTTTAACAGCTAGTAAATGTGATTCCTTAGGACATGATTGAAATCTAGCATATAAGAAAACACTAAACATAATGTCTGGTCTACTTGCGGTTAGATAAAGCAAAGAGCCAATCATTGACCTATATAATTTAACATCCACATATTTACCTCCTTCATCTTTTTTAAGCTTTGTTGATGAGCTCATTGGAGTGGCATGAGGTTTCCCATTTTCCAGTCCAAACTTTTTGAGCATATCCTTGATGTACCTAGCTTGATTGATGAAGATGTCATCTTTTCTTTGCTTGATTTAGAGTCCCAAGAAAAATGAGAGCTCTCCCATCATGCTCATCTCGAATTCACTATGCATTAGCTTAGAAAATTCTTGGCAAAGAACATCATTAGTAGAATCAAAAATTATATCATCAACATAAATTTGAACTACTAATAAGTCTTTACCTTTATGCTTTAAAAACAATGTAGTGTTAACATTTCCTTTTGAAAAACCTTTTTCAATTAAAAAGTTTAAAAATCTTTAATACCAAGCTCTAGGAGCTTGTTTTAAACCATAAAGTGTTTTTGTCAATTTAAAAACATAATCTGGAAATTTTGAATCTTCAAAACTAGGAAATTGTTCCACATACACTTCTTCTTTTATAAAACCATTTAAAATGCACTTTTAGCATCCATTTGATATAATTTAAATTCATGAAAACATGCAAATGCTAATAACATTCTAATTGCTTCTATCCTATCTACGGGAGCATATGTTTCATCATAGTCTATGTGTTCTTCTTGAGTATACCCTTGAGCAATAAGTCTAGCCTTGTTTCTCACTATATTACCACTTTCATCAAGCTTATTCCTAAATACACATGTAGTACCTACATTAGATTTATTACTATGCCTTTCAACTAATGTCCATACTCTACTTCTCTCAAATTGATTTAACTCTTCTTGTATAGGCATAATCCAATGTTCATCATTTAATTCTTCTTTAATATTCTTAGGCTCTATGCATGAAATAAATGCAACATAGTTACCCCTTTTGATGGATCACCTATTATTTCACCATCCTTGACATAGTTGTATTCCCTTGGGTAAGAGACTTCCCTTTTTTCAATGGTTGGATTCTCAAGAAAATCTTGAGTTTCCTCATCTTTCGTTTCTTCCTTTGATGATGGTTCTCTAACGTCATGTCTAACTTCTTTTATAATACCTACATCATCATTCACACAAGAATCCTTCCTCGAAAGGAGATTATCATCGAAAACAACATGTATAGACTCTTTTACAACTAAAGTTCTTTTATTAAATACTCTATAAGCTTCAGAATTTAAGGAATAACCCAGAAAAATTCCTTATCACTTTTAGCATCAAATTTGCCAAGATTTTCTTTACCGTTGTTTAAAACAAAACATTTACATCTGAAAGGATGAAAATAGCTAATGTTGGGCTTTTTATTTTTGAAAGTTCATATGGAGTTTTCTTCAAAATAGGCATAATTAGTACTCGATTAATAACATAACAAGCGGTATTTATGGCTTCCGCCCAAAAATATTTTGGCAAATTATTTTCACAAAGCATGATTCTAGCCATTTCTTCTAAAGTTCGATTTTTCCTTTCAACAACTCCATTTTGTTGAGGAGTTCTAGGCGTTGAAAAATTATGGCTAATACCATTAGAATTACAAAACTCAATAAATCCAAGATTTTCAAATTCAGTTCCATGATCACTCCTAACACTAGTTATGGAGTAACTATTTTTATTTTGGATTACTTTTGAAAACGTGATGATTTTTTTCTAATGCTTCATCTTTAGTACTTAAGAATATAACCCAAGTAAATCTAGAATAGTCATCTACCAAGACGAATACATATTGTTTTACACCCAAGCTAGTGGTCCTAGATGGCCCAAAAAGATCTAAATGGATCAATTGTAAAACTCTACTAGTTGATACATCATTAATGGATTTTAAAGAAACTCACTTTTGTTTTCCTTTATCACAAGCATCACAGATTTTATCATTATCAAATTTTAGTTTAGGCAACCCTCGAACTAAATCTCCTTGAATTAGTCATTGTAAAACACTCATACTAGCATGTCCTAGTCTCCTATGCCATAACCAACTATCATGCTCATCCTTAGTAACTAGGTATAAATTAGTCATATCTATAGAATCTAAATGCACCATGTATATGTTTCCTATTCTATGACCAACAAGCATAATTTGATTAGATGCAATGTCAATGACTTTACAACCATTTGTTTCAAATAAGACATTGTATCCTTTATCACAAAATTAACTAATACTCAATAGATTATGCTTTAACCCATTCACATATAAAACATTTTGAATTTGTATGAAAGAGGTGTTACATATAGTACATATACCTTCAATGTGACCTTTTGAATTATCACCAAAAGTCATTTCCCCTCTATTTTTGTCATTAAGATCGATGAACTGGCTTTTGTCTCTGGTCATATGTCTTGAGCATCCACTATCAAGGTACCATGAGTTTGAACTTGTTTCTCGTGCCTTGTAGCAATGCTCCTTTCCCTACAAACATAGATTAATTTTTTATTTTTGGTACCCAATTTCTTTTGGGTCCATATTCATTAGTCTCCAAAATCCTAGTCCCCTTAGGTATCCATTTGTGTAGGATATCCTTATCTTTAGTAGTAATGAGTCCTTTAGGAACCCATATACTTCTAATGATTTTACCATTTGAGGTTCTTTGGGAACCTCTATGATTGTAGTTTTTAAAATATTTTCTAACAAAGTTGATTTTTGAACTTTCTCCATTTTCAAAATGTTTTGGATCAACTTTATTAAAAGAAGCTTTAAAGTCATCAATTTTCTTTTGATGATCGCCATTTACTCTTGAAAGTAAGTTATGCAATTCTGTGTTTTTCTTTTCAAATTCATCTAATTTGATTTGCAATTCTTTGATCTTACTTTCAAGATCATTGTTGGTTTTGGACATAAGATTATTTTCATTTTTCAATTTTGACATATCATTTTTGTATTTTGAAAATAAAGTCTTATAATCTGAAGCAAACCCATTATAATCCTCTAATAACTCATCATAAGATAAATCATCTGAATCAAATGAGTTAGAGGTTACCTGATAGTTTTCCCCGATGGCCATCAAGAACAAATTTGAAACTTCTTGTTCCTCTTTTTTGGAACCTTCTTCATCGCTCCATGTAGCCACATGAGCCTTGTGCTTATTCTTTGATTGACCCTTCTTCTTCAATTATGGGCAATCATATTTGACATGCCCTGACTTTTTGCATTCGTAGCAGATGATCGGGTATTTCTCTTTTGGTTCATTCTTGAAGCCTTCATTTTGTTTGATTTTTGTTCTTCGGATGGGCCTAATCAATTTTCTGAACCGTTTGGCAAATAATGCCATCTCCTCGTCATCGTCATCTTCATCCGAATCACTCTCATCTCTTGTGGACTTGAGAGTAACTCCCACGTTCTTCTTTTTCTCCGTCTCCTTTTTTGGTTTGTTAATCTTCTCAAGGTCTACATCATCTTGAAGCACCATTTCATGAGTGAGGAGTGAACCAATTAACTCTTCGAGAGTTAAAGACTTTAAGTTCTTGGCCTCGATGATTGTCGTTTTCTTTGATTGCCAAGTTTTCGGAAGAGAGTAAACTATCTTCCTCACAAGCTTCTCATTCGGAATGATCTCTCCATATGATTTGAGACCATTGACAATCGTTGAAAATCAATCCGTCATAGCTTTGATATCTTCATCCGGTTTCATCCTGAAATTTTCATAGCTGTTAGTTAGGAGACTAATTTTAGATTCTTTTACCTCGTCTGTGCCTTCATGAGTGACTTGTAGTTTATCCCATATTTCCTTGGTGGTTTTACAAGATGAAACTCTCCCATATTCATCCGGTCCAAGAGCACAAAATATGATATGGATGGCTTTTGAGTTGAGCTGGAACATTATCGTCTCTCCTTCACTCCACAATCTTGGATGAGTGGAAGGTTTCATGTATCATTCTTCTATGACATTCCATGCTCCTATGTCACTTGCTTGAATGAAGTACATTCTGTTCTTCCAATAAGCATAATTAGCTCCATTAAAGAAAAGATGCTTGTTGACGGGCATTGAATCGAGAACAATGTCGAAGTTTGAAGTACCGGTCATTGATGACTTGAATATCGATGTAACGCTTCTCGAATTGAATCAAGAGGCGATTAAACCTTCAAATGAGTGAGGCCCTGATACTAATTGCTGAGTTAATCGATTGAAGGAATTGACCAAGAGGGGGGTGAATTGCCAATAAAAAATTTTGGTGTAAACTTTTGCAGAAAGTTGAAAATATTTGCACAACAATTTATAGTGGTTCGACTTTCTCAACCAAAGTCTACGTCCACTACCTTAGCTATCCATACTAAGGATTTTCCAACAAATTCACTAATTTGTTCTTTCTTTTGAGGACAAAGAGTAACCTTACAACTCCCTCAAGAATTATACCCCAAATTCTTGAGCACACTCTCTCCCAAAAAGAAATAAACAAATTTACAAACTTACAAGAAAAACCTCACAAGGTAAATTGTTTGCACAATTCTAGAACAAAGAAAGAACACTCAAGAATGAATATAATTGAGTACAAATGGTGTTCTTGAAAGAAAAATGAATATTGAATGAAAAATAGGCTTGAATAGCTCAAACTTGATGTTTAAAGCTTTCTCTTTTATTTTCTCTCAATTTTTGTTTCTTATTGTTGATCAATGGCTCCTAAGCTTGTTTATATACACCTTAGATCACTTCTAAACGTTGGGGATCATTGGTGAAGTCAATAAAGTCGTTATAGTGTAATTATCAATTAATAAAACAGTTGGGAGCGTGTGTGCATCGATGCATAGGAGTGCATCAATACACAATGTGTAAAATTCAAATATTTTGACCGTTGGAAGACTTAGTGCATCGGTACACTAGGAGTGCATCGATGCATAAAATACATTCGATTTTCAAATGAGCCTAGAGTGCCTGGAGTGCATCAATACATGGTTTGTGCATTGTTCGCTGTTTGTGAGTACTATATATGGGTGCGAAAATATGTGCAACTATACACAATCGAGCAAGTAATACAGTGATAAGTTGAGTATCGTCTCCACAGGGAATTGAGGAAATCAAATAAGTTTGTCAAGGCACTTTACTTTGTCACCTAAGTAAAGTTAGTGATGTTATGTAAAAATGAGAATGTTGTGGCAAAATGGAATGTCTGATATGGAAATAGAATGGTTGTAGTGTGGTAGCAAATAGATATGTCGTGACAAATTATATTGTGATGCATGCGAACAAATTGAAATGTCAAGGCAAAATAAAATGTAAATATGAGATTTAAAATGTAGGACTTGAGCTTTCTCACACGATAAGCTACTTTGGGAATGAGTGATGAGAGTCACTAAGGAAAATATAAGTCTACTTCTCCGAATGATTTTATCTCTACACCTCTCCTGCCCGACATAGAATACTAAGGTACCCTATGCTATCTCTAGTAAGGGGCTCGGTAGATTCAAGATGCCCTGGCAAAACCGATTGGCGTAAACCCCTACAGTGATCTTATTGGTCCAGATAACAGGATATGTCTCCACGATACCTTTTTGCGGCAGCATTAACATCTAACCTATCGTTCTTGCACAACTTCTTTTAGTTGAATGAAATACTAGCCTTATCTCTAAGGTGGATTAGGCCTAGTTACTACCTAGAACCCTTTATTTATATAGCTCCTCCCTAGTTTCTCTCGAATACTAAGGATATTTTACCAAGGTATTCTCTCGAACCCTAAGAACCTCGTAAGGAAAGGCTACTCTCGTAGCTCCTACAACCTTAAGGCATTAAGTATCATAAACAAAACATATTAAAACATTGAAAAGCAACCATTCATTGAAATAAAAACTTAAACGTCCAAGCGAACTCCTACTAAATAGGATTAGTTCATAGTGGGGTTCAAAATAAACAAGCACAAGTCAAGTTTCATTCGTTCCTTACAACCCAATAACAAAATATGAAAGCAAAGAACTAAGGGAATGAGGAAAAACCTTCGATGTGCACTGCCAGAGCTTCCCTTGGCCACCACGAACTGCCCTCAGCGAACTAGCTCCTCTCGGATGACTTAGAACGCCACTCCTTCAAACTTGTCACGGATAAATGCCACGCCAAGTAGGATTAACGGAGAAAAGTAAGACCTTCTCTCTCTAACATTTAAGCTCAAAATGGTGTGGAATCAAAGTGCATAACATTGTTTCTTCATCCTCTATTTATAGGGGAAAACCCTAAAGATTTGTGTCAAAATTTCAAAGATACCCCAAATCATGCTTAATTCATATGAGGATCGGGCAAAACTGGCAGTGGTACTGTTGGGCAGCTAGCAATGGTCCAGCCTGGATGGTTGACTGAGCACCCAACAAACAGCACTGATTCAGGCGGATTTCTCGGTCATGGTCAAAGATCCCGTGAAAATAGGGACAACTGGCTCCAAAATATCTTCTTTCATTTTGTTCGCTCTCAAAATGCCAATCCAACTCGGTATTTTCATTCTGCTCAGTAATCTTCTTATGCCACGACATTTTATTTTTTCTTTTCCTTGCTCTCAAATCCTGCACATCATTAAGCAAACACTTTCCCCATAAGGCAGTACTGATGACAAATTAAAATGTCGTGGCAAACCTAATTCCACCACATGCAACTATATGCTCCTAAATGCATCTATGTGGTCCTAAATGAGCTCTTAGACATTCAATAACTTAAGTGAAAAGGTCCCAAAATGTGACCTTTTTACGGAGTTATCACACCCCCAAATTGAAGCTATTACTTGTTCTCAAGCAATAGATAGTATTAAGCAAAATAAAAATACCATGGCAAGTTTAGAAACAGAATAGTTATATAGGATAGAATTTCAGCCCTCAAAACATTTGGCTTCAACATGCTAGATTGGTTTGAGAAATCAAGTACTGTCCCCTAGGGCAAGATTCTTTGTGTGGGTGTGTGCGGGTTTATATCCAGTCCATACTTAACAAACCTAAAAATTTTCTAAGCAAGTTTTCTTGTTTTGCAATAACATTTAAAAATTTTACTCCCACATTATTTTTTTTATTCTGCTATAAAGGGAGTCAGCCCATCACACCTACCATCCCACACTATAAGTGAAAGGGAGCATACCTTCCACCCCCGAGATAGTCAGGTAGAGTCATCCCATGACTACTTTCATTCACTCATATACCATAGCTACCATTTATTTATTTACAGTTTACAGGAAATGCCATGGCATAGCAGAGTGTCCCTCTACAGTTATTCCGTAGCATTTATTCACAATCTCATTTTTTTAGAGTGGGGTTTTCATCATTTATTCCAAAGCATGCAAGAATACTCTTATAAAAAATTTCTAAGTTCCGTAAGCATGAAAAACATACAATCGTGTATTCAAGGGTTTCAAAGAAGCAAGTCCTAGAGTTGGTTATATCATCCTCAATAGTCATGTACATTCAATCCTAGCCATCAAGAATTCATCATCATCGGGCATCCTTAATTTATTCCAGAAAACCAATTCAACCACTTACTAATGTCATGGCATATTCATTCTACTAATACTATCATGCAATGATTTAAGAACCCTACCTCCCCCAAACTTGAGAGGCATTTTTCTCAATGCTTACTAAAAACTAAGTAAAACTAAACTAAATGTTATGAAATGCAGCAATGCAATGCAAGGTACCTTGACTTTACGTTTGTGGTGGTACGGTGATCGTGCGACGTATGCGCTTCCAAAATTGTGTGGGGCTGGAGTGTTCAGAATCTGATGCTGGTACGGATGAAAGTTGTATGTACCCTAACCATGCAAAGAAAAACAAAATAGTCAATTAAAAAGAAACAAAATAAACATTTATTTATGCACAAGAGTAATTTTAAAATGTCACGGCATCCTTAAGATGCTGGGCTAGTATCAACTTCATGAAGAAAAGTGCAGTCTTGTCACGCAATGGTGGGACTCCTTGGTATGCCTTCAGGCGCTGGCCATTGACTTTAAAGACGGACCCATCGTCCATGTTCTTGATATCCACAGCGCCATACGGGTAAACATGGTGGACTACGAATGGTCCCGACCATCGTGACTTCAGTTTGCCAGGGAAGAGTTTGAGTCTAGAGTTAAACAGAAGCACTTTCTATCCAACATGAAAATGCCTTGGCAAAATAATTTTGTCATGCCACTTCTTCGATTTTTCCTTGTAGAGCTTGGCATTTTCATATGCTTGTGCTCGAAACTCTTCCATCTCATTCAGATCGAGGAGCCATTTCTTCCCAGCTAGTTGTGCGACAAAGTTCAGCTTCTTGATTGCCCAATATGCCTTATGTTCTAGCTCAACTAGCAGGTGGCAGGCTTTTTCAAATACCATCTTGAAGGGTGACATTCCCAAAGGTGTTTTAAATTACGTCCAGTATGCCCACAGCACTTTATCGGGATTTGGGGACCAGTCTTTCCTTTGGGGGTTCACCACCTTCTAGAGAATCTACTTGACTTCACGGTTGGACACTTCAGCTTGCCCCTTTGTTTGTGGGTAATATGCCGTGGCAATTTTATATCGCACTCCGTATTTCTGTAATGCCTTGGCATTTAGCTTGTTTTCAAATTGGGTACCCTCGTCATTGATAATGGCTATTGGTGCTCTAAATCGAGTGAAAATATTCTTGTGAAGGAACTTAAGCACCGTCTTCGAGTCATTCCTTGGTTTCGTAATCGCTTCAACCCACTTGGATACGTAGTCCACCACGAGTAAAATGTATAAGTTTCCAAAAGAAGATGGGAACGATCCCATAAAATCGATGCCCCAAACATCGAATAGCTCTATCTCCAAAATATTTTTACTGCGGCATTTTGTGTCGTCTGGAAATGTTCCCAGTACACTGGCATCTGTCACAGGCCTTGCAAAATTTATGGGCATCCTTAAATAGCGATGGCCAGTAGAAGCCTGATTGGAGGACCTTGGTAGTAGTTCTCGCACCTCCAAAATGCCCTTCACAGGGTGTTGTGTGGCAATGGTGTAAGATATCGTGTTACTCCTCTTCGGGGATACACCGTCGAATCATTTGATCAGCATATTGCTTGAATAAATACGGCTCGTCCCAAAAATAGAACTTGGCATCATGCAGAAACCTCTTTTTGCCCTGGCTATTCAATTCATATGGAAAAACACCACTAACAAGAAAATTAACGAGGTCATCGTACCACGGAATTGCCGTGGCATATAAAATTTTCTCGTCAGGGAATTCTTCTTTAATATCAAAAATCTAATGGCATTCAGAAATGTGTTCTAGCCTAGATAAATGGTCTGCAACCTGGTTCTCTGTTCCTTTCCTATCAACTACCTCTGAGTCGAACACTTACAATAGTAATATCCACCTAATGAGCCTAGGCTTGGCATCTTTCTTGTTCACTAAGTATTTTATAGCTGAGTGATCGGTGTGAACTATGACTTTGGTGCCTATCAAGTATGGCCTAAACTTGTCAAATGCAAATACCACGGCAAATAATTCTTTCTCAGTGGTGGTATAGTTTAATTGTGCCTCATTCAAGGTACGACTAGCATAATATATAACATGAAAGATTTTACCTTTACGTTGCCCAAGCACAACTCCCGTTGCCCAAGCACAACTCCCACAGTAAAATCACTTGCATCACACATTAGTTCGAACAGTTCCGTCCAATCTGGGGAAACTACGATTGGTGCAGAGATAAGTCTTTGCTTCAGCTCTTCGAATGTGCCATGGCATTTCTGATCGAATAGAAATGGTTGGTTCTGTTGCAACAAGGTGCACAAGGGCTTGGATATTGTGGAGAAGTCCTTGATGAATCGTCTATAA
This sequence comes from Hibiscus syriacus, assembly GCF_006381635.1. Lineage (NCBI taxonomy): Eukaryota > Viridiplantae > Streptophyta > Magnoliopsida > Malvales > Malvaceae > Hibiscus > Hibiscus syriacus. Next base: position 1,800,536 of record NW_024062692.1, on the reverse strand, counting down.
AATCTAGCATGTCCAAGGAAACTCCGAATGCCCTTGACAGAAGTTGGTGGTGGTAGCTTCTCGATCACCTCGATCTTGGCCTTTTCTACCTCAATGCCCTTTGTAGAAATCTTATTGCCTAGAACAATGCCTTCGGTCACCATGAAGTGCCATTTTTCCCAGTTCAGCACAAGATCAGCCTCCTGACATCGTTTCAGTACCTTTGCCAAATTACCAAGGAATTTTTGAAAATCATCTCCAGAAACAAAAAAATCATCCATGAAAATTTGCAGGAAATCCTCAACCATGCCATAAAATATGGCTTGCATGCAAAACTAAAAAGTTGTCGGGGCATTACAGAGTCCAAAAGGCATTCTTCGAAAAGCATGCGTGCCATAAGGACATGTAAATATTATATTCTCTTTGTCCTCCGGTGCGATGGCAATTTGATTATACCCCGAGTATCCGTCCAAGAAATAATAAAATGCCTTGTCAGCAAGTCGATCCAGCATTTGATCGATGAATGGCAAAGGGAAATGATCATTCTTGGTGGCCTT